>NC_053389.1:823602120-823940376 GCF_905171765.1 Bufo bufo
TATTTTTTACGCGCTGTGTGACAGATATACCTTTAATCACAGAATTAGACTTGTATCTGCACGGTAGCGTGTGTTTTAGTTTTTTCTGAATGACACTATCAGCACCTTGAATCTAATATATCCTTTTTGGGATAGATTTAAAGTAGGCCTGATATAGCAGAAACTACTTATTTATGAGAATGGCAAATTTGGGAATAGTTTTTCAACCCAGAACAAAAACTGTGCTTTTACAGTCACTAAAAATAATTTGACCAGCTAAAACAGTACAGATTTGGAGGAATAGAAATGTCAGGCCTATTTTTTAGGCGCTGGGTGACAGGCTCAACTTGCCCCTGATGTAGTATATGGCCAAAAAATTACCACACTGTTGATGGTTAAATGCACTTGGGTGACACAGGCTCAGCCTGCACCTGATGTAGTGTATGGCTAAAAAATAACCACACTGTTGATGGTTAAATGCACTTGGTGGTAGCTTGTGCTGGCGCACCACAAGCCACAAAATGGCCGCCGATCACCCCAGAAAAAAGTGATATAAAAACGCTCTGGGCAGCCTAAAAAAAGTGAGCAATTCAATATCAGCACTTCAATGATCCACAGCTGGAGATCGATCACTGAATTAAGTCTTTTGGAGGAGTGAATCTGCCTAATCTCGCCCTAACGTCGCAGCAGCAACCTCTCCCTATGCTTGAATCAGCAGAGTGACGTGCAGCGCTACGTGACCCAAGCTTATATAGAGGCTGGGTCACATGCTGCACTGGCCAATCACAGCCATGCCAATAGTAGGCAAGGCTGTGATGGCCTCTTGGGGTAAGTAGTATGACGCTTGTTGATTGGCTGCTTTGCAGCCTTTCAAAAAGCGCCACGAAAGCGCCGAACACAGAACCCGAACCCGGACTTTTACGAAAATGTTCGGGTTCGGGTCCGTGTCACGGACACCCCAAAATTCGGTACGAACCCAAACTATACAGTTCGGGTTCGCTCATCCCTAGTTGTGACATGTTGGATAGTATAGTTCCCCAAGGATGGATCCCCACCTCAGAAGTGGCCATTTTCTGATTCATTCACATATTAGGTAGCGTTGTGTCCGTAACAGTGATCTCTATAAAATATCACATAATCTATCCAATTAAACAGCGATAAAAAACTAAAAATAAAAAAGTGCAAAAAACCCCCCATTTTTCCCCTTACATCACAAAAAGTGCAACACCAAGAAATCAAAAAGTTATATGTGCCCCATTATAGTACCAATAAAAACGTCATCTTATCCTGAAAAAAAAATTAGCCCCTACGTAAGACATTTAGGCAAAAATAAAATAAAAATGTGACTTTCAGAAAATTGAGACACTAAAATATGATTTTTTGGTTTCAAAAATGCTTTCATTGTGTTAAAGTGAAATAAAAAAAAAAAAAACTATACATATTAGGTTTTGCCACATCCGTAGCAATCTGCTCTATAAAAATATCACCTACCCCCTCAGGTGAACGTCATAAAAATAAAAAAATGTTCCAAAACAACCAATATAGTAATTTAGAGCGAGCAAAAATTATATGCACCCCAAAATAGTATCAATAAAATTGTCACCTTATCGCGTAGTTTCCAAAATGGGGTACATTTTTAAGAGTTTTTAGGGTGCATCTAGGGGGCTTCAAATGGGACATAGTGTCTAAAAGCCAGTCCATCAAAATCTGCCTTCCAAAAACCATATGGCGCTCCTTTCCTTCCACTTCCTGCTGTGCGCCCATACAGCAGTTTACGACCACATGTGAGTTGTTTCTGTAAACTGTAGAATCAGGGTAATAAATTTTGAGTTTTGTTTGGCTGTTAACCCTTAATGTGCTACAGAGAAAAATGTATTGAAATGGAGAATATGTCAAAAAAGTGAAATTTTGAAATTTTATCTCCATTTTCCTTTAATTCTTGTGGAAGACCTAACGAGTTAACAAAGTCTGTAAAATCAGTTTTGAATAACTTGAGGGGTGTAGTTTTTACAATGGGGTCATTTATGGATGGTTTGCACTACGTAAGCCCCACAAAGTGACTTTATAACTGAACTGGTACTTAAAAAGTGATTTTGGAAATGCTCTTAAAGAATTGCTTCTAAAATTCTAAGCCTTCTAACGTCCCAAAAAAATAAGTTGACATTTTCAAAATGACGTAAACAAATTTTTCCAATTTTTTATAAATAAAGATGAAATATATGTCACATTTACCACTATCATGAAGTTCAATGTGGAGCGATAAAACTCAGAATGTTTTGGATAAGTAATAGTGTTCCAAAGTTATTACCACATAAAGTGACACTTGTCAGATTTGCAAAAATGTTCTGGGCAGAAGGTGAAAACAGGCTTGGGCTAGAAGGGGTTAATATTAAACTCAGATGCCACGATCAGCTATGAATGGGGCATCTGAGGGGCACAATGACGGGAAGCTCTGCAATCGCCGCTCCCTGTCATCGCACCCACTACTTACAAAGAAATGCGCTTCAACACAAACAAAAAAATGTGCTTCAACACGAAGCAAATTTTTTGGTAAAATTTGTTGAGGCAGCCGAATTGAATTTTACTAAACTTTGCTTCTCAATAAATATTGATATGATTAAAAATAATCAAAATGGAAGCATATTTTAAGGATAACTGCTTCAAGGTGTATATCAAAAGTATTTACTAGTAGAAAAATATGAAAGACAATGCCGCCAATAACACACAATATTTTTTTATCAAATATCTGTTTTATTGTTTTTTAAGATTTAAATTTAAGCATTATATACGTTTTCACATAAATACCATAAATACAGACATTAAAACAAGTATATAACAAATACCCGTCAAATGTATGTAGAGTCTAGGCAAGTGAACAGACAAAAGTATCATCTGCTGTTACTTATGTCTGAGCTGGGACATGGGATTATCTTTGTCAATGGGCCCAGCTTTTTATGATGGGGTATAACAGTTACAGCATAAACATATGCAATTAGTTGGGAGAGTTGAATATCCTCTTAAGGATATAGATGTCAGAGGTCGTTCCCCGGAGAGCTCTTTAAAACAAGTAAAGTATAGTGAATCATTAATGAAAGATGTTATATGTTTCAATACATGTAGGTCATGGCTTTTACCTTTATAGTTTTGTACTCTTATGGATCAATATTAGTCAGGTAGTAGAGGAATTATTGATTATTTTGGTGGATTAGTTAGTAGTTGAGTGTATAGGTGTGTGTGTGTATGAGTGAGTAGGAAAGTGGGACAGTGGAACAGACATTCAGGTACAGGATTTTCTATAGTTACTCCGTGGACTCCATAATCGTGAAAATTTGGAATGAGATCTGCTAGCCCAACTACTAAGTTCTTCCATGAGGCATAGTTGATATTGACTTTCATCTGCCATTGAGTAAGGGAAGGAGGATTAGGGTTGAGCCAATGTAGTGGAATGAGAGATCTGGCTGCTTGAACAAGCCATGTAGGAAGGTCAAATGAATTAGGGGTCCATCCCTTAGAAGGTAGCCATAGTAATACTGAGACAAATGAAAGCTGAAGGGAGGTACCACATATTTGGTTTATTTTTGTTTCTATTTAGGACTAAAAGTTGGTAATTAATGGACATGACCAGAATATATGACCTAGTGTGCCTTCTTCCTAAGAACATCGCCAGCATTTATTTGACTCTATTATACCCATTTTGTGGAGTTTGCTTTGGTCATTATACCATCTGATCATCGTTTATACGAGTGCTCTTGTATTCTCACACATCTAGAGAATCCATGGGATCGTAGATGTATTTGTTCAATATCTGCTAGATTAAAGGATATTCCCAATTCTTTCTCCCATTGTGTGATATAGGCTGGTTTGTTCTTTTTTTATTTTTTTCCAAGCAAAATTATCCAGCCGATCACTTTTGGTCTGTTCACAATGAAGCAACGACCTTATCATCTGGGGTGTGCCAACACTGCCAACACACTCATAGAGGTAGTCGCTTCATAGTGATAGACAAGCCCCTTCACCACGACAAGGTAACGGTCACAAAGGGGAATTGACAAATGTATGTGCCTTTTTTTTGTTTTGTTTTTGCAGCCACAGTGCAGCACTAGAGGCCAGAAAAATTAGGCAAGTACACATGCCTGAAAAATTGATGTTTTCCAGGCAGAAAGTGCACTAAAACATTGCGGCTTGAACCCTAGTTGGTGGCGGATAAGTCATGCAAGTCATCCTGGCATGCAGAGATAATATACAGCAGTGTGTGGACCATTTTTAGCCCAAGGCAGCTCATCTCATTAGGCCTTTTTTAGTCAAATGTATAATCCACTGTCAGTCCCTTCGGGATCCATGCCTCATTCATCTTAATAAAGGTGAGGTAATCTAGACTTTTTTGACCTAGACGACTTCTCTTCTCAGTGACAATACCTCCTGCTGCAATGAAGGTCCTTTCTGACAGCAGGGCAGGCCAGAAGTTCTATCGCAAATTGGGATAGCTCAGGCCACAGGTCAAGCCTGCACACCCAGTAGTCAAGGGGTTCATCGCTCCTCAGAGTGTCAATATCTGCAGTTAAGGCGAGGTAGTCTGCTGCCTGTCGTCGAGTCGTTCTCTGAGGGTGGACCCCGAAGGGCTGTGGCGATGCGTAGGACTTAAAAAGCTCCACATGTCCTCCATCAACAACACGTCTGTAAAGCGCCCTGTCCTTGCCGGAGTGGTTGTGGTGGGAGGAGGATTACTTTCACCTCTTCCCCTGTTAGATTCCCGTTGTGCTGTGACATCACCCTTATACGCTGTGTAAAGCATACTTTTTAATTTATTTTGGAACTGCTGCATCTTTTCCGACTTCCGGTAATTCGGTAACATTTCAGGCACTTTCTGCTTATACCGGGGGTCTAGTAGCGTGGCCACCAAGTACATGTCGTTCTCCTTCAGCCTTTTTATACGAGGGTCCCTCAACAGGCTCGACAGCATGAAAGACCCCATTTGCACAAGGTTGGATGCCGAGCTACTCATATCCCGTTCCTCGTCCTCACTGATCTCACTGAAGGTCTGTTCTTCCTCCAGCTTACTTACAACACCACGGGTACCAGATAGGTGACAACGAGCACCCTGGGATGCCTGCTGTGATTGGTCTTCCTTCTCCTCAAAGCCACATTCCTCCTCTGACTCCTCTTCCTCAGACTCCTCTTCAAGCGTTGCCGCAGGTCCAGCAAGAAATGCTGATAAGGCTGTTTCTGGTGGTGATGTGACCACAACTTTTCCTCTTCCTCTTCACGCTCATCTACGGCCTGATCCAACACTCTTCGCAGGGCACGCTCCAGGAAGAAAACAAATGGGATGATGTCGCTGAAGGTGCCTTCGGTGGGACTGACTAGGTTTGTCGCCTCCTCAAAAGGACGCATGAGCCTACAGGCATTGCGCATGAGCGTGCAGTAACGTGGCAAAAAAATTCCCAGCTCCGCAGAGGCTGTCCTAGCACCCCGGTCATACAAATACTCGTTGATGGCTTTTTCTTGTTGGAGCAGGCGGTCGAACATTAGGAGTGTTGAATTCCAACGTGTTGGGCTGTCGCAAATCAAGCACCTCACTGGCATGTTGTTTCACCGCTGAATATCTGAAAAATGTGCCATGGCCATGTAGGAATGCCTGAAATGGCCAGACACCTTCCTGGCCTGCTTGAGGACATCGTGTAAGCCTGGGTACTTATGCACAAAGCGTTGTACGAACCGATTACACACATGTGCCATGCACGGCACATGTGTCAACTTGCCCAAATTCAATGCCGCCAACAAATTGCTTTCGTTTTGCCAATCTCCAGTTGGTGCGGAGTCAGCAACTGATCCACCTGTGCGTTCAGGGAAGGCAGGAGTGCTGGTCCGGTGTGACTCTCTGCTTTCAGGCAAGTCAACCCCAAGACGGCGTGACACTGTCGTATCCGGGATGTGGAATAGCCCCTGGGGAGCTGGGGGTGTGCAGTTGATGTGGAGCAAGACGCAGCAGCAGAAGAGGAGGTTAGCAAAGAGGATGAAGTAGGAGGAGTAGAGGAGGTGGCAGCAGGCATGCCTGCAAGTCGTGGCTGTGTCACCAACTCCTCTGCAGAGCCACGCATTCCATGCTTGGCAGCCGTCAGCAGGTTTACCCAATGCGCAGTGTACGTGATATACCTGCCCTAACCAGGTATCAGTGGTCAGATGGACCCTTGCCCCAATACTGTGTGCCAGACATGCCATGAATTCCTTTTGCACAAAAGAGTACAGGTTGGGAATTGCCTTTTGTGAAAATAAATTTTGTCCGGGTACCTTCTACTGCGGTGTCCCAATAGCTACAAATTCTTTGAAGGCCTCAGACTCCACCAGCTTGTATGGTAAAAGCTGGCGGGCTAAGAGTTCTGACAAGCCAGCTGTCAGACGCCGGGCAAGGGGGTGACTCTGTGACATTGGCTTCTTACGCTCAAACATGTCCTTGACAGACACCTGACTGTGGGCAGATGAGCAGGAACTGTTCAAGGCGAGAGGCGGAGCGGCGGGTGGTTGAGAGGGGGCAAGGAGGACAGCAGTGGTTGACGTGGCTGAAGATGCTGGACCAGGAGGAGGATGGTGGCTTTGAGTTTGTGTGCTGCTTGTACTCGTCATCATGTGTTTATCCCATAGGCGTTTGTGATGTGAGATCATGTGCCTTTGCAAAGCAGTTGTACCTAGGTGGGTGTTGGACATCCCACGACTCATTTTCTTTTGGCACAAGTTGCAAATGGCATCGCTGTTGTCAGAGGCAGACACACAAAAAAAATGCCACTTGCTGAGCTTTGCAATGACGGCATTCTGGTGGTGGCAACAGCATGCGTTGATTGGCGTGCTGTCTGGCTGACCCCGGGTGCCGATACATGCTGTATGACTGTGCCACTAGCTCCTTGCTACGACCTCCCCCTGCTTCCAACTCGTCTCCTCCTCCTCTCTGTCTCCCCATCTGAACTTTCCCCCTATTCTTCTTCTCTTCGAGCGGGCACCCACGTGACATCCGCGGCCACATCGTCTTCATCAACCGCTTCACTTGTATCTGACAACTCAGAAAAGGAAGCAGCAGCGGGTACAACATCATCATCATCACACCGTACGTCCATGTGTGTAATCCTGCCTGACTGAGACATATCCCTGTTATCTACATCCTCTGGCAATAATGGTTGCGCATCACTCATTTCTTCCAACTGATGTGTAAATAACTCCTCTGACAGATCAAGTGAAGCGGCTGTGATGCTAGTGTTTGTGGTGGCGGCGGGCGGGCGAGTGGTAACTTGAGAGGTTCCCAAAGCTGAGCTGGAGGAGGATGGTGCGTCAAGGTTCTGAGCGGAAGCTGAAGAAGATTGGGTGTCCTGTGTTAGCCAGTCAACTATGTCCTCAGAACTTTTCGAGTTCAGGGTACGTGGCCTCTGAACACTGGGCATTATTCTAGGGCCAAAGGGAATCACAGCACCAATGCCACGACGTCCCCTGCGGGGTGGCCTGCCTCTGCCTGTCATTTTTTTTAGATTAATTTAGTTGTACTATGCGTGCAAGCTACTGTGACACCAGATATGAGTGGCACTGGCAGAAGTTGGCAGAGTAGACGCTGGAGGCCTGACACACACTTGCAGACAACTAACTGCTATTATATTACAGTCAAAAAATTAAATTTTTTATTTTTTAATGCAAGCTACTGTGACACCAGATATGAGTGGCACTGGTGGCACTGTGCACTGGCAGTAGTTGGCACAGTGCACGCTGTAGGCCTGACACACATGCTTGCAGGCAACTAACTGCAATGATATTACAGTCAGGTTTTTTTTTTTTTTTTTTATGCAAGCTACTGTGACACCAGATATGAGTGGTGGCACTGGGCAAGTGGGCACAGTATACGCTGTGAGCCTGGCACACACACTGGCAGGCAACTGCAATTAGATTGCAGAGGGAAAAAAAAAAGCAGACTGATGTACTAGCCCTAAAAAGGGCTTTTTGGGGTGCTGTCAGGACGCTGTCTTTACAGCACAGATCAGATGAGTCTTTCAGGACTGGAGTGGACACTGAATACACTGGCCTAGCTATCGATTTCCCTATTAAATCAGCAGCAGCTGCACTGTCCCTCCTCTCACTGAGAATGCAGCTTCCGAATGTATCTAAAATGGATGCTGTCCAGGAGGTGGGAGGGTCTGGGAGGGAGGGTCTGGGAGGGAGGGTCTGCTGCTGATTGGCTGGAATTTGTCTGCTGACTGTGAGGTACAGGGTCAGATTTTGCTCAATGATGACAAATAGGGGGCGGACCGAACATCGCATATGTTCGCCAGCCGCGGCGAAAGCAAACAAGCAATGTTCGCCGGCGAATAGTTCGCTACATCTCTAAAGTGTGCACACCCTTAAACTAATACGTTGTTGAAACACCTTTTGATTTTATTACAGCTCTCAGTCTTTTTGGGTAGGAGTCTATCAGCATGGCACATTTTGACTTGGCAAGATTTGCCCACTCTTCTTTGCTTAACCATCCCCTGTGCACAGCCCTCTTCAGACCACCCTACAGATTTTCTATTGGAATCAGCTCTGGGCTCTGGCTGGGCCATTCCAAAACTTTAATCTTCTTCTGGTGAAGCCATTCCTTTGTTGATTTGGATGTATGCTTTGAGTCATTGTCATGCTGAAAGATGAAGTTCCTCTTCATGTTCAGCTTTCTAGCAGAAGCCTGAAGCTTTTGTGCCAATATTGAATGGTATTTGGAACTGTTCATAATTCCCTCTAGCTTAACTAAGGCCCCAGATCCAGCTGAAGAATAACAGCTCCTTGGCATGATGCTGCCACCACCATGCTTCACTGTGGGTATGGTGTTCTTTTGGTGATGTGCAGTGTTGTTTTTGCGCCAAACATATCTTTTGGAATTATGGACAAAAAGTTCAACCTTAGTTTCATCAGACCATAACACCTTTTCCAACATGCTTTTGGGAGACTTCAGATGTGTTTTTGCAAAATGTAGCCTGGCTTGGATGTTTTTCTTCGTAAGAAAAGGCTTTCGTCTTGCCACTCTACCCCATAGCCCAGACATATGAAGAATACGGGAGATTGTTGTCACATGTACCACGCAGCCAGTACTTGCCAGATCTATCTGCAGCTCCTTTAATGTTGCTGTAGGCCTCTTCGTAGCCTCCCAGACCAGTTTTCTTCTTGTCTTTTCATCAATTTTGGGGGGACAGTTCTTGGTAATATCACTGTTGTGCCATATTTTCTCCACTTGATGATGACTGTCTTCACTGTATTCCATGGTATATCTAGTTTAGACACACCTTCTCAATCAAAGAGTTTTCTTTATTTTCATGACTATGAAGGCATCAAAACTATGAATTAACACATGTGGAATTATATACATAACAAAAAAGTGTGAAATAACTGAAAATATGTCATATTATAGGTTCTTCAAAGTAGCCACCTTTTGCTTTGATTACTGCTTTGCACACTCTCTGCATTCTATTGATGAGCTTCAAGAGGTAGTCCCCTGAAATGGTTTTCACTTCACAGGTGTGCCCTGTCAGGATTAATAAGTGGGATTTCTTGCCTTATAAATGGGTTTGGGACCATCAGTGGCGTTGAGGAGAAGTCAGGTGGATACACAGCTGATAGTCCTACTGAATAGACTGTTAGAATTTGTATTATGGCAAGAAAAAAGCAGCTAAGTAAAGAAAAACGAGTGGCCATCATTACTTTAAGAAATGAAGGTCAGTCAGTCCGAAAATTTGGGAAAACTTTGAAAGTGTCCGCAAGTGCAGTCACAAAAACCATCAAGCGCTACAAAGAAACTGGCTCACATGCGGACCGCCCCAGGAAAGGAAGACCAAGATTCACCTCTGCTGCAGAGGATAAGTTCATCCGAGTCACCAGCCTCAGAAATCGCAGGTTAACAGCAGCTCAGATTAGAGACCAGGTCAATGCCACACAGAGTTCTAGCAGCAGACACATCTCTAGAACAACTGTTAAGAGGAGACTGTGTGAATCAGGCCTTCATGGTAGAATATCTGCTAGGAAACCACTGCTAAGGACAGGCAACAAGCAGAAGAGACTTGTTTGGGCTAAAGAATACAAGGAATGGACATTAGACCAGTGGAAATCTGTGCTTTGGTCTGATGAGTCCAAATTTGAGATCTTTGGTTCCAACCACCGTGTCTTTGTGCGACGCAGAAAAGGTGAACGGATGGACTCTACATGCCTGGTTCCCACCGTGAAGCATGGAGGAGGAGGTGTGATGGTGTGGGGGTGCTTTGCTGGTGACACTGTTGGAGATTTATTCAAAATTGAAGGCATACTGAACCAGCATGGCTACCACAGCATCTTGCAGCGGCATGCTATTCCATCCGGTTTGCGTTTAGTTGGACCATCATTTATTTTTCAACAGGACAATGACCCCAAACACACCTCCAGGCTGTGTAAGGGCTATTTGACCATGAAGGAGAGTGATGGGGTGCTGCGCCAGATGACCTGGCCTCCACAGTCACCGGACCTGAACCCAATCGAGATGGTTTGGGGTGAGCTGGACCGCAGAGTGAAGGCAAAAGGGCCAACAAGTGCTAAGCATCTCTGGGAACTCCTTCAAGACTGTTGGAAGACCATTTCAGGGGACTACCTCTTGAAGCTCATCAAGAGAATGCCAAGAGTGTGCAAAGCAGTAATCAAAGCAAAAGGTGGCTACTTTGAATAACCTAGAATATGACATATTTTCAGTTGCTTCACACTTGTTTGTTATGTATATAATTCCACATGTGTTAATTCATATTTTTGATGCCTTCAGTGTGAATCTACAATTTTCATAGTCATGAAAATAAAGAAAACTCTTTGAATGAGAAGGTGTGTCCAAACTTTTGGTCTATACTGTATATATATGATCTGTCCACATGTAGAACTGCTTGAGAAAGGCTCTAGTATTGAGCCGAAATGTTGCATATCCACATGGGTGAATAAACACATTTTTTTTCCATTTTTACAGATTTTGGAGTGCTGCCTTTTTGCTACTTAATCTATCTATCTATCTATTTTAAATGCATATACTCCAGCAATTTTCACACTGGCCTCTAGATCAAATAATTGATCTCGATTTCATGTTCTCTACAGGTAACAGCTGTTTTCATTATCACCACAGGCAGAATTACAATGACGAGTAACACCTCTGTATAGATAACAAAGGATCCATCACTCAGAATAGGCAATATCACAGCTTATCTGCTCCCTCCTGAACTCTGCACAGGTCACACAACATCCTTAGAAAACTCTCCCATAGAAATCAATAGGGTCAGCTCCTGTCCATTGTGTCTGTGGCCCATGTTGCTGCTCTGAGGAAGTCTTAATATGTTTTACGTCTAAAGACCAGTGCAGGATTTTATTTTTTATTTTTTAAATATAGTGTTATAGAAAATTAAGAAAAAAACACACTAAAAATTCTTAAAAATGTGTTTAACATAAAAATGTTTTTTAAACACATACTGTATGCAATCCAATCAAGGAATAACTTACTGTAGGCTTTGCAGCAACGGCAATGTTCCGCTAGGTATTATGGTCAGCACAAATGTGCACTAATACTTACCGAATACTCCATATAAGTATGTGACAGAAATTGCGCCAAAGATTTCCAATAGATGATCTGCACCAGAAGTATATCCAAGAGATCTGCGCCTAAACGCTCTAGAGAATAAGTAATAGATGAGATGCGCCAACAGTATGAAGGTCCTGAGTTGAAATTTGTCCACAGATGTAAATATCACTCCCCCAGTTCGGGGCTTATAGGACAAACTCACCACTACTTGTGTAGATAGTTGGTCTCACCCGCTGCACGTCCTGTCGTCGCCCTGAGAGTAGTCCGCCTGCAGTGTGCAGAGGGCTCAGTACAGTTATTGGACTGGCTGCACCGCTTGGTTCCACAGAGGCTCGTATATCGGATGCCTTGTTGGTTTAGAGCTCGCCGCCAGGTAAGTTCTCGGTGCACATTACTAATAGTGCTGTCAAGATGATAAGAAGCAATATTTTCTGTTCTGTCAATAAAACCAGACAAAAAGATGCAGGTTTACCAACACAGAATTAAAAGAAAACATTTTCTACTTATTAAAGCTTTTCCAGTAGTTTAATAAAGTGGAGGGGTCAATGATAGTAACTTACACACACAGCACTGCTACACACACACCTGACAAACAGCTCTGCTACACAGCTGGCAGAGACACACAGGACAGCTGCATACACCCCATGACCAACATAGATATACTATACAGATAACTATATATACCGTATTTTTCGCCCTTTAAGACACACTTTTTCCCCCCCAAAAGTGGAGGGAAAATAGCAGTGCGTCTTATGGGGCGAATGCTGCTGATTTCGCTGAATTTTCAATGCTACACCTGCCGCGATGCTGCGCAGCGGGTGTATCAGCTGGGAGGGAGGAGGGGCTGGGGGCCAGCATCTGCTTTTATAATGACAGCGGGGCCCGTGCAGTGACTGTATTCTACTACACGGGCCCCGCTCACTGTATAATCATATCTGTAATAGTTAATTGTTGTGTATATACCGTAATCGCATAATCAGCGCCTGTATACTTACAAGCGCTCGGTAGGTAGCAGAGAGGAGGCAGGCCGGGAGGACGGGCAGGCGGCGCGTCACTCACTACGTCACGCGCCTGCGCCGCCCACTTTATGAATGAAGCAGGCGGCGTGGGCGCATGATGTAGTGAATCACGCTGCCAGCGACCGTCCTCCCGGCCTGCCTACTCCCTCCTCTCTGCTACCTACCGAGCGCTTGTAAGTATACAGGCGCTGATTATGTGATTACGGTATATACATAAAATTAACTATTAGAGATATGATTATACAGTGAGCGGGGCCCGTGTAGTAGAATACAGTCACTGCACGGGCCCCGCTGTCATTATAAAAGCAGATGCGACCCCCACCCCCTGTATTGAGGGTCATTCACTACAGGGACCCTTATGGAGGGGATCTGTGGATGACACATAGCATAAGATGCTATATATGTGTCATCCACAGATCCCCCATAACTGTAATACACAGATCCCCATAACAGTGCCATCCAGAGACCCCAATAAGAGCCACCCACAGATCCCCCATAAATGTCACCCACAGATCCCCATAAGTGTCACCCACAGATCCCCCATAAGTGTCACCCACAGATCCCCCCATAAGTGTCACCCACAGATCCCCCCATAAATGTCACCCACAGATCTCCCCATAAGTGTCACCCACAGATCCCCCATAACAGTGTATCACCCACAGATCCCCCATAACAGTACGTCACCCACAGATCCCCCATAACAGTGCGACATCCACAGATCCCTCATAACAGTGTCATCCACAGACCACAATTAGTACAAAACAAACCAAAAGCACACCTTTTGGTTCAAAATATTATTTTTTCTGATTTTCCTCCTCAAAAACCTAGGTGCGTCTTATGGGCCAGTGCGTCTTATAGGGCGAAAAATACAGTATATATGGGCACATTTATTAAGCCCAACGTTTTAGACATCAGTCCTAATAACCCCTATAGCTGGTAGTGATTCGCCGAAGTTATGAAGAGGCGTCGGCCTCTCTATAACTTCGGTGGATCCTCCGCCAGTTCTAAATGGAAGACCGCTTCCTAGCTTCCTAGCTATCTTACATTTATACAATTTTCCACTCCTAAAACAGGTCCGTCCCCTCCTTCCCCGCCCACGTCACGCCCTCTTTTTTAGACCTGGTGTTAGCGTTTAGAGGTCGCAAATTTCGACACAACTAACCAATGTGCTGCAAACTGTGCCTGAATTGCACCTAATATTGGCAGATTTCTGGAAAATATATGATCCCCATAGTGCCCTGAAAAAGTATTTATACCCCATGAACTTTTGTAAATGATTTTTATTGGGATTTTATGTTACATATTTAATACGGTTGACAAAAAGACATAAGTCTGTCAAGTTCAATCAAGAGATAGGTGGGGACGTGAATCCCAGAAAGATGCGGGGCTCCGATTTCTACACATTTTCAGAAGAATTAATGTAATTTACTTTTAAGAATTTATCTAAACCTTTTTTTAAACTGTTCCTGCTGTGACCACATCCTGATAAAGTCTATTCCACATATTCACAGTTCTTACAGTAAAGAAGATTTGACTCTTCTGGAGATTGAACATTTTCTTCTCCAGTCGGAGGCAGCGCCCCCTTCGTTTGAGGGCACTTTATGTGATACAGTTTTTCACAGTATATATTTGTAAAGATTAATCATGTCCCCCCTTAGGGTCCATTCACACGTCCGTTGTTTCTTTCCTGATCTGTTCCATTTTTTGCGGAACAGATCTGGACCAGATCTGTACCCATTCATTTTCAATGGGTCCAGAAAAAAAATCAGACATTGAGCTGTCCGATTTTTTTCAGGACCCATCAAAAATGAATGGGTACAGATCTGGTCCAGATCTGTTCCGCAAAAAACGGAACAGATCAGGAAAGAAACAACGGACGTGTGAATGGACCCTTAGACGTCTCTTCTCAAGACTAAATACATTTCATTCTTTTAATCTTTCCTCATAACTAAGTCCCTCCATGCCCCTTATCAGTTTAGTCGCTCTTCTCTGTACTCTCTCCATCTGCAGTGCATTCTTTCTATGGACTGGTGCCCAGAACTGAATTGCATATTCCAGATGAGGCCGCGCCAACGCTTTGTAAAGTGGTAATATTACATCCCTGTCCCGCGAGTCTATACCTCGTTTAATGCATGAAAATATCCTGGTGGCCTTAGAAGCTGCTGACTGACATTGTATGCTGTTATTTAATCTACCATCTACAAGGACACCCAAATCCTTCTCTATAAGTGACTCTCCCAGTGTTACATCCCCTAGGACATATGAAGCACGGAGATTATTACTACCAAGATGCAGAACTTTACATTTATCCACATTGAACCTCAGTTGCCAAGTTGATGCCCAATCACTCAGAGTGTTCAAGTCAGCTTGTAGTTTATGGACATCTTCCATAGACTGCACAGTACTACACAGCTTAGTGTCATCTGCAGAAATAGATATGGTGCTAATAATCCCGTCCTCGATATTATTAATAAATAAATTAAATAATAGAGGACCCAGCACTGAACCTTGGGTACACGACTTATAACAACTCTCTGGACACGGTCCTTCAGCTTTCAATCCAATTACAAACTATACTTTCCAAGCTTATAGGTCTATAATTACCTGTGGAGGACCATGATCCTTTTTTGAATATGAGCACCACAATTGTCTTTACCAGTACCCAGAGAATCTTTAAAAATTCAAAACAGGGGCATACCATTGACTGAACTGAGCTCTTTAAGAACTATTGGGTGTTATCCATCTGGATCCGGATCCTTGTTCACACTTACCTTATTTAACTTATCTTGGACCATATCTACTGTTAGCCAGTTGAGTATATTACTGGATGTACTAACCGCCCCAGCACTAGTGTGGAGCGCAAATATACGAAAAGCAATTATTTTCACGAATATTGGCATTTCGAGAATTTGCAAATATTTAGAATATAGTGCTATATATTAGTAATGACAAATATATATATATATACTGTATATAATTTTTAAACACAGTAAATTTCAGGAGATCATCCCTCCCTTCTTTTTGCTTGTGGGCCAATGAGTAGGCTTTGTCACAACTTAGCAACATCCATAGCAACCAATAGAAAAGTTGCCTACCCCACACCAATATTTTGCACACATTTGGCAAATAATACATTGCCGATTTTCGCAATCAAGAATATAATATTGAATTTTTCAAATTCACGAATACATGAAGAATATACTTTTGTAACTCTGCCTTTTCCTTATCTTGAGTGACCAACCCCCCTTTACGGTTATTTGGGGGACCTACATGCTCAGACCTTGTTTCTTTCGCATTTCTATATTTCAATAGTTTTTGGGGATTTGTTTTGCTCTTTTTTTGCCACCTACTGTACGCTTTGTAGTTTTGCAGATTTTATCTCCTTTACAGATTTTATTAAGCACTTTTAAAACTTCAAAGCCTACAGCTGACTCCTCAGATTTTTTTTTTTATTAAATGCCCTTTTTGTCATTTATTGCCCTTTTTACAGTAGCTGTAAGCCATGGGGAGTTTAATTTTAATGGTTTATACTTGTTACCTACAGGAATAAATTTTGCACTGTAATTACCCAATATGGACACATATATGATAGACCATAGGTGATGAACCTATGGCACGGGTGCCAGAGGCGGCACTCAGAGCCCTCTCTGTGGGCACCCGCACCCTGGAAAAAGTTTATGGTGTACCAATATGCCTTACACTTTTCCTGCCGTTCATCAGCGCAGGGCACGCTATGAACAGCACAGGCGGCGCACTTTATGTAGGCAGGCTATTATAGATAAATAATAAAGTACATGGAAGATATACTATACTGGACTGTAGTATTCAGGGTAAAGTGCCGTGTATGCGCTTTGCGATAAATAAGTGGGTTTTGGGTTGCAGTTTGGGCACTCAGTCTCTAAAAGGTTTTCCATCACTGCAATAGACTAACACAAGGTATGTATGTGTTAAGGGTAGTGTTAAGAAAATTGAAGTCAAACAAATTGACTTTGATCTGAATTTCAGGATATATTTGATTTGCCACAAAGCCAAATTTCCTTGTGCTTCGTGGTAACAAATCTATTTTTTCTGAAATAGTGGTAAAGAAAAAAAAAAAGAAAAAACAACAACATCCTCACCTTATCCATTTTCTCATAGAGCTATCTTATTTGAAGAAATTGTGCGAAATCTCATGCACAGTGATGTGTGACTTCAATGATGAAGTCACTGTGTCTGCCCAGAGTGATGACATCATCGGTAACTTCAAACAAAATGGCTGGGGCGGCCTCTCTGTGAGCAAATGGACAAGGTGAGTCTTTTTTACATTTTTTTTTTTAACCCTGATTAACCCCTGAAAGGTGTTAGTTATAATATCAGATGCCACCATCAACATAGAACACGGCATCTGAGTGGTTCAAAGTTGGGGGGGTGGCTCCATCACAGTTCCCAGTCATTGGGCCCGCTACATACAATGGAATGTGATTAGTGGTGAAGTAATTCGTAACAAATAGAATTTCGACAAAGCAGTCAAATTGAATTTTTGATAACTTCGATCATCTCTAGTGAAGGAAATTATACATGGTTCTTTTTGCCATTTATACTTTGCTTTTTTATATTAAGCCGCCAGTGTTGATCGCGAATATTCTAATCACAAATTTTTATCGTGAATATTGGCACTTCAATATTTCGCGAATATCTAGAATATAGTGCTATATCTTCGTAATCATGAATATTCTAGATTTTTTTCATCAGTACCCATGATCCCTCACTGCTGCTTGCTTGTGGGCCAATGAGAAGGCTGCAATATCTTTGACTTTAGGAGTAGTGTTGATTGCTAATTTTCGTATCACAATTTTTTTTTATTGAAAATTTTCCGATTGCCGATTGTCGCAATCAAGAAAATCATGACTGGAGATAACGAATTCTCAAATTCTCGAATATATGACAAATATTCGCCCAAATATTTGCAAAATATTGCAAATTCAAATATGGCCCCTGTCGCTCATCACTGTAAGCCGCTTGATGATCCCTTCTTCACCACCACTTGCAAGTAATGAGATGACACATAACAGTACATCACACAGAGTGCACTAGGACTCGGATCGGTTCTGACTTCGGCAGTAGACATCTCCCCTCCTCTTTGTCTCTGTTAGGACAGCGTCCATTTCTGCTCCAGCATATCCCCATAAAATGAGTGGGAATGTGTGGGTTTGTACAGCCATACCAGCGCCGGATACCTGGCTGTACACCGCACGTGAAGCCAGCACCGCTCGCTCAAATATGCCTTTAGGGAATCACGCTCTGTCTGTCTGGCGTAGAGAAGGATACACATAGTTTTCCTTGTATCAGAATATTTTGACCTTTGGCAGTATCTGCATGTCTACAGGACAGACTACACGCTGTAGTGGTGCACAGTCCCTGACACATAACACAGCTATATTGTGTTTAGCCATACAGTAGTGACTGATGCCTGCACACTACTACATCAGAACACTGCTAGGACTGATACTTTTCTGGGGACCTGGTGCTTCTCATACTGCAGGGGACACAACTGTACCGCTATCTGCTGCCCATCATTTATATTGAGAAGGAGCGGTCCACTAATATTACATTTACAGGATGTTTACCTTTTTTAATTAAGGAAATCAATAAAGTTTCTTGTTTTGTTTTACCGACCTTTAGGGCTCAAGCACCGACCATAGGTATTTTGTGGTTCGTAAAACACCGATCTGCAAAAAAAGAAACAGGCGACGTCCGTGTTACATCCATTTTTTTTGCAGACATATTGTAACAAAGCCTGTCCTTGTCCGCAAAACGGGCAAAAATAGAACATGATCTATATATTTTTGCCAAACAGACATGCTGACATACGGATACAGAATGCACACGGAGTCAAAATCCAGAATGGACACAGATAAAAAATTGGTTTGTGTGCATGAACAATTAGGCAGTGAACCTAATCTCACTTTTCTGATGTATACAAGAGAGAAAAAAACACGTCTTAAGAATATTCAAATTATATGGTGCGTAATTCGCTTACCAAAGGTTGTTGTGAGGAGTCACATCAACTATATAAGGCTTAGCTGGTATCTATCCCCACCAGCATCAGGGAATGTCGTGCTGCTGTCTTGGTCTCTTCCTGTCTTGATTCCAAGATTCCAGGAAAGAAGTTAGTAGTGAAGATCAAACGATGTATGAGACCGGCGGAGCTAGCGCCGGATGAAGATGGTGGTGTGTGTCTGAGCTCTGAATAGCATTGCTTTATTGCAGCCTACGCTTGCTATACCGACCAGATCATGGTGAAAATCGGCAACCCGAGACAAGGGGATACCCTGAAGCACCAGAAGCCACCTGTTACCTCAGGGGACATGAATAAATTCATTAAAAAAGCGGCAGCAATACACGTCGCAAAAGAAACCAAAATGGCGCTCGCGGCTGCTCCTGAAGACGAGTACCTGAACTCAGAGGGAAGAGACAGCGATTCAGAAGAAGCCGGAGGACGTCAAAACCTTCCTATCTCCAGGAAATACCTGAAATCGGTCCTCACCAAAGCACTGGAACCGCTAGTAAGTGAAGTTTCCTCCATGAGACAGGACATTAAACATATCGGTGGTAGAGTGGAGGATCTGGAAACCGCTCATAACGCCGCGCTGGATTTCCAGGCGGCTGCTTCTAATAGCCTACAAACGGTCCAAAATCACCTGAATTATATGTATGCGGCCCTGGAGGACCAAGAGAATCAGGGCAGGAGGAATAACCTGAGATTCCGAGGCCTGCCCGAATCTATTATTACCTCAGAAATTCCGGAGGCTATGAAGGCCTTATGTGAACAACTACTAGGCCCCGATTACCCTAGCCTGATCATTGAAAGGGCTCACAGGGCTCTCCGCCCTAAACCTAAGCCAGCCGAGCGGCCTAGAGATATAATCTGCCGGTTTTTAAACTTCCAGGACAAGGAAGCTATACTGGAGTGCGCCAGGAAAAAATCGGAAGTCCTGTTCAGGGACTATCGCATCCATGTTTACCAGGAATTAGCACCGATTACCCTGAAAAAATGCAAGGTACTTAAGCCCCTGACAGAATGGCTCATCAAAAGGAAAATTACCTATAGATGGACTTTCCCCTTTGGCATCTCGTTCCTTTACAATGGGAGCAGGATTACAATCAGAACCCACGCTGACCTGGATCAAATGTTTCAACACCTAGAGATCCCTAGCATGGAGATTGAAAATTGGGACTTAATCCAAGATGTCGCCTCCTTGCCTGATGTTCCTAAGCCGCAGCCCTTTGAACCCAGGAGGACCCCTAAAGCCCAGCGCCAGAGGAAGAAAACCAACTCAATTACACCTAGACGTCTCTCCACAGACTCCTTTTGATTCATCCTGAGTCTATTATATCTGTTAATTGCTAAACCAGATTTATTCTCCCTGGAAGAAGTTGAAGAAATGATCGCAATCTCCCTCTCATAAGTATTCTTGTATTGTCCACATGTGTTATCTCCTGATATTTGCCCCATTGTTCACCCTCCATCCTAATCTCTTTTCCCCCTCCCCCCCTCTTACACCCTCTAATCCCCCCCTCTCCCCCCTTCCCCCCCTCTCCCCCCTCTCCCCCCCCCCTCTTTTCTACATAGAAACAAGTTACAATGGGCACTGGAAGAGAGCTATCCTTAGCCTTTATATTAAGAAAGCTGAGATGTCCTCTCTCCCCCAGTCCCCGGCCCCTAGTCTTTTGAAGCCCCCTACTGTTTGGTCGGTAGTATCAGAGCGGGAAGTGCTCCACTTGTTCGCTCCCTACCTCTGATATCTGTTTGATGCATCTCTGGTAAAGCTCTGCTGCTTTAAGGGTTTACCCATATTCCCCCCCCTACTGAGTAATGTCTCTGCAGATATACTGCTTATGCCTTTTGTTTTTCTCTTGTTATTTTAGTTATTATGTTCTTATTGTTACTACGTCACCTGAAGACTCCAGAAGGATGGCTTTGGTATGGGCTGCACATCAAAGGTTAGACCTCTCCTCAACACTGGATATTAATCTCTCCCACCAAAAGCTTAACATTTACCACCTTTCCATAACCAGCACAAAATCTATCTCCCCTCGTATCCCAGATGGATGACCTCAAGATAGCATCTTATAATGTCAGAGGCTTTAACTCGCCATCTAAAAGGGGTCAAATATTTGGGATGCTGAGGAGAGAAGGGGTAAAAGTGGTGTTTCTTCAGGAAACGCACCTGAAGCTGGGCCATTTCCCCAACCTTTCACACTCATACTTCTCCCAATGGTTCCACAGTGGCTCCAATTCTTCAAACTCTAAAGGTGTTAGCATAGGGTTACAGAGGGGAGTTCAGTTCCAGCTTATAGACCAATGTTTAGACCCGGAAGGTAGGTTCATAATGCTGAAGGGGAAAATCTTCCAACATATCTATACATTTGTCAACGTATATGTTCCCAATAGGAAACAAATCCCCTGGTTAAAAAACATTTTGGATAAAGTAAGCAACTTTAGGGCAGGTACCTTAGTGATGGGAGGAGACTTTAATCTGGTAATAAATCCCCTATTGGATTCTTCCTCTGGTAAATCTGCACATTTTCAGTCAGCTGTTCGTTCCCTGACTTCTAAGCTATGGAGGGCCCAACTTATTGATGTTTGGCGCACTTTCCATCCAGACACTAAAGACTACTCCTTTCACTCAACAGTCCATGGCTCATATCAGCGTCTGGATTACCTCTTTGTTTCCAAAAATCATCTACAGTACTGCAAAGACACAAGTATAGGCAATATCCTCCTATCCGACCACTCCCCTATATACCTGACCCTCACCCCACCAAGGAAGAACAAAACCCTTAGATCTTGGAGGCTGAATGAGCAACTTTTAGGTAACGCTGACTCCAGATCGAAAATTAAAACGGTCCTAGATGACTACTTTAATCTAAACGCCTCCGAAGAAATATCTTCTCAGACCTTATGGGACGCCCATAAGGCGGTCGTCAGAGGTCAATGTATTAGCATTGGAGCCTATCTTAAAAAATTTATGAACAAACAAATAGACGAGTTACATGAGAATACCACCAGACTAGAACAAACACATAAAGTCTCCCTACTCATGACTCATCTAGAAGAATTAAATGGAAATAGGCGCTCCCTTAAAGATCTTCTTAACACCCTTTCAGCGAAATACTACCTTAACTCACAACACAAGATCTTTGCTCACGGGAACAAAGCATCTAGATTTGTGATGAATAGGGTTAAGATGAGGAAGTCAAACAACTTTGTTCACAAACTTACAACTGCGTCAGGCTCACACATCTTTGACTCAGATTTAATCGCATCACAATTTAGAGGTTTTTATGAATCCCTATACAACCTAGATGCTCCCACTCCCCCTCTCTCCTCCCCTGAACTCTCGTCTCCTCTTTCTGCTTACCTAGAAAAGATACATCTTCCTACTCTATCTGAGGAGAATAGAATAATGTTGGCTTCCCCCTTCACACCAACAGAACTTCTAGAAGTTATACGTAGCTCCCCCAAAGGGAAAAGCCCTGGCCCAGATGGCCTACCTATCTCATATTATTCTACATTTCACGATATCCTCATTCCTCACCTAATTCCACTTTTCAACCAAACCCTATCCAATACCCTTTAATCCAGCGACATGACCAAAGCTCATATCGTTTTAATCCCTAAAGAGGGCAAGGATCCAACACTATGCCCCAGTTATAGGCCTATCTCTCTCCTTAATATTGACCTTAAATTGCTAGCCAAAATGCTGGCAAACCGCTTAGCATCTATCCTGCCCTCTCTGATTCATAGAGATCAGACTGGCTTTGTTAGGGGGAGAGAGGGCAAAGACAATACTGCTAGAGTTCTCAACATTCTCTTCCATACAAAGAAGAAATCCTTGCCTTTAGTCCTTCTCAGCACAGATGCTGAGAAGGCTTTCGACAGGGTTAAATGGTCCTTTATGAAAGCGGTCCTTTCCTCACAAAAATTTCCGACCTCTTTCCTATCAGTCATAGACGCCATGTACTCAAAGGCTTCCGCCTCTATTTCGGTTAACAACACTATTTCCTCCCCCTTTCTGATTAGTAATGGCACTAGGCAGGGCTGTCCCCTTCCCCCCCTTCTTTTTGTTTTATCTATGGAACCCCTTCTGCAAACCATCAGATCCGATAGAGATATCAGGGGAATAGATCTAGGGGATCAGGAACACAAGACGGCAGTCTTTGCGGACGATCTGCTGATGATGATTAGTAACCCTTCAGTTGCTCTCCCCAAGATCTATCACCATTTAGAAATGTTTGGCAAATTTTCCAACTTCAAGGTTAATCATAGTAAATCCCTAATTATACATACCGGCCTCTCAACTTCCTTGGCAAAACGTCTGGAACAAAAATCTCCCTTTAATTGGTCAAGCCCTCATTTAACATACTTAGGTGTTAAGATTAGCAACGACCCTTCCCAACTGTTTGCTTTAAATTATTCACCCCTCTTAAACCATATCTCCACCTCCCTTAAAAACCTTGACTTACCAATTTTATCTTGGTTCGGTAGAAAAAACATACTTATGTCCCTAGTTTTACCTAAACTGACTTACTTAATTCAGGTTCTTCCTATCCCTATCCCTTCCTCATACTACGCTTCTCTTCGATCATTATTTAGCTCCTTCATTTGGAATGGGAATAAAGCCCGTCTCTCATATAAAACCCTAAACAGACCCAAGGCCCTGGGAGGAATTGCCCTTCCAGATCCGGAACTATACGGGAAGGCTGTCCTGCTAGCCAGAGCTGTGGACTGGTTGAGAGTCCCTTCTCACAAATCTTGGGTCCAGATGGAATAGTCATTAATCAATTCATCTTTTAAAGCTCTTTTGTTAGGACACAAATGCTTTCCTCCCTTTCTCTCAGATGTAACTCCTCTGATTAGGGCCACTTACAACGCCTTGAAATGGTTACAATCCACCTACCTTCATGTCCCTTTTCCTTCGCCACTCCTCCGAGTTTGTGATATTCTACGAACTGCCCCTAAAGTATTACAAGATAGTCTACCCACGCACCTTAGAGATTCCGATATTAGTTTGAGGAACTTACTCACCGACAATACTCCTCTTTCATTAAATAAATTGAGGGAGAGTCTTGCAATTCCTTCCTCTCGTACGCTTAATAATCCAGTATACTTCATCAAAACATACTTATCCCTACACATCTCTTTGGGTGACCTAATAAGACCTCTAACATGGTTTGAGAGTTTGATAGATAGCTCACAAGGTCCCAAAAAGGTTATATTGCAACTATACAACAGATTTAGATCCCATACTTCTAATGTTCTACCTTCTTTCATTGGCCTATGGGAGAAAGACCTAAAACATACCTTTACAGCTAAAGAAATTGTCACCATCCTACAATCTCCACATAAATCATCTCGATGCGTTCGCATCCAAGAGAACAGATATAAGATTATGACTAGATGGTACAAGACGCCGGATATTGTTTCTAGATACTCGTTGTCTGGATGCGATAGATGCTGGAGATGCCTATCAGACAGAGGCTCCTTCATACATATATGGTGGAAATGTCCCAACCTCTTTGGGTGGTGGGAGAAAATATTTCATATAGCTAATCATATATGTGGAGCGGATCTAGTTCCTTCTCCAGAGATTGCACTTCTGAACGTTTTCCCATCTGGACATAGGAACTCTAACCTGGAGCTTTTTAAACATTTGATAGCAGCAGCCAGATTTCTCATTCCGAGACTATGGCTTTCTACAGAAACCCCTTCTATTGATCAATGGCTTTTAAAAGTGGACCAAATCCACAGATTCGAAGAAATTTCCTCCTGGGAATTGAGAAACTTCCAAAATTTTATGAGAGCGTGGAAAGACTGGAAGACATTCAGGAATCTTAACGACTCGCCCCAAATCCATCTTCAGATTTAAGGTCTTAAATCCATAAGATTTGAAGTCCTATACTCTTCCTACAAAGGTCTCCTTAATCCGTTTGAGCTCTATATCCCTAATCCTCGCAAGCCATTTGCCTTCTGCACCCATACCAATCCATCCCTGTACACTATACCATCTTGTTCTGTCCATAAGGCTATATTTGACAAGATATGCAAATCTTGTAATAATGCTACTACTTATACATGTTAATGTATACTCTGTGACGTTACTGTTACTATTTTCTGTTACTTTAATCGTGAGGTTGCACCCTCTATTTGTACTGTCTCACTGATTTCAATAAAGAAATTATAAAAAAAAAATAAAAAAAAACGATGTATGAGACCAATTGTTCGGCGCTGCTGACATATAGATGGATCCACCTATGTTGATGTTAGATGTGAGCTGTATAAAATTGTTATTTCTCGTGGAGCAACAAGAAATTTGATTAGTTACGAATAACTTTGTCATAAATCACATTACATTGTATGTAGTAGGCGCAAAGATGAGAACGGCCATGGCGCCGCCCCCGGTCATTGAAACTCTTAGATGCCGCATTACCCCCCCCCCCCCCCCCTTCCCGCCATTTCAGGAAAAATTGATTCATTTCCAGGAAAGAAGAGGAAATTCACCTTCATGATGAAACAATTTTTTCCTGAAATTCGAATCAAAGTCCACTTCTTTAACCCGATTCCTTCAACACTAATAATAATACCGTGTTTCCCCGAAAATAAGACATCCCCCGAAAATAAGACCTACCTCTAGTTTTGCTTATCGCTGTAATATAAGGCATCCCCCCGAAAATAAGGCCTCCCCGATAATAAAGCATCCCCCAAAAATAAGGCCTCCCAGATTATAAAGCATCCGCCGAACATAATGCCTCCCCGATTATAAAGCAAGCCACCCCAGAATGTAAGGAGCTCACTGATTGGCCGCAGCGCAGGCATCGCGAGGTCTCTTTAAATCAGAGAGCCCGCGCCGCCGCCAGGACAAGCTGCCGCCTTCTTCTGCCCTGACGGAGTCTCACAACTTGGCTGGCACAGACACACAGGGGACGGGGTGACAGGTGGGGGGGGAATATCTGATGGAAGGTGGGGGATGTCTGGTAAAGATGGGGGGGAGACTAAAAACGGTAATTAAAATGACACAGGGTGATCAGAGGGGGGAATCAAAATGACACAGGGTGATCAGAGAAGGGAATCAAAATGACACAGGGGTATCAGGGTGGGGGATCATTTAAAATGACACAGGGGGATCAGAGGGGGGAATCAAAATGACACAGGAGGATCAGAAGGGGGTACTAAAATGCTATAGTAATCCCCCCCCCTCTGATTCTTCTGTACCATTTTGATTCCCCCTTCTGATCCCCCTGTGTCATTTTAAGTGATCCCCCTCCCCACCCTGATACCCTCTGTCATTTTGATTCCCTTCTCTGATCACCCTGTGCCATTTTAAGTGATCCCCCTCCCCACCCTGATACCCTCTGTCATTTTGATTCCCTTCTCTGATCACCCTGTGCCATTTTAAGTGATCCCCCTCCCCACCCTGATTAAATTTTTTTTGTTCAACAATAAATGTGTACCGTATTTTCCCTTCATGGAAAAATAAGACATTCCTGAAAATAAGACCTAGCGCATCTTTGGGAGCAAAAAATAATATAAGACACTGTCTTATTTTCGGGGAAACAGGGTAGTAATAATAATAATAATAATAATAATAATAGTAATAATAAATCAATGTCTGACAGCAATAAACCTACCGTGTCACATATCTATTCCTGCAATGACTGAGAGACTCCACACTGAATATGACCTTACATCAGATTTTAGGCATTTTCCTGACAGATGACTTCTCTATTGATGAGATGTTCCATTCATTGTTTCCACGTAAATATTATAATTAAAAAAGTAAATAAAAAAATTACAATGTAATGCAGCAGCTTTCTGGTGTAGAGAACCTCTGGGAGGTTCACAGGAGCAATGTCACTGCCTGTATATATAGTGTATCCACATAGTGAAGAGAATGGGCTGTGGAAACCAATTGTATAAAAAGTTCTACCATTACCTCATGTGTCTCCTGGGGCCGAGATCTCTGAGGAGGAAAACATCATATGTGCTGTCAAGAGGTCACAAAGTTTCCAAAGTAAAAAAGTAAAACTTTATCAAAAGAAAATAACCAAGAAATAAAAAGTTTACTGACACTTTCAGATAACTTTTCAGAATAAGCTGCCATGTGTGTACATGAGGAAGAACACAATAGCTGGCCATTATATGATTTTCCCTCTATAGTCATACCACCCAACTTTTGAAAAGCACACTAGGCCATACCTCTAATTCTGCCCAAAATATAATCATACACACCCAGTCCCCTTAATACCCCACATAGTAATTATTATCCCAATATGCCCTCTCACAGTAGTAATGCCCACATTGTGCTCCCTCACAGTAGTTATTCCTAGATATAAGCCCCTTCACAGTAGTTATACCCAGATTTGTGCCCCATTCACAGTAGTTATGCTCAGATATGTCTCCTTCACAGTAGTTATGCCTACATATATCCCCTCACAGTAGCTACGCCAAAATTGACCAGATATGCCCCTTTCACAGTGGCTATGCCCAAATGTGCCTCCTTCACAGTGGTTATGCCCAGATTTGTGCCCCCTTCACAGTAGTTATGCCCAGATTTGTGCCCCCTTCACAGTAGTTATGCCCAGATCCCTTACAGTAGTTATGTCTATATGTATCCCCTAACAGTAGCTTTGCCTACAGTTGTGGCCAAAAGTTTTGAGAATTACATAAATATTGGAAATTGGAAAAGTTGCTGCTTAGGTTTTTATAATAGCAATTTGCATATACTCCAGAATGTTATGAAGAGTGATCAGATGAATTGCATAAAAAGGGGAAAAAATAAACGAACCAGCACCTCCACAATAAGTGAATATGAGAACGCAGGTGCACGCTACCTTGGCTAAAACACACTTGGATTAGTAGAACTACAGGTAACAGCACTCTGCTAGTCAATTGCACAAAGATATAAGCAAACACTGAAAGAATAAATGCTTGGTGGTCATACTTAAGTGAATATGACTAGCAGAGTGCTGTTACCTGTAGTTCTACTAATCCAAGTGTGTTTTAGCCAAGGTAGCGTGCACCTGCGTTCTCATATTCACTTATTGTGGAGGTGCTGGTTCGTTTATTTTTTCCCCATTGTCACTGCCACTAGGGGAGTGGCTCCCCCTGGTGGTGAGATTGAACCGTGCACCACCAGCCCATTTACCATGTGCTTTTAAATCAGATAGCTTGTACAGCTGTATTCTGCCCAGCCCATACTGCAGGCTCACAGCCTGGGAGAGGCATGCGTAGGATACAGCTTGGTACTACTTTGCCCAGATTGTAGGCTGTAAGCCTAGGAGAGGCATGTTAGAGTAGGACCCATCTGATTAGAAGCTACCTTGACGACCGGTAGATTGGCCCGAAATATTTTTGATCAATTATATTCGCAAAGAGCTTCTAGCTGCATTTGCAGTAAGTATGAACCCCAAGCATTTATTATTTCAGTGTTTGCTTATATCTTTGTGCAATTGACTAGCAGAGTGCTGTTACCTGTAGTTCTACTAATCCAGATGAATTGCATAGTCCTTCTTTGCCATGAAAATTAACTTAATCCCAAAAAAACCTTTCCACTGCATTTCATTGCTGTCATTAAAGGACCTGCTGAGATCATTTCAGTAATCGTCTTGTTAACTCAGGTGAGAATGTTGACGAGCACAAGGCTGGAGATCATTATGTCTGGCTGATTGGGTTAAAATGGCAGACTTGACCTGTTAAAAGGAGGGTGATGCTTGAAATCATTGTTCTTCCATTGTAAACCATGGTGACCTGCAAAGAAACGCATGCAGCCATCATTGCGTTGCATAAAAATGGCTTCACAGGCAAGGATATTGTGGCTACTAAGATTGCACCTCAATCAACAATTTATAGGATCATCAACAACTTCAAGGAAAGAGGTTCAATTCTAGGTTAAGAAGGCTTCAGAGCGTCCAAGAAAGTCCAGCAAGCGCCAGGATAATCTCCTAAAGAGGATTCAGCTGCGGGATCGGAGTGCCACCAGTGCAGAGCTTGCTCAGGAATGGCAGCAGGCGGGTGTGAACGCATCTGCACGCACAGTGAGGCGAAGACTTTTGGAAGATGGTCTGGTGTCAAGAAGGGCAGCAAAGAAGCCACTTCTCTCCAAAAAAAACCCATCAGGGACAGATTTATCTTCTGCAGAAATTATGGTGAATGGACTGCTGAGGACTGGGGCAAAGTCATATTCTCCGATGAAGCCTCTTTCCGATTGTTTGGGGCATCAGGAAAAAGGCTTGTCCGGAGAAGAAAAAGTGAGCGCTACCATCAGTCCTGTGTCATGCCAACAGTAAAGCATCCTGAGACCATTCATTTGTGGGGTTGCTTCTCATCCAAGGGAGTGGGCTCACTCACAATTTTGCCCCAAAACATAGCCATGAATAAAGAATGGTACCAAAACACCCTCCAACAGCAACTTCTTCCAACAATCCAACAACAGTTTGGTGAAGAACAATGCATTTTCCAGCACAATGGAGCACCATGCCATAAGGCAAAAGTGATAACTAAGTGGCTCGGGGACCAAAACGTTGACATTGAGAACTTGTGGTCAATCCTCAAGAGGCGGGTGGACAAACAAAACCCCACTAAATCTGACAAACTCCAAGAAGTGATTATGAAAGAATGGGTTGCTATCAGTTAGGAATTGGCCCAGAAGTTGATTGAGAGCATGCCCAGTAGAATTGCAGAGGTCCTGAAAAAGAAGGGCCAACACTGCAAATACTGAGTCTTTGCATAAATGTCATGTAATTGTCGCACCTACATTTCATAAAGAAATTATGAATCGCACGGCCATCACAGGCGCAAACCAGATACATATTTGTGTCCCGGTGGCCATGATGAACATGCCCATGGTCTTTGTTTGAGGGTGGGATGCCAGGGAAGGGAGATATCCATATCTTCCCACAGAAATCCAATAGCGGCACCATGTTTGGACTCTAGTTGTAGCCGGAACCCAGGCGGTTCTGTTAGTCCTAGAACCATCTCCCTGTGACCTTCTGGACTGGAGCTTTAAACCCTGAAGGGTCATTTACAGCCACTCCAGCAGAGGGGGGTGGACCCCTCCCAAAGGCCTGGAGGGGATGGACCGGCTACAGGTTAAAAGGCTTGTGCCAGCAAGCGGGCGGGTCTTTCTCTGAAAGGGGGTCACATCGTGCAATGTGTTTGGGGGGACCTGCAACCAGCTGACATCACTGCATCTGAGGTGCATACAGCTAAGAACTCATCACTACCCAAAGGACTCATATATCTGGTAAACGTTGTTAAACTGACTTATTTTTCTGCTTAACCCTGTTGTACCTATATCACCTGTATCTGTAACCTCAGACCACTGCACATATTATCTGTGTGTATAGTGTTATATCTAGTGTGCCCTTAAGGTGATTAAACATATAATTTAATCTTGTGCTATTTTGTATCTCGATCCCGAATGCCCACGTCCATGTTTCGGCCTAGTTATAAGCTAACGCGGGCTGGTTTCTCACCCTATATAATCCCGTTAGAGGACCGGGTTTATATCAAACGAGAATCTAGTGGCAGATACCCGGGCTGAGACAGCGCTTTTTTCACTGTGGCAGTGAAGCTTGTTGCCTCTCGTCCGCGTGGACAGGAGGTGTCTGTGTAAACTGTACCAAACTGACCTTACCTGCTCCTCTGGAGGACGTAACGTTACACTTTTGGTAACCGTGACCATACTGTGTCTTTGTGAGCTCGACGTGACGTCAAGTGGGCACGAGGTGTGGTATTCGTCACATATTGGTGGCAGCAAAGTGGGATCGAGATAGTAGTGTGTGTGAGTGTGAGACCCATACTCCCAGACACTAAAGACAACCAGCAGTAGCGTTTGCCACTGGAATCTTAAGATCAGCTCAACACTAGACAGCTTTTGTGCAAATACAATAAGGTGTGTGTGCATCAGGTAGCAGTCTGTGTGTCACGGTCATATTGTTGTTTGACCGTGACGCGGTTGCCATGCAGACTCGTTGCTGGTGGCAACATGTCGTTTTTGGTTTGCATACGCAATTCCCCTTTAAGGTGTGCCTCCTTGCTGTTTGGTGTGCTAGGGGTTAATCTTCTAGCTAGTGGGGATTATGGTGTGTCCTGGGTGTGGCCGCAAGCTTGTTATATACCTTTGGCTTGCAGGCTGGGGGCAGTTGTTCTGCAGTTGTTCTTCTCCTTGCCTGGGTGATGCTGCCCAGTCTATGAGGGCCACCTTATTGGACAGGAATTGTCTTTCTTTAATATGCTCCTGGTTTCCGACATCACTTGTTATTTGTTTGGTGTGGGTTTATGTTCAGGGTGTGTTGTACGTCTTCATGGTTGTTACATGTCTGGGCTGTTGTTGGTGTTTGTCCCTACATGTATGTTTGACGTTTGCCCTATATGTTGTAGCCTGTTTGCAGCACTGCTTGGGGCTGCCATGCACTGTGTGAGCAAGGGGGGCTCTGGCAGAGTTGGTATGCTGGATTCCTGTGTGGGTTGTTTGTACTGTGACCTGCTGTGTGTTCGGGCTCCTGTACTGATGCATGGGTTCCAGTTGTGGAGGCTTTGGCAGGTAAGTGAGTTGTCTTGTTGTTCTTACCTGCCGATACTCTTGCTGTGAATGATCTCTCCTTTTCCCTTTGTTGCTAGGCCTGTGGAGACCATGGTTCATCTGTGTCTTGGATGAAGCTGGTTCTCTCTGGTCCCTGTCTTCTAGCCTCAGGAAATTCAGTGATTTTAGGGTTCTGAGGTTCCAGAGTATGGGCCCTCCTACTTTATGGGTAGGCTCATACAGTTAGGAGAACAGGGCCAGATTTAGGGATGCTTTAGGAGGTGACCTGCTCCCTTATTACGGTGTACTGGCCTAGCCGCTACCCCTTTATCTCTTTACATTGTACAGTGGGGGGGTTTCCCCCACTCTCCACTGTGACACTGTGTCAGTGACTAACCGTGGCAATGATGGCCAGTTACATACGAAGCAAGGCTAAGGAGATGGCCGAGGCTATGAATGATTGCGGGGAGGACGCAGTCCAGATGGGGGGCCGAGAGGAGGTTGAAGGCGACTTTCTTCCAGGCGAGGGGGAGCACAGCCAAAGATCCCCAAGTAGCAAGTTGAAAGAGGTGAGATCCGCCGTGGGCCTCACTCCACCTGCCCATCCCCCCAGCCAGGCAGGCTCGGCTGCTCTCCTACAGGCTGCCGTAGACCATCTCCAGGCCGGAGACCAGGCTTCCTACAAGATCCTCATGGCAGCTGAAGAGCATCGCGAGAAAGCAGAGGCTTTAGAGTGTCATGAGCGAGCTGCAGAACAAAGCGAGCAAGGCCGAGTTCTCTACCAGTGCTACAAGTGCTCCAGCTCCAACTCCAGCAGCCCTCTCCAGCCTGATGTGAGTCTCTAGAGATCTGGAGTCCAAAACTGCGGGCAGAGGAGTTCCCCCTGCTGGACAAAGATGGGGACTTGGACACTTTCTTGTTGGCATTTGAGATGGCCTGCGATCAGTATCAGCTGCCGGAGGACCAGTGGGTCACTTTCCGAACACCACGTCTCAGGGGAAAAGCACTGGAAATCTTTGGGTACCTGCCCAGCAAGACCATCCTGAGCTATGAGGACATCAAACAGGCTCTGGTCAGGCAGTACAACCTGACCTTGGTGAGAGCGGTTGACCAATGGACCACAGAATTGGAGCTCACCACCGTCCAGCATCTGAAGGAGCTCGTTGCCACAGAACAGTTCTTGTGGAATTGCCCTGAGGATCTCCAGCAGTACCTCCGTGACAGGAAGCAAAAGGGGCCCTCCACAACAGCAGCCCTGGACGATGAATACACCAACAACAGGACTTCATGCCCGGAAACCTGTTGGCTGGAGAGGGGGTAAGACACACTCTGCCCCTGCTGCCCCTGCCTCAAGGCTCAAGAGGGCACCGGCCCTGGCTTCACTTTCCACGTCCGTGTGGGAACACCGACTTTGCCAACTGTGTAAACAGCCAGGACGCTTCAAGGCCACGTGTCCACAGCGCCCAAGGGACCCGTCCCAGTCACTGACCCGGAAACCGTCCACTCTGTTGTGTGGGGGTGGTAGGAGGTCCCTTGACAATTTGCAACCAGTCAACACTGGCCAGGCCGTGGCCATGGGACTAAGAGACATCGGCGCTGAGAAGACTCTGGTACAGCCTGAACTGGTGGCAACCCATAATTTATTGCCTGGGAGATCCCTTACTGTCTCCGGGATCGGAGGAGTAGAACTGGCGCAGTCCGTTGGCAAGGTCTATTTGGACTGGGACGCCGGTTGAGGAGTAAGGGAGGTGGGGATATCCTCATATATCCCTGCCAGTGTTTTGCTGGGGACGGACCTTGGGGTGGCTTGTGTCTAAGTATGTGGCCGCTGACACCCCGAGGTCCGATTCCCCAGAATGTGATGTAATGTCCCCCCCCCTGATGATACTCTGAATGTACCTAACAAGCCTGTTGATGGAGATGTAGGGGTGGGGGATGTAATGTGTGCCTCTTCCCATAAGGGGGAGAGGGTCATTCACACCAGCTGTGCTGAAGCCTAAGGGTGCAACCAGCAAGCATGCTGGGACCTGTTGTCCACAGGTGTGTCTACTGAGGTGACAAGCAGGGGGCAGACAGCTGCAGAGGAGGAGGTTGCAAATGAGGTCAGGGCTGTCCCAGGAGAGATAGGGCTCCCGGGTAAAGCCTCAGTGCAGGATTCCTCCTCAAACGGGATGTCAGAGGGCCAGGTTAGTCCGTCTGGACTGGCGACTTGGTCGGAAGCCAAGGGGGAGCAGGCACTACCATATAGGTCGATATGGGCGGAATATGGTGTATAATTGATGGCGTTCCGCGTGGTAGTTGCACCAGATCCCCACTGCTGCTTATTCACGTGAGTATCGATTTCACCAGAGGTTAGTAGTATAAGATTTTTGTAGTTTCTGCTGTGATATCGAGGGCGTCTAGATTATGATGTTCTTTATCATCCGCTTTAGCGAATTTAGATGTATCTCACTGGCGCCAGTGACTTCTTTGCGTGTTTCCGGTTCTCAAGATGACACAAGCTTTAAAAATCTGGCTGCGATTTTTTTCTACCCAGAATGTTCGTAGCTGTGAATAACGGTGCTTTTTATGTTAAGCAGGAGGATCCAAAACCAAACGCATTTCGGGGCTCTAAGTGGCCCCTTCCTCAGTGGTTAAACTCTCCTCCATAATCCATATCCTTATATAGGGAATTTGTGACATACAAAACATGCAATGGATCTAGCTCACATTAAACAATGTGATGGATTTAGTCTGGATCGGACATTACTTATTTCTTTCATATTATTTCCATGATTAGACTTTTCTTTGTAAATTTTCATCAGGCATATTAAACAAGGTACTTAGAGTGTATTGCACTAAAAAACGCAAAATATTGAAATAACGCATATGCAATATTAATGCGTTTTCATTGCGTTTTCAATAAAAAAAATCTTACAAAACATCACAAAGACATAAATAACATAATATAAGTTAATAAATATATAGAATGTGTGAGATATCATAAAATACAATATATAAAACAATATAAAACTTGACACCTTCATGTCAACCGAAAAATAGGCTGAGTGATTGTTTATTGATAAAGGTTTATACTGTACAACAGTGGAGGAAATATCACTGTTGGGGAACCCTTATCATTGAATGGAGTGTTAAAATAAATGTAAAAAAAATTCTTAAAATCTACTAAAATATGGCATTCTTGTTGTCTTGGAGATTGACTTTTTTCTCCTCGAAAACACCCCGGGATACCCACATCTGTTGTGATATTAGTTATGCTTCCTGGTGCCTTCGGGGAAAATGTTGTGTAATAAGGTGAGTGTCACCGGCCAAGGGAGGACCGAGCCACATTTAATTATAGCATGGTCCAGTGGCATCGCCTTGAGGAGACAGGTGTAAGAGAGCCAGTTGTGGGGACATAGGAATAGAAGATCCGCAGATGTCATTGTTTCTCTTAAAAATTTCAGACCACCATTTACTGATTGGTAAGCAAGTCCACCAGATATGGTAGAACGTGCCTCTCTCCTCACAACAGCGCCAGCATAGGTCTGATTTAGAGTTGTCGTATCTATGTGCAGTGTCAGGGGTCTTATACCATCTCGTCATTACCATGTAGCCATTTTCTTGTACTCTCACACATCTTGAGGAAGTATGGGGAGTAATGAGTATTTTGTAAAGATCTTCAGGTGAGAATTGGGTTTCTAGATCTTTTTCCCATAACCCAATAAAAGAAGGTTTCGGCAACAAGGTAGGTGAGCTGTCTTTTGTATATCTGGGAAATCAGTTTGCGTGGGGGAATAGTTTGGGTTATCAGACTTTCTAACAAAACAATAACAAATACAGGTGCACTCTGCAGTCTAACTAAACCCTCAAACTGATTTTAAAATTGAGAGATTAGTCAACATGTCCTACGGTGTAGAACATGTCTAAGCCCGGGCACCACGCCAAGGTTTCTCAAGTAGCCCGGGTTTGGGTTATCAGACTTTCAAACCATGTGAGTGGCCTAAGAAGTGATTGTAGGGGTATGTGTTTTAATATGAATGAGCGCAGGAAAGATACCAGGTTGAGGTATGATCCCAATCCAGGCATTATTGATAGAAGGGATTGTTTGTCTCTTACCACTCCCTGCTCATCAAACAGAGAGATAACAGGTATTTTTAAATTTTGTATTGAGCTTGGAATGCTCTGTTTTAGTTCAACAGGGGCAAGGTCAATTACATCTCTAATCTGAGCGAGGGCAGATGGCAACGGGAATCCCCATTCTGAGACTTGTAGCCATTTCCAAGCCTCTATGGTAGCTTTAATTTGTGGGCTCGTGATTTTTTGTGATAGATGGGTTGTTTTGGGTCTTCACTAGTAGGCCCCTAAAGGAAGAGCCTGAGATAGAGGTCTCCATTTCCACCCAGGATCTATGTGGTGTTCGTCTAAATCAATCAATGGTCCTAGAAAGTAGAATTGCTCTGTTATCTATTATGGGAGTGGAAAAAACCATACCTCCAAGTGCCCTTGGTCTTTGTAATGTATGGCTTCTTCCCACTCCAAATGAAGGAGCGTATATTTTCATCTAGTTTTTTTAAATAGGAGTTGGGGATCGGTAGAAGCAACACTTGTTGTAAATAGGTTAGCCTTGGTAACACTAGCGAAGTAAACAGCTTTTTATGCCCAAACCAGGAAAGTGTACGGGAGTGCAGCCCATTCATTTGATCATGGGTAGACTGAAGTAGTGGGGTATAGTTCAAGTCAAATACTTTTGAGAGATCTGGGCAAATCTTAATACCAAGGTATGTGATGTAAGGGGCATCCGAATTGAAGGGAGATGTTTTTTTTCCCATGCTCATGACATATCATTTCTTCATATTTACTTTAAAGTTGGATAGGGGCTGAATTTCTCTAATAAATTATTAGTAATATATAAATCATATATTAGGGGCATAGATTCCACAGGGTTAGCTGTTATAATTAATAGGTCATCAGCGAAAGCTGCAACCTTCTGTTCTTGTTCACCAAGCTTAATTCCTTTCATCTTCATGTCATGGCAGATTTTTTTGAGTAAGGGCTCCATAATCATAACAAATATTAAAGGGGATAGGGGGCACCCCTGTCTTGTGCCACTTCTAATGGGAAATGGGTCAGAGACAGTGTTATTCACCAGCACTGATGCCGAGGCGTTGATATACATCGTGAATATGGCCTGTATGAAGGGGTCTGGGAGGCCAAACTTATCAAGTGTCAAGCGTATAAAGTCCCAATGGACTCTATTAAATGCTTTCTCTGCATTGGTGCTGAGAAGAACCAGGGGAAACAAGTGTTTTTTAGCATGGTATATAGCATTTAGTATCCTGGCTGAGTTGTCCTTTCCCTCTCTTCCTGCTACAAATCCAGTCTGTGTCTTAGTTGTGGAAAAATTGAAGCTAGGCGATTAACCAGCATTTTGGCTAATAATTTTAAATCTAGGTTAAGCAAGGAGATAGGGCGGTAGTTGGCACAATAAACAGGGTCTTTGCCCTATTTGGGAATAATGGTTATATGGGCCTTGGTCATGTCTCTAGATAGTGGAGTTCGCTGTAGGGAGTGATTGCATATGGTTAGTAGGTGGGGGTCTAGGGATTTGCTAAAAGTCTGATAGTAAAGAGCTGGAAAGCCATCAGGGCCTGGGGAATTCCCTTTGGGAAGTCATTATTTCAGAAGACTTAAAGGTAGGCAGACAATGTCATAGAGCAGCAGGAAATGTTAGCAGAATGCTTGGGTGTATAGGGAGAGGCATTACCAGTAGAAAGAGGGAGGTGCTCATGCCGCTCTACAGAGCACTAGTGAGACCTCATTTGGAGTATTGTGCTCAGTACTGGAGGCCATATCTCCAAAAGGATATTGATACTTTGGAGAGAGTTCAGAGAAGAGCTACTAAACTAGTACATGGATTGCAAGATAAAACTTACCAGGAAAGATTAAAGGACCTTAACATGTATAGCTTGGAAGAAAGACGAGACAGAGGGGATATGATAGAAACTTACTTAAATAAATACATAAAGGGAATCAACAAGGTAAAAGAGGAGAGAATATTTAAAAGAAGAAAAACTTCTACAAGAGAACATAGTTTTAAATTAGAGGGGTAAAGGTTTAAAAGTAATATCAGGGAGTATTACTTTACTGAGAGAGTAGTGGATGCATGGAATAGCCTTCCTGCAGAAGTGGTAGCTGCAAATACAGTGAAGGAGTTTAAGCATGCATGGGATAGGCATAAGGCCATCCTTCATATAAGATAGGGCAAGGGGCAATTCATAGTATCAGTATATTGGGCAGACTAGATGGGCCAAATGGTTCTAATCTGCCGACACATTCTATGTTTCTATGATAACTATTAACTGCTCAACGTGTTTTAACATTCAAGTAGTATCCAGAGCATTAACAGTAATCAGATAACTGAGGTGGAACGATGTGACCACACATGTGATGCGGCGTCCGGCGCTAGTATAGCCATAACGCGCACTCACCACCAGGCCAGCTGACAAAGGAGAAGATCCACCGCTAAGTGGAGCGAGAAGAACGGCCGCCGCAAATGGGAGAGCAGGAGCTGGACAAGCCTCGTGAAGCTCCGTCCCCTCAAGTCAGCGCGCATCGGGTATGCGATTTTGCTGGGGTAATTATGCCAAGATATACATGGGACCTATAGGTGGCTAGACAAAGGCAGGGAGAAAATGGGAAATTAATTGGGAATGAAGGAGAAAAGAAACACAAACAACAAAACACAAAAAGTCCTGAGATTAAACTGACTAAATCATAAATAAAAACTGTAAAAACAACCGATTTTGGGGTGTGATGGTAATAGAAAATTATACTCAGTGTGGCTAATAAGATGTTACTTAAGAGCCTTGTTGAGTATGCCCTGCAATAATTTACGATGTGGGTGTGTGGCTATAGGAAGCCCTTGTGCCCCCACTTTTGCCAACATATTCCTGGGCTGGTGGGAGGGAGAGATTGTGTTTTGGGAGGACATGAACAGATCGTCGGACCTGATTGACCTCTGGGTTTGATATATTGATGATATTTAGATTTTTTGGAAAGGATCTAAGGAGGAATTTGTGAATTTTGTAGAGGCTTTGAACAAGAATGACCTAAGCCTCTTTTTTTACCTTTGAAATACATAAGACCATGATAACTTTTTTGGACCTTGATATAATCAAAGAACCGGATGGTCATGTAGTGACGGACTTATTCTGCAAACCCACCTCAACTAACAATCTTTTGAGGTATGATAGCTGCCACCCGTTACCACTTAAATGTGGGATTACAAAGGGCCAATTTTTGCGTATTCTAAGCAATTGTTCTACTCTCTCTGACTTCAAAAGGGAGGCGAAAGATCTTACTAACAGGTTTCAACGGCGGTGATACCCGCATCAGACACTCAAGTCTGCTTACAAACACGCAATATGCAGTAATAGGGAATTGCCCTTACAACCCAAATCCAGGGATGAAGATGCAAGCCCTATTCGCATTGTGGGTACTTTTGACACTGCCCATCGGGAAGTGAGACAGGTATTGGAACAGTACTGGAGTATTTTACAGGCCGACCCTGACATTGGACATCTTGTTGTGTCCGCTCCGTCTATTACGTTTAGACAAGGTAGCAACTTGCGCGACCGTTTGGTACATAGCCTCTATGAATCCTCCACTCTGCGCACCTGGTTAGCGCATTGTCTCGCAGGCACTTTCAAGTGCAGAAACTGTGTAGCATGAGACTTCATTGGAACGGGGAAGTCTTTCACAGGCATGTCAAATGACAGAGTGTATGCGATACGTTTCTACATTAACTGCAGAACTCCGGGGGTGATCTATTTGGCCTCCTGTAGATGTGGAATAAAGTACGTCGGCAAAACAGCCCGTGAACTTAGACGGAGAATAGGGGAGCACATAGGGGACATAAGAAATGAAAGAGAGACACCTATTGCACGACATGCCAAGACGTATCATCACAATGAAACGAGGGTGTTGTCATTTCAGGGAATTAAAAATGCTCAACCTTTTCCTCGGGGAGGCGACTATGGTAAATTTCTACTGCAAAAGGAAGCACAGTGGATTTTTCGGCTTCATACCGTGCAGCCGATGGAACTTAACAAACAGATAAGCTACATTTATCTGATAGTCGCAGTCCCCTGTGCCATCAAGTTAATTGTCCTGAATGTCATATACCTTGCGCTACGTTACACCTTCATCGTTGTTAATTCCAGACTGTTTATGGTTTCCTTGCTATACCTGGGCTTTGTCTCCCCAGTGTAGTCAGGGTGCTACTGTCCCTTTTACCCTTGGCTACCCTTGCAACTTTGAACTGCGGTACTTTTAGGTTCAATCATTAGTCCATTTAATCTCACGGCTTTTTGTGTTTTGTTGTTTGTGTTTCTTTTCTCCTTCATTTCCCATTTTTTCCATGCCTATGTCCCATGTATATCTTGGCATACTTACCCCAGTGAGTGCTGACTTGAGGGGGCAGAGCTTCATGGGGCTTGGCCCGCTCCTGCTCTCCCATTTGCAGCGGCCATTCTTCTTGCTCCACTTAGGAGTGGATCTTCTCCTTTATCAGCTGGCCCGGTGGTGCGTGCGTGTTACAGCCATACTAGCGCCGGACGCCACACCACATGTGTGGTCACATCATTCTGCCTCAGTTATCTCATTACTGTTAAAGCTCCTGATATTACTTTAATGTTGAAACACCTTGAGCAGTTACTAGTTATCGTTCTCTGCCCTAGTGTTTGTGGACGGCAGTACTGAGCACTCACGCTGGCTAGTGCACAGATTACACAGTAACTCCCAGCACTACCTGTAGCATACTCTCATTACTTGCAGGATTGCTGTGGATGTATGTGTTATTAGACATTGGGGGTCGACGGTATCCCAGAGCTGGGGAATGGCCTTGGGTGTTTGACAGTTGTATATAAACCATTATACCCACTCACAAATTTGCCATCCAGCAGCAGGGTTTGGTGTTGCCCCTGTTCACATACCATAAGTGCAGCAATGTTTTAGCACGGGGTATGAACTATTTTTCTGATGTGAACCTGGTGCAGCTGTGTACCACCTTAACTCTCCCGATGTTAGCACCCATTTATTCTAATTATCTTTGGGTGTCAAGAGTACTACGATTTAAGCCTATGAACTGAGTGCCACTCCTTTTAACCGAGAATATTAATAATTTATTATTGTTTTAGAATCTTTTACATGCAGTGTACTGAAATATATTTTTTATACTAAATTAGGCCACTAAACTCTTTCCACACATATCACTGCAGAAGTGAACTAAGAATATATTTATATTTTTGTACTGGCATAGGCCACTAAACACTTTCACCACCAATAACTGCAGAAGTGAACTCACTATATATTTCTTGTTGTACTGAAATAGGCCACTAAATGCTTTCAACACATGTAACTGCAGAAGTGAACTGAGAATATATTTTTATTTTTGTACAGAAATAGGCCACTAAACACTTTTACTGCAAATAAATGCAACACTGGACTACGTATATATATATTTTTTTTGCACTGAAATAGGCCATTAATAGCTTTCAACACATATAACTGCAGAAGTGAACTAAGGATATATTTTTTTTTTTGTACTGAAATTGGCCAGTAATAGCTTTCACCACAAATAACTGCAACAGTGAACTGCGTTTATATTTTTCTTCTTCTACTGAAATACACCACTAAACAGAATATATATTTATTTTTGTACTGAAATAGGCCTCTATACGCTTTCAAAATAACAATACCTTTTACAAAGACAGGTGCACTCTGTGGTCTTACTAAACCATCATACTGATGTAAAATGTAGAGATTAGCCAACATATCCTACTGTGGAGGACATGTCTGAGCCAGAGCACCGCGCTAAGGTTTCTCTAACTCTAAACCTACCTGTGCCGTATGGGCAATACCACATTGCAGGAGCGCAAGGTCACACACACAGCTGCCCCCCCCCCCCCCCCGGTATAGATGCACCACTGCATATGGGGTTGAGCACTTCCTGCTTTTCATTACCACACCAATTTGTAGTTTATATATATAATTGTTTGGAGGTGTAAAAACTTCTAGTCTGAATGTGCCTTTATTTCCATCTACAGGCAACATTCTGGTGCACATGTGAGGCCTGGTCTTGGGTGGGGCTCAGAGCTCTCTCCCTCCTCCTATTGTAAGCATGGCTGCATGCTGGAGGTAACTGGGAGTTTGCTGTGAGTGAGACCTTGCGCTCCTGTAATTTGCCCGCTGGCTCCTAGCATTGCCCATACGGCACAGGTAGGTTTAGCGTTAGATCCCGAACTACTTGAGAAACCTTGGTGCGGTGCTCTGGCTCAGACATGTCCTCCAAAGTAGGATATGTTGGCTAATCTCTTAATTTTATATCAGTATGAGGGTTTAGTAAGAACGCAGTGTGCACCTGTCTTTATAAAAGTTTTTGTTATTTTGCTTTACTGTTTATCACATCCACACATTTGCTATCCTGTGTAGGATTTCTATTGTGGTACTTGTGGTTCGCTGCGGGCATCCTCCATTGTATGAATTTTTGCTGGGGATTGCTATTATCAGCGGACCACAAGTGTAGGTTCTGCCCCCCGGTATAGATGCACCACTGCATATGGGGTTGAGCACTTCCTGCTCTATACGCTTTCACCACAAATAACTGCAGAAGTGAACTGAGAATATATTTTTCTTCTTGTACTGAAATAGGCCACTAAACTCTTTCACCACAAATTACTGCAGAAGTGAAGTGCGTATATTCATTTTTCTTTTTCCACAGATATAAGCCACAAAAGGCTTTTCAACATGGCTCTTGCACCACAAGAACAAATAGCTGGGAGGACAGAGCTGTATGATGGCTATTTGGATCCCCAAATAATCTTTCCCTGCACTTGTAAATTGCTTTCCTATCACTGTCCCTAGCGCCTTCTGACGTCTCTCCCTGCACTAAGATGCTCTTAAATGATTCCACCTTATCCTTTCCATGCACTTATAAATCGTTTTTTCCGGTTTGTTTTTTTTCCGCAATTAGGTTTATCCTTTTGCTGTCCCTATTGCCTTCTCACGTCTTTCTTTGCACTCAGACTGCTGTAAAATATCTGAATCCAAGATGGCCGTTGTATTTATAGGGCTGTGACATCACAGGGCTTGCTGGCTGCTGATTGGATGCATGCAGGCATGTCAATCTATGTGATCCCACCTTCCCACCCTTTCCCCATGTCTTCAGTCCTCACTCTTGAAGCCATCATTTTACAAATTGCGAGGAAATTCACAATCATTGTGAATTGAAATTTTCTTGAAATTCTTTTTGAATTCCACTTCGTCATCTTTGATTTGCTCATTTCTAGTTAGAAAGTTTAGAAAATTTCCAAAGTCAACCTTTTTAAGAACCAGTTCAGTTCTGAAGTCACGTTGTGGGGCTTACTGTGAAGGAAAGCCCTTTATTTTTCCCTTCATCATGAACACTGTTTGACTCTTGTTCAGAGTTTTACCATAGCCAACTAAGGATGTGACACATGGGGAGGGGGGTTGGCTTATGTTGTCACTCAATTATCTCCCATGATACTGGGGAAAGAGCTATGTGCACTGTATAAACTATATGTGTGTGTGTCAATAAAGCTCAGGTCATGGTTTACCCAGCAATAGGCCTCAGCTGATGTCTGGGATGATTTCATGCCCGAGCGAGTACGCCTGACAGGATTATTTTCGATCCGGGCAGGAAAAAAGGGACCCGTGACGATAGGAGTTGACCAGACCGTCACACTTACATAATAGAACCAACCCATAAATGACCCTGTTTTAGAAATGACACCCCTCAAACCATTTAAAACTGGTTTTAGAAATGTTGTTAACCCTTTAAGTATTCCATAGGTTAAAGCAAAATAGAGGTGAATTTTCACTTTTTTGGCAGATTTTCCTTTTTAATAAAAAAAATTCTGGAACACATCAAGGGTTAACAGCAAAACAAACTTCAATATTTATTACGCTAATGCTGCAGTTTACAGAAACACCTCATATATGGTCGTATATCGCTGTTTGGGCACACGGCAGGGCTCAGAAGGCAAGGAGTGCCATATGGTTTTTGGCGGGCAGATTTTGCTGGAATGGTCTTTGGTCACCATGTTGCATTTGAAGAGGCCATGAGGTAATTTCACAGTGAAAACCCCCAAAAAGTGACCATATTTTATAAACTACACCGCCCAAGGAATTTTTTAGGGATGCAGCGAGCACTACACTCAACAGGTGTTTTATAGAATTTTTTATATTTGGCTGTGAAAATGAAAAATTACATTTTGTTTACAACAAAATGGTGCTTTAGGCCCAAACTTTCTTTTTCACAAAAGATAACAGGATAATATCCCCCCCCCAATTTGCTACCCATTTTCTCCTGAATACAGTAATACCCCAACTGTGGTTGTAAACTGTTATTTGGGGATACTCCAGGGCTCAGAATGGAAGTAGCGGCATCTGGATTTTCTAACATCAAATATTCTGTCATGATTTTTAAGAGCAATAACTTTTTTACATTTTTTGTTGAATGAGCTGCTTGAGGGCATATTTTGTGTGAGACAAGATGTCGTTTTTATTGGCACCATTTTGGGGTACATTTGGCTGTTTGGTGTAATTTTTTATACGGTTCACTTGATGAGGTAGATCATGTGATGTTTTTATATATCCGGTCATTACGGAACCATACATGTCTACATTTTTATTAATAATTTCTTAGAGCCATGTTTTGTTTTAATTTTTCTGGCTATGGTCTTGTGTGAGGGCTTGTTTTTTGTAGGACAAGGTAACATTTTTATTGCTACCATTTTGGGGTTAACATTATGTTTTTTGGGAGGTGAGCTCACAAAAAAATCTGTTTTGCCACAATGTTTATTTATTTTTATTTTTTACGACATTCCCCTGATGGGGTAGATCATATGATATTATTATAGAGCCGGTCCATGCAGATGCTGTGGTACCAAACTTGTCTCTTTTATGTTTTCTCTTCTATGTTTAAGATCTTTTAAATAACTGATTTGGGCTATTTTTATTATTTCTTTTTTAAATGTGAAACTTTTTTTTTTTTTCAAAACACTTTATTTTTTTTTATTTTTTTTATTTTACACTTTGCATCCCCCATAAGGTCATACAAGAACTCTGGGGTACATTTACCGATTTTTATTTTTATTTTTTATTTCTACTATAACTGGGGCTGACATAGTATCCACAGTTACAGGGGAAATACACCCCCCAGAGAGCCTGTACAGCAAAATACAGCGCTGTACAGCCTCAGTGCAGGTCTGATCGTGGTCTGTGGAAGATCCAACAGCTCATGCACTGCCCTAGCAGTCACATAACCACTGGGCTGGGACAGGAATGCGGCAGATAGATTTCTCAGATATATACACAGCACTCATTCAGCGCTGTGTATACAGTGATCTAAAAGGCAGGGACACCCAGAACGGTTCATGCCTTCTCTCTGGGTTGCCCTGCTGTCACTGACAGTGGGACCCCCATTTGGCAGCTGCACGAATAGTTCGATCAGAGATAAACCTGACCGCTCAGGACGTTTATAGTCTTCTCCCCCCTTTCTGGCCAGCTCTGATAGTTTTATCACCATTGTTCTTGTTGGTATCATTGGGGCTCATGTTTGTTAATACTTTGAATTATATTTTAGATGTGACATTAATAATGGATAATTCGGTTCAGTTAGTTGTTATTGTTACTCAGGGAATTGTTACTACTATTATCTAGACATGTAATCCTACGTATAGGCAGCAATTTTACCATATGCTTTCACTGTCAATTCAAATTTTATAGTACATGCTATCCATGCTTAAAGGTAACCTGTCATCAACGTTATACTGACCTCACTGAGAGCAGCATAAAGTAGTGACAGAAATGCTGATTTCAGCGGTGTGTCAGTCATGAGCTAAAAGTAAGTGGCTGCTCTCAGAAATGGCATCATAATCATTGCAGCACAGGCCTTGAAAAGAGTCAAATCTACCTAAGAAGAGTCCTGTTTATTCCTAATCTCCTGCTCTCCCCGTCCATCTGCTGATGATTTGCAGTTCTCTCCTAGAGTGAAAGGGAGAAAACTAGGTAGAAGCCTGTCAATCATCAGCAGGTGGTCAGGAGAGCAGGAATTCCTGAATGACCATGGCTCTTCTCAGGTGGCCGTGACTCTTTTCCAGCCCTAGTCTGCAATGATTGTGATGTTGGTTCTTGGCAACCACTTACTTTTAACTTATAAATGACAGACCGCTGAAATCAGCTCACCTGTCTCTACTTTATTCTGTCATTAGTATGGTTAGCATAAAGATGATGACAGGTTCCCTTTAATTCTTATACATGTTATTTGTATTCTTGTAGTTTTACCAGACATTCCTGGTTTATCAATCAATCAATTAATCGTATATAATCAATCAATCAATCACACGTGTACAATCTCTCACTCACACGCACCGCGCAGAGAGTACGACCTGTTGACCAATAAACAAGTTAGACTACAAAGAACAGTCCTCTCATTTGGAAGACAGGAATGGTTTATGCTGAATGTCAGACTGCACACTGTGTGAACCTGTATGAAGACAGAACAGTAAAACAGATACTAGTCACCAGCGATAGTGGATCTGACTATACGGAGCCGCCATCACACATGCGGTCCTGCGTACAAGATTGCAGCGGCTGTCATACAGTCACAAGTGAGAGTGCAGCCCCCAGCAAGTGCAGCACGATCCAGAGCACAATGAAGTCCATTTCCACATAGATTGAGTCCGCACAGAGACATTATGCATCCAGCAAACAGGCACACAATGTCCACTAGCCGGGCATCATCATTCAGGACCAGGTCACGAGCAAGCTGCTCTAGCAAGTCGTCAATAAAAGAAATTGATGCTCTCGCCCATGCAGAAGCTGTGGCTGCAAAAGTAAGGTCTTCCTTCACCGCACAAATGATGCAACTAAAGCTAAGGCAAGCAGATCAAGAAACATAGACAGCCTGCCTGCAAGCGCCAATGGAAAAGGAGAGAGTACGCCTGCAAGCGTCACTGGAAGAAGAGAGAGTATGCCGGGGACTTACATCGTTTGTGTCGCAGTTTTTCATACTGACAAATTTTGTGGCCTCATCTAATGACTTCAACATGTTACCACAAAGCATGAGGTGATTTGGCTTCACAGAAAATCAAATTTTTCCTGAAATTCAGATTGAAGTCGATTAATTTGACTTCAACTGGCTCAACGCTATGGATATCACTGAATAATTACCCTACTAAAACTTAACTTTTATATTGGTATTAGTTAAAATAAGTCCCACAAAATAATCATAGATAACTGCATATGATAGATGAGGCTTATGCACAGATGTATAAGGAAAAAATGACTCTGAATAAACAGCTGAGAATACAATTTAGACTTTGTAGTCACCACTCACGGTTTGATGTACGCTATTGTGGAGGTATTCTGTGCCAGGGCAAATGGACGTATTTGCGGCAAGATAGTCAGGTAGCATCCACGGTTGTTTATTTCTTCGCTGCAAATATAATCCAAATAAATCTTTGGTAACTGGCTCTCCTTATACAGGGAGGGTAGGTTAGAGGGAGAGATATATCCCTAACCTACTATATTAGCCCTGCCTGAAAGCGGAGAGGTCTCCCGCCTAAATGCGGGAGAATCACCCCCAGAGGGAGCGACCCCACTTATCGGTGGCTAGCCCTGTTATTCTCACCCTGGAAAAAACCTCCCAGTGCCTGCATAGCCAGATGTTAGATGTTTATCCCGACGCGTTTCCTCTGTTAAAAATTATTGCCGGATTCATAAGGGGATGTCAAAAAGAGGATAAAAATAAAGATAGAGATATGGCTCAATGGCCGTTAGCACGATCACTCTGTCTAGATAACCCAACTGAATAATGCAGTCCAGAATCATGTCTGTGACTAGTGCCCTAAATATACCCAGTTTAATTATTGTAAAATAGTTCAGGTGAATGCCTCATATTGATGTCCTCGGCGTGCGTTCCACCGTGTTAGTAACGGAACCGGAAGTACGTCATTTGGCGCATTATTCGGTGTGGAACGCATGCCGGAAGTGTTGTGTCCGCTGTGGAACTCAAGAATAGTGCAATGCAGGAAGAGCAGGGTACGTGCGCCGGAAATGACGATGTAAGTCGTGGAACGCATAAACATGCATTCCAAACGGCTACGAAGATACATCCAAAGATGAGACGCATCATTCTGCGCCTGCGTCTAGCGATCTACTCCTTTATATATGCGATTGCCTAGGACAATATATTAATTAGATAGATAAAGAGGAATGAAATGTCTTTTAGGTTTAAAATACCATATATCAGGTCCCATTTAAGATATTACTAATCATGTTCTATTAGGATATCTGGAATATGTTACTGGCAAAAACTAAGGATCTACCAATAATCAGGTATATATAGTAAAGGGCTTGGAGGTTGGGGCCGTGGGAGACAGTGGAAAATAAAAGAAGGGTCATAATTAGAGTTGAGCGAACACCTGGATGTTCGGGTTCGAGAAGTTCGGCCGAACTTCCCGGAAATGTTCGGGTTCGGGATCCGAACCCGACCCAAACTTCGTCCCGAACCCGAACCCCATTGAAGTCAATGGGGACCCGAACTTTTGGCACTAAAGGCTGTAAAACAGCCCAGGAAAGGGCTAGAGGGCTGCAAAAGGCAGCAACATGTAGGTAAATCCCCTGCAAACAAATGTGGATAGGGAAATGAATTAAAATAAAAATAAAAAAAATAAAAATTAAACAATATCAAATCGACAGAAGTCCCATAGCAGAGAATTTGGCTTCACATCAGCAGAGAATCAGTCTCTTCATGCCATAGCAAAGAATCTTGCTTCATGTCAGCAGAGAATCAGTCTCTTCATGCCATAGCAGAGAATCTGGCTTCATGTCAGCGCAGAATCAGTCTTCATGTCATAGCAGAGAATAAGGCTTCACGTCACCCACCACTGGAACAGGCCACTGTCACATATTTAGGCCCCGGCACCAGACAGAGGAGAGAGGTCCCGTAACAGAGAATCTGGCCTTATGTCAGCACAGAATCTGTCTTCATGTCATAGCAGAGAATCAGGCTTCACGTCACCCACCACTGGAACTGGCCACTGTCACATATTTAGGCCCCGGCACCCAGACAGAGGAGAGAGGTCCCGTAACAGAGAATCTGGCCTTATGTCAGCACAGAATCTGTCTTCATGTCATAGCAGAGAATCAGGCTTCACGTCACCCACCACTGGAACAGGCCACTGTCACACATTTAGGCCCCGGCACCCAGGCAGAGGAGAGAGGTCCCGTAACAGAGAATCTGGCCTTATGTCAGCCCAGAATCAGTCTTCATGTCATAGCAGAGAATCAGGCTTCACGTCACCCACCACTGGAACAGGCCACTGTCACACATTTAGGCCCCGGCAACCAGACAGAGGAGAGAGGTCCCGTAACAGAGAATCTGGCCTTATGTCAGCGCAGAATCAGTCTTCATGTCATAGCAGAGAATCAGGCTTCACGTAACCCACCACTGGAACAGGCCACTGTCACATATTTAGGCCCAGGCACCCAGGCAGAGGAGAGAGGTCCCATAACAGAGAATCTGGCCTTATGTCAGCACAGAATCAGTCTTCATGTCATAGCAGAGAATCAGGCTTCACGTCACCCACCACTGGAACAGGCCACTGTCACACATTTAGGCCCCGGCACCCAGGCAGAGGAGAGAGGTCCCGTAATAGAGAATCTGGCCTTATGTCAGCGCAGAATCAGTCTTCATGTCATAGGAGAGAATCAGGCTTCACGTCACTCACCACTGGAACAGGCCACTGTCACACATTTAGGCCCCGGCAACCAGACAGAGGAGAGAGGTCCCGTAACAGAGAATCTGGCCTTATGTCAGCACAGAATCAGTCTTCATGTCATAGCAGAGAATCAGGCTTCACGTCACCCACCACTGGAACAGGCCACTGTCACACATTTAGGCCCCGGCACCCAGGCAGAGGAGAGAGGTCCCGTAACAGAGAATCTGGCCTTATGTCAGCACAGAATCTGTCTTCATGTCATAGCAGAGAATCAGGCTTCACGTCACCCACCACTGGAACAGGCCACTGTCACACATTTAGGCCCCGGCACCCAGGCAGAGGAGAGAGGTCCTGTAACAGAGAATCTGGCCTTATGTCAGCACAGAATCTGACTTCATGTCATAGCAGAGAATCAGGCTTCACGTCACCCACCACTGGAACAGGCCACTGTCACACATTTAGGCCCCGGCACCCAGGCAGAGGAGAGAGGTCCCGTAACAGAGAATCTGGCCTTATGTCAGCACAGAATCTGTCTTCATGTCATAGCAGAGAATCAGGCTTCACGTCACCCACCACTGGAACAGGCCACTGTCACACATTTAGGCCCCGGCACCCAGGCAGAGGAGAGAGGTCCCGTAACAGAGAATCTGGCCTTATGTCAGCACAGAATCTGTCTTCATGTCATAGCAGAGAATCAGGCTTCACGTCACCCACCACTGGAACAGGCCACTGTCACATATTTAGGCCCAGGCACCCAGGCAGAGGAGAGAGGTCCCGTAACAGAGAATCTGGCCTTATGTCAGCGCAGAATCAGTCTTCAGGTCATAGGAGAGAATCAGGCTTCACGTCACCCACCACTGGAACAGGCCACTGTCACATATTTAGGCCCCGGCACCCAGACAGAGGAGAGAGGTCCCGTAACAGAGAATCTGGCCTTATGTCAGCGGAGAATCAGTCTTCATGTCATAGCAGAGAATCAGGCTTCACGTCACCCACCACTGGAACAGGCCACTGTCACACATTTAGACCTCGGCACCCAGACAGAGGAGAGGTTCATTCAACTTTGGGTTGCCCCGCAATATAATGGTAAAATGAAAATAAAAATAGTATTGAATTAAGAAGTACCCTGGAGTAGAATAATATATTGTTAAGGTGAGGTAGTTAATATCTAATCTGCACAAAGGTTAGACAGGTCCTGTGGGATCCATGCCTGGTTCATTTTTATGAACGTCAGCTTGTCCACATTGGCTGTAGACAGGCGGCTGCGTTTGTCTGTAATGACGCCCCCTGCCGTGCTGAATACACGTTCAGAAAAAACGCTGGCCGACGGGCAGGCCAGCACCTCCAAGGCATAAAATGCTAGCTCTGGCCACGTGGACAATTTGGAGACCCAGAAGTTGAATGGGGCCGAACCATCAGTCAGTACGTGGAGGGGTGTGCACATGTACTGTTCCACCATGTTAGTGAAATGTTGCTCCTGCTAACACGTTCCGTATCAGGTGGTGGTGCAGTTAGCTGTGGCGTGGTGACAAAACTTTTCCACATATCTACCATGCTAACCCTGCCCTCAGAGGAGCTGGCCGTGACACAGCTGCATTGGCGACCTCTTGCTCCTCCTCTGCCTTCACCTTGGGCTTCCACTGGTTCCCCTGTGACATTTGGGAATGCTCTCAGTAGCGCGTCTACCAACGTGTGCTTGTACTCGCGCATCTTCCTATCACGCTCCAGTGTAGGAAGTAAGGTGGGCACATTGTCTTTGTACCGGGGATCCAGCAGGGTGGCAACCCAGTAGTCCGCACACGTTAAAATGTGGGCAACTCTGCTGTCGTTGCGCAGGCACTGCAGCATGTAGTCGCTCATGTGTGCCAGGCTGCCCAGAGGTAAGGACAAGCTGTCCTCTGTGGGAGGCTTATCGTCATCGTCCTGTGTTTCCCCCCAGCCACGCACCAGTGATGGGCCCGAGCTGCTTTGGGTGCCACCCCGCTGTGAACATGCTTCATCCTCATCCTCCTCCACCTCCTCCTCATCCTCGTCCTCCTCGTCCTCCAGTAGTGGGCCCTGTCTGGCCACATTTGTACCTGGCCTCTGCTGTTGCAAAAAACCTCCCTCTGAGTCACTTCGAAGAGACTGGCCTGAAAGTGCTAAAATTGACCCCTCTTCCTCCTCTTCCTCCTGGGCCACCTCCTCTTCCATCATCGCCCTAAGTGTTTTCTCAAGGAGACATAGAAGTGGTATTGTAACGCTGATAACGGCGTCATCGCCACTGGCCATGTTGGTGGAGTACTCGAAACAGTGCAACAGGGCACACAGGTCTCGCATGGAGGCCCAGTCATTGGTGGTGAAGTGGGTCTGATCCGCAGTACGACTGACCCGTGCGTGCTGCAGCTGAAACTCCACTATGGCCTGCTGCTGCTCGCACAGTCTGTCCAGCATATGCAAGGTGGAGTTCCACCTGGTGGGCACGTCGCATATGAGGCGGTGAGCGGGAAGGCCGAAGTTACGCTGTAGCGCAGACAGGCGAGCAGCGTCAGGATGTGAACGCCGGAAGCGCGAACAGACGGCCCGCACTTTATGCAGCAGCTCTGACATGTCGGGGTAGTTGCGAATGAACTTCTGCACCACCAAATTCAGCACATGCGCCAGGCAAGGGATGTGCGTCAAACCGGCTAGTCCCAGAGCTGCAACGAGATTTCGCCCATTATCGCACACCACCAGGCCGGGCTTGAGGCTCACCGGCAGCAACCACTCGTCGGTCTGTTGTTCTATAGCCCCCCACAACTCCTGTGCGGTGTGGGGCCTGTCCCCCAAACATATGAGTTTCAGAACGGCCTGCTGACGTTTACCCCGGGCTGTGCTGAAGTTGGTGGTGAAGGTGTGTGGCTGACTGGATGAGCAGGTGGAAGAAGAGGAGGAGGAAGCTGAGTAGGAGGAGAAGGAGACAGGAGGCAAAGAATGTTGCCCTGCGATCCTTGGCGGCGGAAGGACGTGCGCCAAGCAGCTCTCCGCCTGGGGCCCAGCCGCCACTACATTTACCCAGTGTGCAGTTAGGGAGATATAGCGTCCCTGGCCGTGCTTACTGGTCCACGTATCTGTGGTTAGGTGAACCTTGCCACAGATGGCGTTGCGCAGTGTACACTTGGTTTTATCGGACACTTGGTTGTGCAGGGAAGGCACGGCTCTCTTGGAGAAGTAGTGCCGGCTGGGAACAACATACTGTGGGACAGCAAGCGACATGAGCTGTTTGAAGCTGTGTGTGTCCACCAGCCTAAATGATAGCATTTCATAGGCCAGTAGTTTAGAAATGCTGGCATTCAGGGCCAGGGATCGAGGGTGGCTAGGTGGGAATTTACGCTTTCTCTCAAATGTTTGTGAGATGGAGAGCTGAACGCTGCCGAGTGACATGGTTGAGATGCTTGGTGACGCAGGTGGTGGTGTTGGTGGTACATCCCATGTTTGCTGGGCGGCAGGTGCCAACGTTCCTCCAGAGGCGGAGGAAGAGGCCGAGGCGGCGGCAGCAGCAGAAGAGGCCGAGGCGGCGGCAGCAGCAGAAGAGGCCGAGGCGGCAGCAGCAGAAGAGGTAGCAGGGGGAGCCTGAGTAACTTCCTTGTTTTTAAGGTGTTTACTCCACTGCAGTTCATGCTTTGCATGCAGGTGCCTGGTCATGCAGGTTGTGCTAAGGTTTAGAACGTTAATGCCTCGCTTCAGGCTCTGATGGCACAGCGTGCAAACCACTCGGGTCTTGTCTTCAGCACATTGTTTGAAGAAGTGCCATGCCAGGGAACTCCTTGAAGCTGCCTTTGGGGTGCTCGGTCCCAGATGGCGGCGGTCAGTAGCAGGCAGAGTATCTTGGCGGCGGGTGTTCTGATTTTGCCCACTGCTCCCTCTTTTGTTACGCTGTTGGCTCGGTCTCACCACTGCCTCTTCCTCCGAATTGTGAAAGTCAGTGGCACGACCTTCATTCCATGTGGGGTCTAGGACCTCATCGTCCCCTGAATTGTCTTCCACCCAGTCTTGATCCCTGACCTCCTGTTCAGTCTGCACACTGCAGAAAGACGCAGCAGTTGGCACCTGTGTTTCGTCATCATCAGAGACGTGCTGAGGTGGTATTACCATGTCCTCATCATCAGGAAAAATAAGTGGTTGTGCGTTAGTGCATTCTATCTCTTCCACCCCTGGGGAATGGCTAGGTGGATGCCCTTGGGAAACCCTGGCAGCAGAGTCTTCAAACAGCATAAGAGACTGCTGCATAACTTGAGGCTCAGACAGTTTCCCTGATATGCATGGGGGTGATGTGACAGACCAATGGGCTTGGTTTTCATGCGCCATCTGTGCGCTTTCTGCAGAAGACTGGGTGGGAGATAATGTGAACGTGCTGGATCCACTGTCGGCCACCCAATTGACTAATGCCTGTACCTGCTCAGGCCTTACCATCCTTAGAACGGCATTGGGCCCCACCAAATATCGCTGTAAATTTTGCTGGCTACTGGGACCTGAGGTACTTGGTACACTAGGACGTGTGGCTGTGGCAGAATGGCCACGTCCTCTCCCAGCACCAGAGGGTCCACTAACACCACCACGACCATGTCCACGTCTGCGTCCCTTATTAGATGTTTTCCTTATTGTTCCCGTTCACCACAATTTTGAGAATGGCAAATTTGGGAATAGTTTTTCAACCCAGAACAAAAACTGTGCTTTTACGGTCACTACAAATAACTTGACCAGCTAAAACAGTACTGATTTGGTTGAATAGAAATGTGAGGCCTTTTTTTTTTTGTTGCGCTGTGTGACAGGTATACGTTTAATCACAGAATTAGACTTGTATCTGCACGGTAGCGTGTGTGTTAAGTTTTTCTGAATGACACTATCAGCACCTTGAATCTAAGATATCCTTTTTGGGATAGATTTCAAGTAGGCCTGATATAGCAGAAACTACTTATTTTGAGAATGGCAAATTTGGGAATAGTTTTTCAACCCAGAACAAAAACTGTGCTTTTACGGTCACTACAAATAACTTGACCAGCTAAAACAGTACAGATTTGGTTGAATAGAAATGTGAGGCCTGTTTTTTTTTGTGCTGTGTGACAGGTATACGTTTAATCACAGAATTAGACTTGTATCTGCACGGTAGCGTGTGTGTTAAGTTTTTCTGAATGACACTATCAGCACCTTGAATCTAAGATATCCTTTTTGGGATAGATTTCAAGTAGGCCTAATATAGCAGAAACGACTTATTTTGAGAATGGCAAATTTGGGAATAGTTTTTCAACCCAGAACAAAAACTGTGCTTTTACGGTCACTACAAATAACTTGACCAGCTAAAACAGTACAGATTTGGTTGAATAGAAATGTGAGGCCTGTTTTTTTTTTGCGCTGTGTGACAGGTATACGTTTAATCACAGAATTAGACTTGTATCTGCACGGTAGCGTGTGTGTTAAGTTTTTCTGAATGACACTATCAGCACCTTCTATCTAAGATATCCTTTTTGGGATAGATTTCAAGTAGGCCTGATATAGCAGAAACTACTTATTTTGAGAATGGCAAATTTGGGAATAGTTTTTCAACCCAGAACAAAAACTGTGCTTTTACGGTCACTACAAATAACTTGACCAGCTAAAACAGTACAGATTTGGTTGAAAAGAAATGTCAGGACTATTTTTTAGGCGCTGGGTGACAGGCTCAACTTGCCCCTGATGTAGTATATGGCCAAAAAATAACCACACTATTGATGGTTAAATGCACTTGGGTGACACAGGCTCAGCCTGCACCTGATGTAGTATATGGCCAAAAATTAACCACAGTGTTGATGGTTAAATGCACTTTGGTGACACAGGCTCTGCCTGCACCTGATGTAGTATATGGCCAAAAAATAACCACACTGTTGATGGTTAAATGCAGTTTGGTGACACAGGCTCAGCCTGCACCTGATGTAGTATATGGCCAAAAAATAACCAGACTGTTGATGGTTAAATGCACTTCGGTGACATAGGCTCAGCCTGCAGCTGATGTAGGATATAGCAAAAAATAACCACACTATTGATGGTTAAATACACTTGGTGATAGCTTGTGCTGGCGCACCACAAGCCACAAAATGGCCGCTGATCACCCCAGAAAAAAGTGATATAAAAACGCTCTGGGCAGCCTAAAAAAAGTGAGTAAGTCGATATTAGCACTTCAATGATCCACAGCTGGAGATCGATCACAGAATGAAGTCTTTTGGAGGAGTTAATCTGCCTAATCTCGCCCTAACGTCGCAGCAGCAACCTCTCCCTATGCTTGAATCAGCAGAGTGACGTGCAGCGCTACGTGACCCAAGCTTATATAGAGGCTGGGTCACATGCTGCACTGGCCAATCACAGCCCTGCCAATAGTAGGCAAGGCTGTGATGGCCTCTTGGGGCAAGTAGTATGACGCTTGTTTATTGCCTGCTTTGCAGCCTTTCAAAAAGCGCCAAGAAAGCGCCGAACACCGAACCCGAACCCAGACTTTTACGAAAATGTTCGGGTTCGGGTCCGTGTCACGGACACCCCAAAATTCGGTACGAACCCGAACTATACAGTTCGGGTTCGCTCATCCCTAGTCATAATATTATCTGGACATAATTAATGATTTGTCCCATCAAAGATAATAGATTACACTTGTATATAGATGCATAATTTTAGACCTATCCCGGTCTGATATAATATTCTTTTTGCTCGGTCCATATTTATTTGATGATATCGATTAATCAAAAGTAATTTGATACAACGGGCTCTATATGAAGCATCCAAAGGACAAAACTTCATTGAGGCCTAGTGGGCTCACTGTTTTTAATCTGTGAGTCCACTCTGCCTCTTTTTGCAATATTTTTCTGTTTAGGTCTCCTCCTCTCGGAGATGGACGTATGACCTCAATGACACAGAACTTTAGTGATTTGGGATTACCATCATGAAAGCTCTGTATGTGTCTAGAAAGGGTGGAATCTCTTTTGTGTCTAATGTCTCCTAAGTGGTCCCCAATCCTTCTCCTAAATTCCCGCTTCGTCTTGCCGACATACTGAAGTTAAATGTACATGTACACAAATATACTACCCCTTTTGTTTTGCAATTAGCAAAATCCCTGATAGTATATGTTTTGTTAGTAGTATTACTTGTGAAAGTTTTTGTTTGACAAATATGGGGGCAAGCTATGCAGGATCCGCATTTAAAAGTGCCTAGAGGTTTTCTGTCTAACCAGGTTCCGGATTTTTTGATTGGTGTATAATGACTATGAACAAATCTGTCACCCAGAGACCTCCCCCTTCTGTACGTTATAGCAGGACATACGGGAAGAATATCCCGAATATCCGGGTCCAGTAAGAGCATATCTCAGTATTTTTGGAAAATGTCTCTAACCTCTCTGTTGCAGGTATCATATGTTCCTATTATATGAAAAATGGGGTCCATTTCTGGTTTCTTAATTTTTGGGGACAGTAGATCAATTCTCTCTGTATTTAGAGCTGACCTAAAAGCTTTTTGTAGAGGGTGGTCTGGATACCCTCTTTGGTTGAACCTAGTCTTGAGATCTCTAGCTTGGTTGTAAAAGTCATTTTTAGTAGTACAGTTTCTGCGGATTCGGAGGTATTGTCCTTTCGGAATACCGCATTTAAGATTGGCAGGATGGTGACTCTCCCACCTTAACAGAATATTAGTTGCTGTTGGCTTTTTATAGGTCTTTGTAGTGATTGTACCATTATTCAAGGTAATGTATAGATCTAAAAAGGCAAGACCCTGTTCATACACCTCTGATGTGAAAAGCATGCCTATCTCATTTTTATTTAAGTCAGCCAGAAAATCAGAGAACAGTCCTCTGGAGCCGCTCCAAAATATCAGTATATCATCGATATAGCGGCCCCAGAAGACTATCCTCGACGTCCACGGACTCTCATCTGCAAATACCAGAGTGTCCTCCCACCAGCCCAGGAATAAATTAGCATAGGTGGGGGCACACGGGCTCCCCATTGCTGTGCCCCTGAGCTGGTGGAAGAACTTGGAATCAAAAAGGAAGAAATTGTGTCTTAGGATAAAATCCATAAGTTTGAGAACAAATTGGCTATGTGCGGTAAACTGAGTTCCCCGACTTTTTAGGAAATGATTAACAGCACATAGTCCCTTGTCATGGGGGATATTGCTGTAGCGTGCTTCTACATCTATAGAGGCTATGAGAATACCATCTTCAAGCTGTAGACCATCAATCTTACTCAATAGATCAGAGGTGTCCCTAATATATGAGGGAAGTGCTGTAACATAGCTCCTCAGGATTTTATCGACATAAATACCTGCATTTTGTGTTAGAGAGTTTATACCTGCCACTATTGGACGCCCCTTCAGCGGGGTAAGCCCTTTATGAATTTTCGGTATGGTATAAAAGGTGGCGGTCTGCGGGTGTGGCATTAACATGAATTTGATCTCATCGCTAGATATTAACTTTTTCTCAAAAGCTTCCATAAGTATAATTTCTAGGTCATTAGAAAAATTAGGTGTGGGGTCCACCCCAAGGATCTTATAACATTTTTTATCACTTAGGATGCTATTACACATCTGTTTATAGTCTTGATGATTCATGACTACTAGGTTTCCACCCTTATCTGAAGGTTTCAATATTATATCATTATCTGATTGAATATTCATCATGGTTTCTATTTCTCTTTTTTCTAAATTAGAACCACCTTTCATTTGCTTTTGTTCTAATTTTTCAAGTTCTTTACTAACTATATTCATAAAAGATATATTGTGCTTGTTTCCATCTGGGGTGGTGGCTTAATACTTTTCGGTTTTAAATTGGTAAAAGGACCCTCACCTAATGACATCCTTGACCCAGGGGAAGGAACTATACCTTGTAGTAGGTACAAAGGATGTTCCCTTGGCAAGGACTTCGATCTCTGTCTGAAAATATTTTGTCAGTTAAATTAATAATTTGTCCTTTCTGGTTTGAATTTATTTCTCTTGTCGGGGTCGGTCCCTGAGATGATACGGGATTCCCCCCGATTCAAAAAAATTTGGCGGTAAACCAGATGATCCAGATTAACCTTGTCCCTCTGGATATGCGTTTTTTTATCGTTCCTGGTTTGATTTCCCCATTTTTGATTTTTACCTCTAAGTCCTCTTTGTCCTTTGTAACCTCTATATTTAGGTCTCCCTCGAAGTGTATAATCTACAGATCTCTCTGTGTCCGATGTTTCCACCTCTGATGAAGAGGCTTCTTTCGTAGGCAATTTAGTTTTATCACTTAAGTGTGTATATGCTCTTTTTTCTTTAAACTCCAATAGATCTTTTTTACATTGGTTATGTTTTCTCTCTTTAATTGAGGTATGATATTTTTCAACAGAGATCTGTAGATTATTTTCTTTTTTGGGGAAATCAGGATCGTCTTTGAATTTTAATGTCTGTTTGATCAGTGTATTTAATCTAATAGATGTTTTCTCTAGAGTTGCTCGCTCTTCAGTGAGCAATAGTCTCATTAGATTAAGAGAACTTTCCGTTAGTGTTTTTTCCCACTTTACTAACAAATCAGGTGTTTGAGATCTTGTTGCTGGGGAGATCAATATACGTAGGCCTTTGGGGACAATCTCTGCCTTTATATAATTTTCTAAAGACTGAGTTTCCCACCAGGACTTTATGTTGTCCCTATAGCATACATATAATTCTTTAAACAATTATTTTAAATTACCCGGTGTATCTTTAATCTTGATATTTTTGTCTGAAAAAACCTGAAAGGCTTCAGCAAACCACTGGTCAGTATTAATAGGACCTGACAAAAAGCTAGCCATTCTTAGAAGAATTCACAGTAGAAATAGAATACACATATTGTAGGTATATACAAACTGGATATCACTGAATAATTACCCTACTAAAACTTAACTTTTATATTGGTATTAGTTAAAATAAGTCCCACAAAATAATCATAGATAACTGCATATGATAGATGAGGCTTATGCACAGATGTATAAGGAAAAAATTACACTGAATAAACAGCTGAGAATACAATTTATATATACCCAATTATTGGTAGATCCTTAGTTTTTGCCAGTAACATATTCCAGATATCCTAATAGAACATCATTAGTAATATCTCAAATGGGACCTGATATAAAAGACATTTCATTCCTCTTTATCTATCTAATTAATATATTGTCCTAGGCAATCGCATATATAAAGGAGTAGATCGCTAGACGCAGGCGCAGAATGATGCGTCTCATCTTTGGATGTATCTTCGTAGCCGTTTGGAACGCATGTTTATGCGTTCCACGGCTTACATCGTCATTTCCGGCGCACGTACGCCGCTCTTTCTGCCTTGCACTATTCTTGCGTTCCACAGCGGACACAACACTTCCGGCATGCGTTCCACACCGAATAATAGTATACGTTGGCGCATGCGCCAAATGACGTACTTCCGGTTCCGTTACTAACACGGTGGAACGCACGCCGAGGACATCAATATGAGGTATTCACCTGAACTATTTTACAATAATTAAACTGGGCATATTTAGGGCGCTAGTCACAGACATGATTCTGGACTGCATTATTCAGTTGGGTTATCTAGACAGAGTGATCGTGCTAACGGCCATTGAGCCATATCTCTATCTTTATTTTTATCCTCTTTTTGACATCCCCTGATGAATCCGGTAATAATTTTTACCAGAGGAAACGCGTCGGGATAAACATCTAACATCTGGCTATGCAGGCACTGGGAGATTTTTTCCAGGGTGAGAATAACAGGGCTAGCCACCGATAAGTGGGGTCGCTCCCTCTGGGGGTGATTCTCCCGCATTTAGGCGGGAGACCTCTCCGCTTTCAGGCAGGGCTAATATAGTAGGTTAGGGATATATCTCTCCCTCTAACCTACCCTCCCTGTATAAGGAGAGCCAGTTACCAAAGATTTATTTGGATTATATTTGCAGCGAAGAAATAAACAACCGTGGATGCTACCTGACTATCTTGCCGCAAATACGTCCATTTGCCCTGGCACAGAATACCTCCACAATAGCGTACATCAAACCGTGAGTGGTGACTACAAAGTCTAAATTGTATTCTCAGCTGTTTATTCAGAGTAATTTTTTCCTTATACATCTGTGCATAAGCCTCATCTATCATATGCAGTTATCTATGATTATTTTGTGGGACTTATTTTAACTAATACCAATATAAAAGTTAAGTTTTAGTAGGGTAATTATTCAGTGATATCCAGTTTATATATACCTACAATATACATATTCTATTTCTACTGTGAATTCTTGGCTCAACGCTATCTATAATTATGTCTATGAATTCAGAATGGGATGTCATTAAAGCTCCTGCAGTTGTAATGTGTGATCCTTTTGCCCATACAGTGAATCTTATGAGAGAAAATACCTTATTCTCTTATCAGCTGCCCTCTTTCCTAAACTAAATAACGTGCCTTATGGCTACTAGCGCCTTTTAGCAACAATGTGTATTTATTGCATCATTTATTATACCATATATATACTATACAGTTTTTATCCTCTTATTGAGATTTCTGCATTATATATTTATTTATCATATAGGGACATCGGCTCCTGTCTTATATATATATATATATATTTTTATTTGTATTTCATCTTTATTCATATTTGCCTCTATAGCTATATTTATATTCATATGCAGGGCCGCTGATAGGCCAGTACAGCTGGCCCAGTTGTACCGGGCCCGGCTGGCAGGGGGGCCCGGGCTGCCGACTCCCGAGCCATTTTAATTTTTTTGCTGTCAGTGGGCTGGCTCCAGTAACAGCAGGCAGTGTGGGGGCGGCGCTCACTCACTGACGTCACACGCCTGCTCCTCCCACTAGGCGGCGCAGGCGCGTGACGTCAGTGAGTGAGCACTGCCGCCCGCACTTGTTACTGGAGGCTGGAGGGTGGAGGGAGGAGGCAGGAGCTGAATGTAAGGTAGTATTTTAGTAAAGAGATGAGCGCTGTGCCTGTGCTAAAATTAAAGTTACTGTCTGCAGCCTGCACGGCTGCACCGATTTATTAATGTATACTACTGTGAGTGGCGGGGGGGGATCTATATGGATGACGTCATGACGGCACTGTTATAGGGAGGGCGGGGGATCCGTGGATGGCACTGTTATGGGGGGGGGGGTCTGTCATGTGGATGACACTTATGGGGGGGGCCGGGGGGTCTGTGGATGACACTTATGGGGGGGATCTGTGGATGGCACCATTATGGAGGGGGATCTGTGGATGACACTGTTATGGGGGGGATCTGTGGATGACACTGTTATGGGGGGATCTTTGGATGACTGTTATGGGGGGGATCTGTGGATGGCACTGTTATGGAGGGTATCTGTGAATGGCACTGTTATGGAGGGGTATCTGTGGATGACACATAGCATAAGATGCTATATACGGTATGTGTCATCCACAGATCCCCCTCTATAACAGTGCCATCCACAGATCCCCCCATAACAGTGCCATCCACAGATCCCCCCATAACAGTGCCATCCACAGATCCCCTCCATAACAGTGCCATCCACAGATCCTCTCCATAACAGTGCCATCCACAGATCCCCTCCATAACAGTGCCATCCACAGATCCCCTCCATAACAGTGCCATCCACAGATCCCCTCCATAACAGTGCCATCCACAGATCCCCTCCATAACAGTGCCATCCACAGATCCCCTCCATAACAGTGCCATCCACAGATCCCCTCCATAAAAGTGCCATTCACAGATCCCCTCCATAACAGCGCCATTCACAGACGACCCCCCAGCGCCATAAATATCACTTGTAGACAAATCTGCATGTTGTTTCAAGGCGGCGTCTGGGGAGGGGCCAAGGGCGGGGCCAGGGGTGTGGCTGAAGGAGGGATCAGGGGGTGGAGCTGAAGGGGGCCCCGTCATGTATGCTGTACGGGGCCCCATGATTTCTATCAGCGGCCCTGTTCATATGCACCCTCCCTAATCGTGGGAAATATATATACACCTTCAATATAACAAGCCCTGTGTGTTTGACCTCGATCACGGTCCTGCGCCCCACTGTGACAGCCGCCTGGTGTGTTGTTAGTGGGAGCGCACATCCTCCACAGACCGGCGTCCCCGTAGCCATGGACACTGGCCATGTGATCGTAAGGCTTGCGATCACATGACCGGGTGCCCGTGCAAGAAGGATAGCCTAACAGAGCGCAGGCGCCGGGTACCATACACAGGAGTTACTCTGCCCCGATCACGTGACCGCATCAGTGCGGTCATGTGACTCCTGTCCTCCGTCCTTATTCATAATAAACTCATGAGAGAATCGCCGATTATATGTAATATACCCCCTTATATTATCTCTATATATCGACTGCAATTACATACTGTGACCATATGTATAATTTGAACAGTTATATTTATATTTGTGACACATTACCTGCAGCTAGCCCCTCCCATCTGTGGGCAGCTCTCAGGTAATCCGTTTTTTGGCGTTTTTTTTGTATCTTTATATACCTGTACTGACATTATTCATTGTGACTACTGTTAACCTGATGAAGGGGACATTTTGAGCCCCGAAACGCGTTGTTCTATTTTATTTATGCATTAAAAAAGATTCACCTATAAGAGACGGATTGGATCCTATATGTTTTGCGCCTGACCAGAAAACCTTCTTCTCTCTTTCCTAAACTAACCTTACAGGTACATTTTACCTTTTAGTCAATTCCATCTTGTGAGACCAACCGGGCTGCCTTCCCTATGAAGAATCAAAATTACATTACCACCCACAGAAGTCTAGGAAGTGGTCAGAAGGTAGGATAGGTTAACAGTACATGACTTAGAAGCTAAAAGTAAGTGTTATATCTCACTCCAAGTGCTTTATTCACATCACTTCATGATATCTCTATAATGTGCTCTCTGGTTCGTTCAAGTGACTCTTTGTGAGTGAGAAGTAGCTGTGGAGCAGAATCTGTTGTCTCATTGTGTAGTCTTTGGGCAGACACGATGCCTGTAAGTTTGTCTTAGATAAATCTTATAGCATATCTCCCAACAGTCACAGATCCGGCGGGACAGACCTGGATTTGAGTGGCTTTCTCTCTGTCCCAGAATGGTTGAGGTATGCCCCGTTCTCAGCTGTCTCAGTATCCATAGAATGCAGAGACTGTTTGTAATGGTGAAGCTGGGGGCCGTCGGCTCCCCGCGTCACCATTCAGCTCAGCTGCCGTGCTCCGCATTTCTGGACTGTGTAGGAGGAGTGGTGCTGGCCCAGGAATCAACCTGTGGACTCCCCCAACTCAGGCCAGCATCACGATGTGTAATAGTATCCTGATTGCTGCTGCCTATGCAGGGTGAGCTGTAATGATAATTGGATAAACTATTTCAGTATTTTTTTTTTTTTTGTAAAAGGAGGCATAACTATTGTGAAGGTTGCACATATCTGCACATAGAAGACTTACTGTCCCACATAGAAGACTTATCAATAAACTGCAGTCATTGAGCATGGACTCCCATATTGTTGAGTGGATTAGGCAGTGGCTGAGTGACAGACAACAGAGGGTTGTAGTCAATGGAGAACATTCAAAACAAGGTAATGTTACCAGTGGGGTTCCACAGGGATCTGTACTGGGACCGATTTTGTTTAATATCTTCATAAGTGATATTGCAAAAGGCCTCGATGGTAAGGTTTGTCTTTTTGCTGATGACACAAAGATATGTAACAGGGTTGATGTTCCTGGAGGGAAACGCCAAATGGAAAAGGATTTAGGAAAACTAGAAGAATGGTCAGAACTCTGGAAACTGAAATTTAATGTGGATAAGTGCAAGATAATGCACCTGGGGCGTAAAAACCCAAGGGCAGAATATATAATATTTGACACAGTCCTGACCTCAGTATCTGAGGAAAGGGATTTAGGAGTAATTATTTCAGAAGACTTAAAGGTGGGAAGACAATGTAATAGAGCAGCACGAAATGCCAGCAGAATGCTTGGATGTATAGGGAGAGGTATAAGCAGTAGAAAGAGTGAAGTGCTTATGCCGCTGTACAGAACACTGGTGAGACCTCACTTGGAGTATTGTGCGCAGTACTGGAGGCCATATCTCCAGAAGGATATAGATACTCTAGAGAGAGTTCAGAGAAGAGCTACTAAACTAGTACATGGATTGCAGGATAAAACTTACCAGGAAAGGTTAAAGGACCTTAATATGTATAGCTTGGAAGAAAGACGAGACAGAGGGGATATGATAGAAACTTTTAAATACATAAAGGGAATCAACTCGGTAAAGGAAGAGAGCATATTTAAAAGAAGAAAAACTACCACAAGAGGACACAGTTTTAAATTAGAGGGGCAAAGGTTTAAAAGTAATATAAGGAAGTATTACTTTACTGAGAGAGTAGTGGATGCATGGAATAGCCTTCCTGCAGAAGTGGTAGCTGCAAATACAGTGAAGGGGTTTAAGCATGCATGGGATAGGCATAAGGCCATCCTTCATATAAGATAGGGCCGGGGGCTATCCATATTATTCAGTATATTGGGCAGACTAGATTGGCCAAATGGTTCTTATCTGCCGACACATTCTATGTTTCTATGTTTCTATGTTTCTATAACCAGTTTAACTTTAACTGTGAAGAGGGCACATCTGGGCAAAGCTACAGTGAGGGGATACATATAGGCAAAACTACTGTGGGGGATCTGGGCATAACTACTGTGAAGGGGACACAAATCTGGGCATAACTACTTTGAAGGGGCACATATATGGACATAGCTATTGTGAAGGAGGCACATATCTGGGCATAACCACTATTAAAGGAGGCACATCTGGTCATAGCTACTGTAAAGGTGGCACATTTGGGCATAGCTACTGTGAGGGGATACATGTAGGCATAACTACTGTGAAGGAGAACAATCTGAACATAACTTCTGTGAAAGGGGACACAACTGGAAATAACTACTGTGAGTGAGCAAAATGTGGGCATTACTACTGTGAGGGGGCATAATGGAATAATAATTACTATGTGGGTATTAAGGGGACTGGGTGTGTATGATTATATTTTGGGCAGAATTAGAGGTATGGCCTAGTGTGCTTTTCAAAAGTTGGGTGGTATGGCTATAGAGGGAAAATCAGCTAAAATGGAGATACAAGTCATATAATGGCCAGATATTGTGTTATTCCTCATGTACACACATGGCAGCTTATTCTGAAAAGTTCTCTGAAAGTGTCAGTAAACTTTTTATTTCTTGTTTATTTGCTTTTGATAAAGTTTTACTTTTTTATTTTGGAAACTTTGTGACCTCTTGACAGCACATATGAAGTTTTCCTCCTCAGAGATCTCGGCCCCAGAAGACACATGAGGTAATGGTAATTGGTTTCCACAGCCCATTCTCTTCACTATGTGGATATACTATATATACAGGCGGTGACATTGCTCCTGTGAACCTCCCAGAGGTTCTCTACACCAGAAAGCTGCTGCATTACATTGTAAAATGTTCTATTCTTTTTTTATTAGAAGAATATTTACGTGGAAACAATGAATGGAACATCTCATCAATAAAGAAGTCATCTGTCAGGAAAATCCCTAAAATCTGATGTAAGTTCATATTCAGTGTGGAGACTCTCAGTCATTGCAGGAATAGATATGTGACACGGTAGGTTTATTGCTGTCAGACATTGATTTATTATTATTAGTGTTGAATGAATAGTAGTTAATGAAGTGGACTTTGATTCGAAATTTCAGGAAAAATTTGTTTCATCATGAAGGTGAATTTCCTCTTGTTTTGTGGAAATGAATCAACTTTTCCTGAAATGGTGGGGAAAAATGTGGCATCTGAGGGGTTCAATGACCGGGGGCAGCGCCATGGCGGTTCTCATTTTTGCGCCTACTACATACAATGTAATGTGATTCATGACAAAGTAATTTGTAACTAATTAAATTTCTTGTTGGAGTTTGGCAAAGCAGCCGAATCGAATTTTTGAAAACTTCGCTCATCTCTAATTATTATTATTGTGCTTGTTGTTCAATGCTGTAATGTAATTGCGACTTTATTTCAATATTTCTGCAATCTTAAGGAGACACGCCACTTTTCAGTGTGGCCTTTGTGTACGGCAGAAAAGTGAGATTAGGTTCACTGCCTAAGGGCTCATGCACACAAAACTATTTTTTGTCTGTGTCCATTCTGTTTTTTTTTTTTGCATTCATTTCAATGGGGCCACAAAAGAAAAGGAAATGACTCTGTGTGCATTCCGTATCCGTATGTCCGCAAGTCTATTCCGCCAAAAAATAGATTATGTTCTATTCTCATCCATTTTGCGGACAAGGACAGGCATTGTTACAATGTATCTGCGAAAAAAAAGGATGTAACACGGACGTTGCCTGTTTTTTTTTTTTTGCATATCAGTGTTTTGAGAACCACAAAATACCTACGGTCGGTGCATGAGCCCTAAAGGATGGTAAAACAAAACAAGAAATAACTTTATTGATACCGTATCGCTAATTAAATAAGATAAACATCCTGTAAATGTAATAATAGTTGACTGCTCCTTCTCAATATAAATGATGGGCAGCAGATAGCGGTACAGTTGTGTCCCCTGCAGTATGAGCAGCACCAGGTCCCCAGAAAAGTATCAGTCCTAGCAGTGTTCTGATGTAGTAGTGTGCAGGCATCAGTCTCTACTGTATGGCTAAACACAATGTATCTGTGCTATGTGTCAGGGACTGTGCACCACTACAGCGTGTAGTCTGTCCTGTAGACATGCAGATACTGCCAAAGGTCAAAATGTTCTGATATGGGAAAACTATGTGTATCCTTCTCTACGCCAGACAGACAGACAGAGCGTGATTCCCTAAATGCATATTGGAGTGAGGGGTGCTGGATTCACGTGCATTGAACAGCCAGTTATCCGGCGCTGGTATGGCTGTAAAAACCCACCCATTCCCACTCATTTTATGGGGATGTGCTGGAGCAGAAATGGACGCTGTCCTAACAGAGACAAAGAGGAGGGGAGACTTCTACTGTCGAAGTCAGAACCGCCCCGAATCCAAGTGCACTCTGTGTGATGTACTGTTATGTGTCATCTCATTATTTGCAAGTGGTGGTGAAGAAGGGATCATCAAGCGGCTTACAGTGATGAGCGGCAGGGCCGAAGATTTGAATTTGCAATATTTTGCGAACATTTGGGTGAATATTCATAATATATTGGCAAATCATTATTTTCTTGATTGCAAAAATCGGCAATCAAAAAATTAGCAATAAAAAAAAATGTGTTTCTTCCAAACATCTCAACTTTGGTTTAATCTGTCCACAGAATATTTTGCCAGTACTGCTGTGGAACATCCAGGTGCTCTTGTGCAAACTGTAAACGTGCAGCAATGGTTTTTTTTGACAGCAGTGGCTTCCTCTGTGGTATCATCCCATTGAATCCATTCTTTCTCCATTTTCCAGCTTTATGCAAGTCAACAATTCTTAATCGTAGGTCTTCTTAAAGCTCTTTTGTGCGAGGCATCATTCACATCAGGCAATGCTTCTTGTGAAAAGCAAACCCAGAACTGGTGTGTATTTTTTATAGGGCAGGGCAGCTGTAACCAACACCTCCAATCTCATCTCATTAATTGGACTCCAGTTGGCTGACACCTCACTCCAATTAGCTCTTGGGGATTTCATTAGTCTAGGGGTTCACATACTTTTTCTACCTGCACTGTGAATGTATACATGGTGTGTTCAATAAAAACATGGTAACATTTAATTCTTTGTGTGTTATTTGTTTAAGGAAACAGTTTTTGTCTATTGTTGTGACTTATCAGATCAAAGATCACATTTCAACAAGGTGCTGATAGCATTCTTTAGAAATGTTGGCCCACATTGATAGGATAGCATCTTGCAGTTGATGGAGATTTGAGGGATGCACATCCAGGGCACGAAGCTCCCGTTCCACCACATCCCAAAGATGCTCTATTGGGTTGAGATCTGGTGACTGTGGGGACCATTTTAGTACAGTGAACTCATTGTCATGTTCAAGAAACCAATTTAAAATTATTCGAGCTTTGTGACATGGTGCATTATCCTGCTGGAAGTAGCCATCAGAGGATGGGTGCATGGTGGTCATGAAGGGATGGACATGGTCAGAAACAATGCTCAGGTAGCCCGTGGCATTTAAACGATGGCCAATTGGCACTAAGGGGCCTAAAGTGTGCCCAGAAAACATGCCCCACACCATTACACCACCACCACCAGCCCCTGCACAGTGGTAACAAGGCATGATGGATACATGTTCTCATTCTGTTTACGCTAAAATTCGAACTCTACCATTTGAATGTCCCAACAGAAATCGAGACTCATCAGACCAGGCAACATTTTTCCAGTCTTCAACAGTCCAATTTTGGTGAGCTTGTTCAAATTGTAGCCTCTGTTTCCTATTTGTAGTGGAGATGAGTGGGGTCTTCTGCTGTTGTAGCCCATCCGCCTCAAGGTTGCGCGTGTTGTGGCTTCACAAATGCTTTGCTGCATACCTCGGTTGTAACGAGTGGTTATTTCAGTCAACGTTGCTCTTCTATCAGCTTGAATCAGTCGGCCCATTCTCCTCTGACCTCTAGCATCCACAAGGCATTTTTGCCCACAGGACTGCCGCATACTGGATGTTTTTCCCTTTTCACACCATTCTTTGTAAACCCTAGAAATGGTTGTGCGTGAAAATCCCAGTAACTGAGCAGATTGTGAAATACTCAGACCGGGCCGTCTGGCACCAACAACCATGCCACGCTCAAAATTGCTTAAATCACCTTTCTTTCCCATTCTGACATTCAGTTTGGAGTTCAGGAGATTGTCTTGACCAGGACCACAACCATACATGCATTGAAGCAAGTGCCATGTGATTGGTTGACTAGATAATCGCATTAATGAGAAATAAAACAGATGTTCCTAATAATTCTTTAGGTGAGTGTATAGCACTATATTATAAATATTTGCAAATCTTCAAAGTGCCGATATTCACGAAAAAAAACAAAAACTCGCTCTCAACATTAGTGCTCGGGCAGTTAGTACATCCAGTAATACATTCAACTGGCTAACAGTAGATATAGTCCAAGCTAAGTTAAATAAGGTAAGTGTGAACAAGGCTCCGGATCCAGACGGATAACACCCAATAGTTCTTAAAGAGCTCAGTTCAGTCAACGGCATACCCCTGTTTATAGCATAGTACAAACCGGATTCCAAAAAAGTTGGGACACTATACAAATCGTGAATAAAAACTGAATGCAATGATGTGGAGGTGCCAACTTCTAATATTTTATTCAGAATAGAACATAAATCACGGAACAAAAGTTTAAACTGAGAAAATGTACCATTTTAAGGGAAAATATGTTGAATCAGAATTTCATGGTGTCAACAAATCCCAAAAAAGTTGGGACAAGGCCATTTTCACCACTGTGTGACATCTCCCCTTCTTCTTACAACACTCAACAGACGTCTGGGGACCGAGGAGACCAGTTTCTCAAGTTTAGAAATAGGAATGCTCTCCCATTCTTGTCTAATACAGGCCTCTAACTGTTCAATCGTCTTGGGCCTTCTTTGTTGCACCTTCCTCTTTATGATGCGCCAAATGTTCTCTATAGGTGAAAGATCTGGACTGCAGACTGGCCATTTCAGTACCCGGATCCTTCTCCTACGCAGCCATGATCTTGTGATTGATGCAGAATGTGGTCTGGCATTATCTTGTTGAAAAATGCAGTGTCTTCCCTGAAAGAGATGACGTCTGGATGGGAGCATATGTTGTTCTAGAACCTGAATATATTTTTCTGCATTGATGGTGCCTTTCCAGACATGCAAGCTGCCCATGCCACACGCACTCATGCAACCCCATACCATCAGAGATGCAGGCTTCTGAACTGAGCGTTGATAACAACTTGGGTTGTCCTTGTCCTCTTTGGTCCGGGTGACATGGCATCCCAGATTTCCAAAAAGAACTTTGAATCGTGACTCGTCTGACCACAGAACAGTCTTCCATTTTGCCACACTCCATTTTAAATGATCCCTGGCCCAGTGAAAACGCCTGAGCATGTGGATCTTGCTTAGAAATGGCTTCTTCTTTGCACTGTAGAGTTTCAGCTGGCAACGGCGGATGGCACGGTGGATTGTGTTCACTGACAATGGTTTCTGGAAGTATTCCTGAGCCCATTCTGTGATTTCCTTTACAGTAGCATTCCTGTTTGTGGTGCAGTGTCGTTTAAGGGCCCGGAGATCACGGGCATCCAGTATGGTTTTACGGCCTTGACCCTTACGCACAGAGATTGTTCCAGATTCTCTGAATCTTCGGATGATGTTATGCACAGTTGATGATGATAGATGCAAAGTCTTTGCAATTTTTCGCTGGGTAACACCTTTCTGATATTGCTCAACTATCTTTCTGCGCAACATTGTGGGAATTGGTGATTCTCTACCCATCTTGGCTTCTGAGAGACACTGCCACTCTGAGAATCTCTTTTTATACCCAATCATGTTGCCAATTGACCTAATTAGTGTTAATTGGTCTTCCAGCTCTTCGTTATGCTCAAATTTACTTTTTCCAGCCTCTTATTGCTACTTGTCCCAACTTTTTTGGGATTTGTTGACACCGTGAAATTTTGAATCAACATATTTTTCCTTTAAAATGATACATTTACTCGGATTAAACGTTTGATCTGTCATCTACAATCTATTACAAATAAAATATTGACATTTGCCATCTCCATATCATTGCATTCAGTTTTTATTCACAATTTGTTTAGTGTCCCAACTTTTTTGGAATTCGGTTTGCATATAAGGCCGAAAAAAGACATTTTTCCATCCAGTTCGTCCTGTCGTCCTGCAAGTTGATCCAAAAGAAGGCAACAGGAGGGAAAAATTCCTTCCCGACTCCATTCAGGCAATCAGAATAACGCCCTGGATCAACGATCCCTCTCTAGTAGCTATAGCTAGCGATGAGCGACCCGAACCCGAACATTTTCGTAAAAGTCCGGGTTCGGGTTCGGTGTTCAGCGCTTTCTTGGCTCTTTTTGAAAGGCTGCAAAGCAGCCAATCAACAAGCGTCATACTACTTGCCCCAAGAGGCCATCACAGCCTTGCCTACTATTGGCATGGCTGTGATTGGCCAGTGCAGCATGTGACCCAGCCTCTATATAAGCTTGGGTCACGTAGCACTGCACGTCACTCTGCTGATTCAAGCATAGGGAGAGGTTGCAGCTGCGACGTTAGGGCGAGATTAGGCAGATTAACTCCTCCAAAAGACTTCATTCTGTGATCGATCTCCAGCTGTGGATCATTGAAGTGCTAATATCGAATTGCTCACTTTTTTTAGGCTGCCCAGAGCGTTTTTATATCACTTTTTTCAGGGGTGATCGGCGGCCATTTTGTGGCTTGTGGTGCGCCAGCACAAGCTATCACCAAGTGTATTTAACCATCAATAGTGTGGTTATTTTGTGCTATATCCTACATCAGCTGCAGGCTGAGCCTGTGTCACCGAAGTGCATTTAACCATCAACAGTCTGGTTATTTTTTGGCCATATACTACATCAGCTGCAAGCTGAGCCTGTGTCACCGAAGTGCATGTAATCATCAACACTGTGGTTAATTTTTGGCCATATACTACATCTGGTGCAGGCTGAGCCTGTGTCACCCAAGTGCATTTAACCATCAATAGTGTGGTTATTTTTTGGCCATATACTACATCAGGGGCAAGTTGAGCCTGTCACCCAGCGCCTAAAAAATAGACCTGACATTTCTATTCAACCAAATCTGTACTGTTTTAGCTGGTCAAGTTATTTGTAGTGACAGTAAAAGCACAGTTTTTGTTGTGGGTTGAAAAACTATTCCCAAATTTGCCATTCTCAAAATAAGTAGTTTCTGCTATATCAGGCCTACTTGAAATCTATCCCAAAAAGGATATCTTAGATTCAAGGTGCTGATAGTGTCATTCATAAAAACTTAACACACACGCTACCGTGCAGATACAAGTCTAATTCTGTGATTAAACCTATACCTGTCACACAGCGCAAAAAAAAACATGCCTCACATTTCTATTCAACCAAATCAGTACAGTTTTAGCTGGTCAAGTTATTTGTAGTGACCGTAAAAACACAGTTTTTGTTCTGGGTTGAAAAACTATTCCCAAATTTGCCATTCTCAAAATAAGTAGTTTCTGCTATATCAGGCCTACTTGAAATCTAACCCAAAAAGGATAGAAACATAGAGACATAGAATGTGTCGGCAGATAAGAACCATTTGGCCCATCTAGTCTGCCCAATATATCTGAATCCTATGAATAGTCCCTGGCCCTATCTTATTTGAAGGATAGCCTTATGCCTATCCCATGCATGCTTAAACCCCTTCACTGTATTTGCAGCTACCACTTCTGCAGGAAGGCTATTCCATGCATCCACTACTCTCTCAGTAAAGTAATACTTCCTTATATTACTTTTAAACCTTTGCCCCTCTAATTTAAAACTGTGTCCTCTTGTGGTAGTTTTTCTTCTTTTAAATATGCTCTCCTCCTTTACCGAGTTGATTCCCTTTATGTATTTAAAAGTTTCTATCATATCCCCTCTGTCTCTTCTTTCTTCCAAGCTATACATATTAAGGTCCTTTAACCTTTCCTGGTAAGTTTTATCCTGCAATCCATGTACTAGTTTAGTAGCTCTTCTCTGAACTCTCTCTAGAGTATCTATATCCTTCTGGAGATATGGCCTCCAGTACTGCGCACAATACTCCAAGTGAGGTCTCACCAGTGTTCTGTACAGCGGCATAAGCACTTCACTCTTTCTACTGCTTATACCTCTCCCTATACATCCAAGCATTCTGCTGGCATTTCGTGCTGCTCTATTACATTGTCTTCCCACCTTTAAGTCTTCTGGAATAATTACTCCTAAATCCCTTTCCTCAGATACTGAGGTCAGGACTGTGTCAAATATTCTATATTCTGCCCTTGGGTTTTTACACCCCAGGTGCATTATCTTGCACTTATCCACATTAAATTTCAGTTGCCAGAGTTCTGACCATTCTTCTAGTTTTCCTAAATCCTTTTCCATTTGGCGTTTCCCTCCAGGAACATCAACCCTGTTACATATCTTTGTGTCATCAGCAAAAAGACAAACCTTACCATCGAGGCCTTTTGCAATATCACTTATGAAGATATTAAACAAAATTGTTCCCAGTACAGATCCCTGTGGAACCCCACTGGTAACATGACCTTGTTTTGAATGTTCTCCATTGACTACAACCCTCTGTTGTCTGTCACTCAGCCACTGCCTAATCCACTCAACAATATGGGAGTCCATGCTCAATGACTGCAGTTTATTGATAAGTCTTCTATGTGGGACAGTGTCAAAAGCCTTACTAAAATCTAGATATGCAATATCTACTGCACTTCCACAGTCTATTAGTTTAGTCACCCAGTCAAAAAAATCTATAAGATTTGTTTGACATGATCTCCCTGAAGTAAACCCATGTTGTTTTTCATCTTGCAATCCATGGGATTTTAGATGTTCCACAATCCTATCCTTTAATAGGGTTTCCATTAATTTGCCAACTATTGATGTCAGACTCACTGGTCTATAGTTGCTCGGTTCCTCCCTACTACCTTTCTTGTGAATGGGCACGACATTTGCCAATTTCCAATCTTCCGGGACGACTCCTGTTACTAATGATTGGTTAAATAAATCTGTTAACGGTTTTGCCAGCTCACCACTAAGCTCTTTTAATAATTTCGGGTGTATCTCATCAGGCCCCTGTGACTTATTTGTCTTCACCTTAGACAGCAAACTTAGAACATCTTCCTCTGTAAAGATACATGCATCAAACGATTTATTAGTCATCCTTTCTAGTGGAGGTCCTTCTCCTTTTTCTTTTGTAAAAACTGAACAGAAGTATTCATTAAGGCAGTCGGCTAGCCCTTTATTCTCTTCTACATACCTTCCGTCCTTTGCTTTTAATTTAATGTTTTAATTTCCCTTTTTCATTTATATATCTGAAGAATGTCTTATCCCCTTTTTTCATAGACTGAGCTAGTTTTTCTTCTGCCTGCGCTTTAGAAGTTCTTATAACTTGCTTGGCCTCTTTCTGCCTAATCTTGTAGATTTCCTTATCTTCATTGCTCTGGGTTTTTTTATAATTACAAAATGCTAGCTTTTTATTTTTAATGATTTGGGCCACTTCTGCTGAGTACCACAGTGGTCTCCTCCTTTTTTTGCTTTTACTGACAAGTCTAATGCAATTTTCTGTTGCCTTCAATAATGCACCTTTTAAGTAGTCCCATTTCTCCTGGACTCCATGTAATCCGTTCCAGTCTGATAAGGACTCATTTATGACTAATTTCATTTTTGAAAAGTCTGTTTTTCTAAAATCTAAAACTTTTGTTTTTGTGTGGTGGGACTCTTTCACAGTTCTTATATTAAACCACACTGACTAGTGATCACTAGATCCCAAGGTTTCGGCTACAATGACATCATATACCGAATCCCCATTTGTGAATACCAAATCCAAAATGGCCTCCCTCCGGGTTGGCTCCTCAGCCACTTGTTGTAGAGATAACCCCAGTAGGGAATTTAGAATATCTGTACTCCTGGTAGAACTTGCTATTTTGGTTTTCCAGTTTATATCTGGAAGATTGAAATCTCCCATAATGATAACTTCTCCTTTCATTGTCATTTTAGCTATTTCTTCAACTAGTAGATCATCTAGTTCTTTAACTTGCCCAGGTGGTCTATATATCACACCTACACGAGTTACTGCATGGTTAGCAAACTGCAACGTAAAACAGACTGACTCTATGTTGGCCTCACCAACTTGTATTAGGTTAGATTTAATGCTATCTTTCACATACAGGGCCACTCCTCCTCCTTTCTTGCCTTCTCTGTCTCTTCTGTATAAAGAGTACCCTGGTATGGTTATGTCCCAGTCATTTCTTTCATTAAACCATGTCTCCGTAACAGCCACTAAATCTACATTCTCAGATGCCATTATTGACCCAAGTTCATTGATTTTTTTACCTAAACTGCGAGCATTTGTAGAAGACTCTGAGCTTATCATTTCTTAACCTCTGTGCTTCTGACCTGTTCTGGCATTGTTTCGGGGGGCAATTGGACTCTTTTATTTTAACTCTTTTGCCCCCCCTTCCTATATTCAAGGTGCTGATAGTGTAATTCAGAAAAACTTAACACACACGCTACCATGCAGATACAAGTCTAATTCTGTGATTAAACCTATACCTGTCACACAGCGCAAAAAAAAACAGGCCTCACATTTCTATTCAACCAAATCTGTACTGTTTTAGCTGGTCAAGTTATTTGTAGTGACCGTAAAAGCACAGTTTTTGTTCTGGGTTGAAAAACTATTCCCAAATTTGCCATTCTCAAAATTGTGGTGAACGGGAACAATGAGGAAAACATCTAATAAGGGACGCGGACGTGGACATGGTCGTGGTGGTGTTAGTGGACCCTCTGGTGCTGGGAGAGGACGTGGCCGTTCTGCCACAGCCACACGTCCTAGTGAACCAACTACCTCAGGTCCCAGTAGCCAGCAGAATTTACAGCGATATTTGGTGGGGTCCAATGCCGTTCTAAGGATGGTAAGGCCTGAGCAGGTACAGGCATTAGTCAATTGGGTGGCCGACAGTGGATCCAGCACGTTCACATTATCTCCCACCCAGTCTTCTGCAGAAAGCGCACAGATGGCGCATGAAAACCAAGCCCATCGGTCTGTCACATCACCCCCATGCATATCAGGGAAACTGTCTGAGCCTCAAGTTATGCAGCAGTCTCTTATGCTGTTTGAAGACTCTGCTGCCAGGGTTTCCCAAGGGCATCCACCTAGCCCTTCCCCAGGGGTGGAAGAGATAGAATGCACTAACGCACAACCACTTATTTTTCCTGATGATGAGGACATGGGAATACCACCTCAGCACGTCTCTGATGATGACGAAACACAGGTGCCAAATGCTGCATCTTTCTGCAGTGTGCAGACTGAACAGGAGGTCAGGAATCAAGACTGGGTGGAAGACGATGCAGGGGACGATGAGGTCCTAGACCACACATGGAATGAAGGTCGTGCCACTGACTTTCACAGTTTGGAGGAAGAGGCAGTGGTGAGACCGAGCCAACAGCGTAGCAAAAGAGGGAGCAGTGGGCAAAATCAGAACACCCGCCGCCAAGAGACTCCGCCTGCTACTGACCGCCGCCATCTGGGACTGAGCACCCCAAAGGCAGCTTCAAGGAGTTCCCTGGCATGGCACTTCTTCAAACAATGTGCTGACGACAAGACCCGAGTGGTTTGCACGCTGTGCCATCAGAGCCTGAAGCGAGGCATTAACGTTCTGAACCTTAGCACAACCTGCATGACCAGGCACCTGCATGCAAAGCATGAACTGCAGTGGAGTAAACACCTTAAAAACAAGGAAGTCACTCCGGCTCCCCCTGCTAACTCTTCTGCTGCTGCCGCCTCTTCTGCTGCTTCCGCCGCCTCGGCCTCTTCTGCTGCTGCTGCTGCCGCCGCCTCGGCCTCTTCCTCCGCCTCTGGAGGAACGTTGGCACCTGCCGCCCAGCAAACATGGGATGTACCACCAACACCACCACCTGCGTCACCAAGCATCTCAACCATGTCACACGGCAGCGTTCAGCTCTCCATCTCACAAACATTTGAGAGAAAGCGTAAATTCCCACCTAGCCACCCTCGATCCCTGGCCCTGAATGCCAGCATTTCTAAACTACTGGCCTATGAAATGCTGTCATTTAGGCTGGTGGACACACACAGCTTCAAACAGCTCATGTCGCTTGCTGTCCCACAGTATGGGACGCTGTCCCACAGCCAGGGACGCTATATCTCCCTAACTGCACACTGGGAAAATGTAGTGGCGGCTGGGCCCCAGGCGGAGAGCTGTTTGGCGCACGTCCTTCCGCCGCCAAGGATCGCAGGGCAACATTCTTTGCCTCCTGTCTCCTCCTCCGCCTACTCAGCTTCCTCCTCCTCTTCTTCCACCTGCTCATCCAGTCAGCCACACACCTTCACAACGAACTTCAGCACAGCCCGGGGTAAACGTCAGCAGGCCGTTCTGAAACTCATATGTTTGGGCGACAGGCCCCACACCGCACAGGAGTTGTGGGGGGGTATAGAACAACAGACCGACGAGTGGTTGCTGCCGGTGAGCCTCAAGCCCGGCCTGGTGGTGTGCGATAATGGGCGAAATCTCGTTGCAGCTCTGGGACTAGCCGGTTTGACGCACATCCCTTGCCTGGCGCATGTGCTGAATTTGGAGGTGCAGAAGTTCATTCGCAACTACCCCGACATGTCAGAGCTGCTGCATAGTGGATTTTCAGCTGCAGCACACATGGGTCAGTCGCACTGCGGATCAGACCCACTTCACCACCAATGACTGGGCCTCCATGCGAGACCTGTGTGCCCTGTTGTGCTGTTTCGAGTACTCCACCAACATGGCCAGTGGCGATGACGCCGTTATCAGCGTTACAATACCACTTCTATGTCTCCTTGAGAAAACACTTAGGGCGATGATGGAAGAGGAGGTGGCCCAGGAGGAAGAGGAGGAAGAGGGGTCATTTTTAGCACTTTCAGGCCAGTCTCTTCGAAGTGACTCAGAGGAAGGTTTTTTGCAACAGCAGAGGCCAGGTACAAATGTGGCCAGACAGGGCCCACTACTGGAGGACGAGGAGGACGAGGATGAGGAGGAGGTGGAGGAGGATGAGGATGAAGCATGTTCACAGCGGGGTGGCACCCAAAGCAGCTCGGGCCCATCACTGGTGTGTGGCTTGGGGGAAACACAGGACGATGACGATACGCCTCCCACAGAGGACAGCTTGCCCTTACCTCTGGGCAGCCTGGCACACATGAGCGACTACATGCTGCAGTGCCTGCGCAACGACAGCAGAGTTGCCCACATTTTAACGTGTGCGGACTACTGGGTTGCCACCCTGCTGGATCCCCGGTACAAAGACAATGTGCCCACCTTACTTCCTACACTGGAGCGTGATAAGGAAGATGCGCGAGTACAAGCGCACGTTGGTAGACGCGCTACTGAGAGCATTCCCAAATGTCACAGGGGAACCAGTGGAAGCCCAAGGCGAAGGCAGAGGAGAAGCAAGAGGTCGCCAAAGCAGCTGTGTCACGGCCAGCTCCTCTGAGGGCAGGGTTAGCATGGCAGAGATGTGGAAAAGTTTTGTCACCACGCCACAGCTAACTGCACCACCATCTGATACGGAACGTGTTAGCAGGAGGCAACATTTCACTAACATGGTGGAACAGTACCTGTGCACACCCCTCCACGTACTGACTGATGGTTCGGCCCCATTCAACTTCTGGGTCTCCAAATTGTCCACGTGGCCAGAGCTAGCCTTTTATGCCTTGGAGGTGCTGGCCTGCCCGGCGGCCAGCGTTTTGTCTGAATGTGTATTCAGCACGGCAGGGGGCGTCGTTACAGACAAACGCAGCCGCCTGTCTACAGCCAATGTGGACAAGCTGACGTTCATAAAAATGAACCAGGCATGGATCCCACAGGACCTGTCCATCCCTTGTGCAGATTAGATATTAACTACCTCCATTTAACAATATATTATTCTACTCCAGGGCACTTCCTCATTCAATCCTATTTTTATTTTCATTTTACCATTATATTGCGGGGCAACCCAAAGTTGAATGAACCTCTCCTCTGTCTGGGTGCCGGGGCCTAAATGTGTGACAGTGGCCTGTTCCAGTGGTGGGTGACGTGAAGCCTGATTCTCTGCTATGACATGAAGACTGATTCTGTGCTGACATGAAGCCAGATTCTCTGTTACGCGACCTCTCTCCTCTGCCTGGGTGCCTGGGCCTAAATATGTGACAGTGGCCTGTTCCAGTGGTGGGTGACGTGAAGCCTGATTCTCTGCTATGACATAAAGACTGATTCTGTGTTGACATAAGGCCAGATTCTCTGTTACGGGAACTCTCTCCTCTGTCTGGGTGCCGGGGCCTAAATATGTGACAGTGGCCTGTTCCAGTGGTGGGTGACGTGAAGCCTGATTCTCTGCTATGATATGAAGACTTATACTGTGCTGACATGAAGTCAGATTGTCTGTTACGGGACCTCTCTCCTCTGCCTGGGTGCCTGGGCCTAAATATGTGACAGTGGCCTGTTCCAGTGGTGGGTGACGTGAAGCCTGATTCTCTGCTATGACATGAAGACAGATTCTGTGCTGACGTAAGGCCAGATTCTCTGTTACGGGACCTCTCTCCTCTATCTGGGTGCCTGGGCCTAAATGTGTGACAGTGGCCTGTTCCAGTGGTGGGTGACGTGATGCCTGATTCTCTGCTATGACATGTAGACTGATTCTGCGCTGATATAAGGCCAGATTCTCTGTTACGGGACCTCTCTCCCCTGTCTGGGTGCCGGGGCCTAAATATGTGACAGTGGCCTGTTCCAGTGGTGGGTGACGTGAAGCCTGATTCTCTGCTATGACATGAAGACAGATTCTGTGCTGACATAAGGCCAGATTCTCTGTTACGGGACCTCTCTCCTCTGCCTGGGTGCCGGGGCCTAAATGTGTGACAGTGGCCTGTTCCAGTGGTGGGTGACGTGAAGCCTGATTCTCTGCTATGACATGAAGACAGATTCTGTGCTGACATAAGGCCAGATTCTCTGTTACGGGACCTCTCTCCTCTGCCTGGGTGTCGGGGTCTAAATGTGTGACAGTGGCCTGTTCCAGTGGTGGGTGACGTGAAGCCTGATTCTCTGCTATGACATGAAGACTGATTCTGCACTGACATAAGGCCATATTCTCTGTTACGGGACCTCTCTCCTCTGCCTGGGTGCCTGGGCCTAAATGTGTGACAGTGGCCTGTTCCAGTGGTGGGTGACGTGAAGCCTGATTCTCTGCTATGACATGAAGACAGATTCTGTGCTGACATAAGGCCAGATTCTCTGTTACGGGACCTCTCTCCTCTGCCTGGGTGCCTGGGCCTAAATGTGTGACAGTGGCCTGTTCCAGTGGTGGGTGACGTGAAGCCTGATTCTCTGCTATGACATGAAGACAGATTCTGTTCTGACATAAGGCCAGATTCTCTGTTACGGGACCTCTCTCCTCTGCCTGGGTGTCGGGGCCTAAATGTGTGACAGTGGCCTGTTCCAGTGGTGGGTGACGTGAAGCCTGATTCTCTGCTATGACATGAACACTGATTCTGCGCTGACATAAGGCCATATTCTCTGTTACGGGACCTCTCTCCTCTGTCTGGGTGTCGGGGCCTAAATGTGTGACAGTGGCCTGTTCCAGTGGTGGGTGACGTGAAGCCTGATTCTCTGCTATGACATGAAGACTGATTCTGCTCTGACATAAGCCCAGATTCTCTGTTACGGGACCTCTCTCCTCTGCCTGGGTGCCGGGGCCTAAATGTGTGACAGTGACCTGTTCCAGTGGTGGGTGACGTGAAGCCTGATTCTCTGCTATGACATGAAGACAGATTCTGTGCTGACATAAGGCCAGATTCTCTGTTACGGGACCTCTCTCCTCTGTCTGGGTGCCTGGGCCTAAATGTGTGACAGTGGCCTGTTCCAGTTGTGGGTGACGTGAAGCCTGATTCTCTGCTATGACACGAAGACTGATTCTACGCTGACATAAGGCCAGATTCTCTGTTACGGGACCTCTCTCCTCTGTCTGGGTGCCGGGGCCTAAATATGTGACAGTGGCCTGTTCCAGTGGTGGGTGACGTGAAGCCTGATTCTCTGCTATGACATGAAGACTGATTCTGCGCTGAAATAAGGCCAGATTCTCTGTTACGGGACCTCTCTCCTCTGTCTGGGTGCCTGGGCCTAAATGTGTGACAGTGGCCTGTTCCAGTGGTGGGTGACGTGAAGCCTGATTCTCTGCTATGACATGAAGACTGATTCTGTGCTGACATAAGGCCAGATTCTCTGTTACGGGACCTCTCTCATCTGTCTGGGTGCCTGGGCCTAAATGTGTGACAGTGGCCTGTTCCAGTGGTGGGTGACGTGATGCCTGATTCTCTGCTATGACATGAAGACTGATTCTGCGCTGATATAAGGCCAGATTCTCTGTTACGGGACCTCTCTCCCCTGTCTGGGTGCCGGGGCCTAAATATGTGACAGTGGCCTGTTCCAGTGGTGGGTGACGTGAAGCCTGATTCTCTGCTATGACATGAAGACAGATTCTGTGCTGACATAAGGCCAGATTCTCTGTTACGGGACCTCTCTCCTCTGCCTGGGTGCCGGGGCCTAAATGTGTGACAGTGGCCTGTTCCAGTGGTGGGTGACGTGAAGCCTGATTCTCTGCTATGACATGAAGACAGATTCTGTGCTGACATAAGGCCAGATTCTCTGTTACGCGACCTCTCTCCTCTGCCTGGGTGCCTGGGCCTAAATGTGTGACAGTGGCCTGTTCCAGTGGTGGGTGACGTGAAGCCTGATTCTCTGCTATGACATGAAGACAGATCCTGTGCTGACATAAGGCCAGATTCTCTGTTACGGGACCTCTCTCCTCTGCCTGGGTGTCGGGGCCTAAATGTGTGACAGTGGCCTGTTCCAGTGGTGGGTGACGTGAAGCCTGATTCTCTGCTATGACATGAAGACAGATTCTGTGCTGACATAAGGCCAGATTCTCTGTTACGCGACCTCTCTCCTCTGCCTGGGTGCCTGGGCCTAAATGTGTGACAGTGGCCTGTTCCAGTGGTGGGTGACGTGAAGCCTGATTCTCTGCTATGACATGAAGACAGATCCTGTGCTGACATAAGGCCAGATTCTCTGTTACGGGACCTCTCTCATCTGTCTGGGTGCCTGGGCCTAAATGTGTGACAGTGGCCTGTTCCAGTGGTGGGTGACGTGAAGCCTGATTCTCTGCTATGACATGAAGACAGATTCTGTGCTGACATAAGGCCAGATTCTCTGTTACGGGACCTCTCTCCTCTGCCTGGGTGCCTGGGCCTAAATGTGTGACAGTGGCCTGTTCCAGTGGTGGGTGACGTGAAGCCTGATTCTCTGCTATGACATAAAGACAGATTCTGTGCTGACATAAGGCCAGATTCTCTGTTAAGGGACCTCTCTCCTCTGCCTGGGTGCCGGGGCCTAAATATGTGACAGTGGCCTGTTCCAGTGGTGGGTGACGTGAAGCCTGATTCTCTGCTATGACATGAAGACTGATTCTGCGCTGAAATAAGTCCAGATTCTCTGTTACGGGACCTCTCTCCTCTGTCTGGGTGCCGGGGCCTAAATATGTGACAGTGGCCTGTTCCAGTGGTGGGTGACGTGAAGCCTGATTCTCTGCTATGACATGAAGACTGATTCTGCGCTGAAATAAGGCCAGATTCTCTGTTACGGGACCTCTCTCCTCTGCCTGGGTCCCGGGGCCTAAATGTGTGACAGTGGCCTGTTCCAGTGGTGGGTGACGTGATGCCTGATTCTCTGCTATGACACGAAGACTGATTCTACACTGACATAAGGCCAGATTCTCTGTTACGGGACCTCTCTCCTCTGCCTGGGTGCCTGGGCCTAAATGTGTGACAGTGGCCTGTTCCAGTGGTGGGTGACGTGAAGCCTGATTCTCTGCTATGACATGAAGACAGATTCTGTGCTGACATAAGGCCATATTCTCTGTTACGAGACCTCTCTCCTCTGTCTGGGTGCCGGGGCCTAAATGTGTGACAGTGGCCTGTTCCAGTGGTGGGTGACGTGAAGCCTGATTCTCTGCTATGACATGAAGACTGATTCTGTGCTGACATAAGGCCAGATTCTCTGTTACGGGACCTCTCTCTTCTGCCTGGGTGCCTGGGCCTAAATGTGTGACAGTGGCCTGTTCGAGTGGTGGGTGACGTGAAGCCTGATTCTCTGCTATGACATGAAGACAGATTCTGTGCTGACATAAGGCCAGATTCTCTGTTACGGGACCTCTCTCCTCTGCCTGGGTGCCGGGGCCTAAATGTGTGACAGTGGCCTGTTCCAGTGGTGGGTGACGTGAAGCCTGATTCTCTGCTATGACATGAAGACAGATTCTGTGCTGACATAAGGCCAGATTCTCTGTTACGGGACCTCTCTCCTCTGCCTGGGTGCCTGGGCCTAAATGTGTGACAGTGGCCTGTTCCAGTGGTGGGTGACGTGAAGCCTGATTCTCTGCTATGACATGAAGACAGATTCTGTGCTGACATAAGGCCAGATTCTCTGTTACGGGACCTCTCTCCTCTGCCTGGGTGCCTGGGCCTTAATGTGTGACAGTGGCCTGATCCAGTGGTGGGTGAAGTTATGCCTTATTCTCTGCTATGACATGAAGACTGATTCTCCGCTGACATAAGGCCAGATTCTCTGTTACGGGACCTCTCTCCTCTGTCTGGGTGCCTGGGCCTAAATGTGTGACAGTGGCCTGTTCCAGTGGTGGGTGACGTGAAGCCTGATTCTCTGCTATGACATGAAGACTGATTCTGTGCTGACATAAGGCCAGATTCTCTGTTACGGGACCTCTCTCCTCTGTCTGGGTGCCTGGGCCTAAATGTGTGACAGTGGCCTGTTCCAGTGGTGGGTGACGTGATGCCTGATTCTCTGCTATGACATGAAGACAGATTCTGTGCTGACATAAGGCCAGATTCTCTGTTACGAGACCTCTCTCCTCTGCCTGGGTGTCGGGGCCTAAATGTGTGACAGTGGCCTGTTCCAGTGGTGGGTGACGTGAAGCCTGATTCCCATGCTATGACATGAAGACTGATTCTGCGCTGACATAAGGCCATATTCTCTGTTACGGGACCTCTCTCCTCTGTCTGGGTGTCGGGGCCTAAATGTGTGACAGTGGCCTGTTCCAGTGGTGGGTGACGTGAAGTCTGATTCTCTGCTATGACATGAAGACTGATTCTGCTCTGACATAAGGCCAGATTCTCTGTTACGGGACCTCTCTCCTCTGCCTGGGTGCCGGGGCCTAAATGTGTGACAGTGACCTGTTCCAGTGGTGGGTGACGTGAAGCCTGATTCTCTGCTATGACATGAAGACAGATTCTGTGCTGACATAAGGCCAGATTCTCTGTTACGGGACCTCTCTCCTCTGTCTGGGTGCCTGGGCCTAAATGTGTGACAGTGGCCTGTTCCAGTGGTGGGTGACGTGAAGCCTGATTCTCTGCTATGACATGAAGACTGATTCTGCGCTGAAATAAGGCCAGATTCTCTGTTACGGGACCTCTCTCCTCTGCCTGGGTGCCGGGGCCTAAATGTGTGACAGTGGCCTGTTCCAGTGGTGGGTGACGTGAAGCCTGATTCTCTGCTATGACATGAAGACAGATTCTGTGCTGACATAAGGCCATATTCTCTGTTACGGGACCTCTCTCCTCTGCCTGGGTGCCTGGGCCTAAATGTGTGACAGTGGCCTGTTCCAGTGGTGGGTGACGTGAAGCCTGATTCTCTGCTATGACATGAAGACAGATTCTGTGCTGACATAAGGCCAGATTCTCTGTTACGGGACCTCTCTCCTCTGCCTGGGTGCCTGGGCCTAAATGTGTGACAGTGGCCTGTTCCAGTGGTGGGTGACGTGAAGCCTGATTCTCTGCTATGACATGAAGACAGATTCTGTGCTGACATAAGGCCAGATTCTCTGTTACGGGACCTCTCTCCTCTGCCTGGGTGCCTGGGCCTAAATGTGTGACAGTGGCCTGTTCCAGTGGTGGGTGAAGTGATGCCTTATTCTCTGCTATGACATGAAGACTGATTCTGCACTGACATAAGGCCAGATTCTCTGTTACGGGACCTCTCTCCTCTGTCTGGGTGCCTGGGCCTAAATGTGTGACAGTGGCCTGTTCCAGGGGTGGGTGACGTGAAGCCTGATTCTCTGCTATGACATGAAGACTGATTCTGCGCTGACATGAAGCCAGATTCTCTGCTATGGCATGAAGAGACTGATTCTCTGCTGACATGAAGCCAGATTCTTTGCTATGGCATGAAGAGACTGATTCTCTGCTGACGTGAAGCCAGATTCTCTGCTATGGGACCTCTGTCCAATTGATATTGGTTAATTTTTATTTTTTTTATTTTTATTTTAATTAATTTCCCTATCCACATTTGTTTGCATGGGATTTACCTACATGTTGCTGCCTTTTACAGCCCTCTAGCTCTTTCCTTGGCTGTTTTACAGCCTTTTTAGTGCCCAAAAGTTCGGGTCCCCATTGACTTCAATGGGGTTCGGGTTCGGGACGAAGTTCGGGTCGGGTTCGGATCCCGAACCCGAACATTTCCGGGAAGTTTGGCCGAACTTCTCGAACCCGAACATCCAGGTGTTCGCTCAACTCTAGCTATAGCCTGTAATATTATTACACTCAAGAAATACATCCAGGCCACTCTTAAATTTCTTTATTGTACTCACCATCACCACCTCCTCAGGCAGAGAGTTCCATAGTCTCACTGCTCTTACCATAAAGAACCCTCTTCTATGTTTGTGTACAAACCTTCTTTCTTCCAGACGCAGAGGATGTCCCCTCGTCACAGTTACAGTCCTGGGGATAAATAGATGATGGGATAGATCTCTGAACTGACCCCTGGTATATTTATACATAGCAATTAGATCTTCCCTCAGTTGTCTTTTATCTAAAGTGAATAACCCTAATGTTGATAATCTTTCAGGGTACTGTAGTTGCCCCATTCCAGTTATTTCTCCTCTGAACTCTCTCCATCTCTGCTATGTCTGCCTTGTTCACAGGAGCCCAGAACTGTATACAGTACTCCATGTGTGGTCTGACTAGCGATTTGTAAAGTGTAAATGTTCTTATCACGGGCATCTATGCCCCTTTTGATGCAACCCATTATCTTATTGGCCTTGGCAGCAGCTGCCTGACACTGGTTTTTAGTGCTTAGTTTGTTGTTTATTAAAATTCCTAGATCCTTTTCCATGTCAGTGTTACCGAAAGTGTTTTACCATTTAGTATGTACTGGTAACTTGCATTATTTCTTCCCATGTGCATAACCTTACATTTGTCAGTGTTAAACCTCATCTGCCACTTATCTGCCCAAGCCTCCAATCTATCCAGATCCCTCTGAGAAGTATCCTGTCCTCTGTAGTATATATACAGTATACTGTCCTCTTCAGTGTTAATTACTTTACACACTTTAGTGCAACATAGTATATAAGATTGAAAAAAGACATTTGTCCATCCAGTTCAGCCGGTCATCCTGCAAGTTGATCCAGAGGAAGGCAAAAAAAAACAAAAAAACTGTGAGGTAGAAGCCAATTTTCCCCACTTTAGGGGAATAAAAAATTCCTTCCCGACTGCAATCAGGCAATCAGAATAACTCCCTGGATCAACGACCCCTCTCTAGTAGCTATAGCCTGTAATATTATTACACTTCAGAAACACATCCAGGCCCCTCTTGAATTCCTTTATTGTACTCACCATCACCAGCTCCTCAGGCAGAGAGTTCCATAGTCTCACTGCTCTTACCATAAAGAATCCACTTCTATGTTTGTGTAGAAACCTTCTTTCCTCCAGACACAGAGGATGTCCCCTCGTCACAGTTACAGTCCTGGGGAAAAATAGATGATGTGAGTGATCTCTGTACTGACCCCTGATATATTTATACATAGTAATTAGATCTCCCTTAAGACGTCTTGTTTCTAAAGTGAATAACCCTAATTTTGATAATCTTTCAGGTTACTGTAGTTGCCCATTCCAGTTATTACTTTAGTTGCCCTCCTCTGGACTCTCTCCAGCTCTGCTATGTCTGCCTTGTTCACAGGAGCCCAGAACTGTACACAGTACTCCATGTGTGGTCTGACCAGTGATTTGTAAAGTGGTAGGCCTATGTACTTATCACAGGCGTCTATGCCTCTTTAGATGCAACCCATCATCTTATTGGCCTTGGCAGCAGCTGCCTGACACTGGTTTTTGCAGCTTAGTTTGCTGTTTATTAAAATTCCTAGATCCTTTCCCATGTCAGTGTTATTGAGTGTTTTACCATTTAGTATGTAAGGGTGACTTGCATTATTCCTTCCCATGTATATAACTTTACATTTGTCAGTGTTAAACCTCATCTGCCACTTATCTGCCCCAGCCTCCAATCTATCCAGATCCCTCTGTAGTAGTATACTGTCCTCTTCAGTGTTAATTACTTTACACAGATTAGTGTCATCTGTGAAAATGGATATTTTGCTATGCAAGCCTTCTACAAGATCATTAATAAATATATTGAAGAGAATAGGGCCCAATACTGACCCCTGAGGTACACCACTAGTGACAGTGATCCAATCTGAGTGTGTACCGTTAATACTCAGCCAGTTACTTACCCACATACAGAAGTTTTCTCCCAGTCCGAACATTCTCATTTTATATACTAACCTTTTATGTGGTACAGTGTCAAATGCTTTGGAGAAGTCCAGATATACGACATCCATTGATTCGCCGCTGTCAAGTCTAGAACTTACCTCCTCATAGAAACTGATTAAATTAGTTTGGCATGACCGATCCCTCATGAAGCCATGCTGATATGGCGTTATTTGCTTATTTCCGTTGAGATGCTCTAAGATAGCATCTCTCAGAAAACTTTCAAACAGTTTACACACAACAGATGTTAAACTTACCGGCCTATTATTTCCAGGCTCTGTTCTTCGACCCTTTTTGAATATTCACGATGTGAAGAGAGGAAAATAACAGGGTTGCGGCACTCACCAGGATGTAGGCAGGTATCTTTATTTAGGCTTCCTTGGAAGTCGATACATAAGGGATCCAGGGGCGGACACAATGTTGCAAGCGGCAACATTGTGTCCGCCCCTGGATCCCTTACGTATCGACTTCCAAGGAAGCCTGAATAAAGATACCTGCCTACATCCTGGTGAGTGCCGCAACCCTGTTATTTTCCTCTCTTCACATCGTGAACTTTTGTCTGGCATCTTTTGTTGCTGAGCACCATGCATTGGATTACCTTCATACCGCATGAACGCTGACTTTGACATTTACCAGCGTCTTTATTAGTGGGGGCAGTGCCGCCGTGTCTCTTCCTCTCCCAGTGTGCATTTTTGAATATTGGCACCACATTTGCTATGCGCCAATCCTGTGGGACATTCCCTGTCAGTATAGAGTCCGCAAATATCAGAAATAAGGGTCTGGCTATTACATTACTTAATTCCCTTAGGATACGGGGGTGTATGCCACCTGGTCTGGTAATTTGTCTATTTTAATCTTTTTAAGTCGCTGATGTACTTCTTCCTGGGTCAGACAAGTCACTTTTAATAGGGATTTTTTTTTTTTATATTCTGTATGTCATCTGACAGTTTATTTTTCTCAGTGAGTACATTGGAGAAAAAAAATATTTAACAGCTTTGCTTTCTCCTCATCGCTCTCTGCGACTCCCCCCTCATTACTCTTTAAAGGGCCGACACCTTCAGATTTATACTTTTTAACATTTATATAATTGAAGAACATTTTAGGGTTAGTTTTACTCTCTCGGTCTGTAGTTTGGCAGCTTTTATTTGTTTTTTACATGTTCTTTTTTTTTTCCTTATAGTTTTTCAGTGCTTCCTCGCCACCCTCCTGTTTTAGTGATTTAAATGCTTTCTTTTTTTTCATTTATTGCTTTATTTACAGTTCTATTTATCCACATTGGTTCTTTTTGTTCCTTAACCCTTTATTCCTATAAGTTATGTACCTCTCACAATTAGATTTTAGGATTCTTTTAAAGATATCCCATTTTGTGGCTGTATTTTTATTTTTGAGGACTTTATCCCAGTTAGTTAGGCCTATAGCCTCTCTTAGTTGGCTAAATTAGACTTTTTTGAAGCTTGGTATTTTTGTTCCTCCCTGTAGAAACGGTACATATTCACAAATGGATCTATGTCCTCCACAGGTAATTATAGACCAGTTAGTTTAACTTTTGTTGTGGGAAAATGTTTGAAGGACTTTAAAGGGACTATATACAGGAGTATGTGACTGTAAATAATATTATACGTGATAACCAACAGGGGTTTACCAAGGAAATAAGTTGTCGGACTAACCTGATTTGTTTTTATGAGGAGGTGAGAAGAAGCCTGGCCAGAGGGGCGTCTGTGGATGTAGTCTTTCTGGATTTTGCAAAGGCTTTTGATACTGTCCCTCATAGACATTTAATAGGTAAAGTAAGGTCTATAGCAGTGATGGCTAACCTTGGCACTCCAGCTGTGGTGGAACTGCGACTCCCAGCATGCTCTATTTATTTCTATTGAGTTCTGAGAGCAGCCAAGCAAGGGGACATCTTGGGAGTTGCAGTTTCACCACAGCTGGAGTGCCAAGGTTAGCCATCACTGGTCTATAGGCTTGGAAAGTATAGTATGTAATTGTATTGAAAAGAGGTGGAAGGACCATGTCCAGAGAGTTGTGGTCAATGATTCCTATTCAGAATGGTCCCGGGTTAAAAGTGGTGTACCCTAAGGGTCAGTGCTGGGTCCTCTACTATTCAACTAATTTATTATTGATATTGAGCACAATATTAATAGCACAATTTCTATTTTTTCAGATGACACTAAGCTGTGTAGAACTGCACAGTCTATGAAAGATGTCCATATACTACAAGCTGACTTGAACACTTGATTGGGCATCAACTTGGCAAATTAAATTAAATGTGGATAAATGTAAAGTTATGCATCTTGGAAGTAATAATCTCCGTGCATCATATGTCCTAGGGCAGTGATGGCGAACCTATGGCCCTCTCTGTGGGCACCCGCACTCTGGAAAAAGTCTATGGTGTACAATATGCCTTAGACTTTTCCTGACATTCATCAGCGCAGGGCGCACTATGAACAGCACAGGCAGCGCACCAAATGTAGGCAGGCTATTATAGCTAAATGATAAAGTACATAGAGGATATACTATATTGGACTGTAGTGTTCAGGTTAAATTGCTTTGTTGGCACTTTGCAATAAATAAGTGGGTTTTGGGTTGCAGTTTGGGCACTCGGCCTTTAAAAGGTTCGCCATCACTGTCCTAGGGGATGTAACACTGGGAGAGTCACTTATAGAGAAGGATTTGGGTGTCCTTGTAGATGGTAGTTTAAATAACAGCACAATGTCAATCGGCTGCTTCTAAGGCCACCAGGATATTGTCATGCATTAACCGAGACATGGACTCGCGGGGCAGGGATGTAATATTACCACATTACAAAGCGTTGGTGCGGCCTCATCTGGAATATGCAGTTCAGTTCTGGGCACCAGTCCATAGTAAGGACGCACTGCAGCTGGTAAAAGTACAGAGTAGAGCGACTAAACTGATAAGGGGCACAGAGGGTCTAAGTTATGAGGAAATATTAAAATAATTAAATGTATTTAGTCTTGAGAAAAGGCGTCTACGGGGGGGACATGATTAACCTATACAGATATATACTGTGAAAAACTGTTCCATATAAAATGCCATCAAACGACAAGGGGGCACTGCCTCCGACTGGAGAAGAAAAAGTTCAGTCTCCAGAAGCGTCAAAGCTGCTTTACTGTAAGAACTGTGAATCTGTGGAATCGACTTCCTCAGGAACAGTGGAAAGTTTAAAAAAAGGTTTAGATAAATTCTTAAAAGTAAATGACATTAATACTTATGAAAATGTGTAGAAATAGGAGTCCCACTATTTTCTGGGATTCACGTCCCCAACTATCCCTTGGTTGAACTTGACAGACTTATGTCTATTTTTCAACCGTATTAACTATGTAACATAAAATCCCAATAAAAAAAAACATTTTCAAAAGTTCATGTGGTATAAATACTTTTTCAGAACACTATGGGGATAATTTATTTTCCAGAAATACACCTATATTAGGAGCAATTCAGGTACAGATTGCAGCGCAATGGTTAGTTGCTCCGAAATCTACGACTTCTAAAGGCTCATGCCAGGTCTAAAAAAAGTGGGAGTCGCGTGGGCAGGGAAGGGGATGGACCTGATTTAGGAGTGGAAAATGGTTAACATAATGGTAACCCTAATAGCTAGTAAGCTAGGAAGCTGTCTTACATTTAGAACTGGCAGAGGAGCCACCGAAGTTATAAAGAGGCCGACACTTCATAACTTCGGCGATTCACTACCAGCTATAAAGTTTATTAAGACCTACATATAAAACGCTGGTCTTAATAAATGTGCCCATATATATATATAGTTATCTGTATAGTATAGCTATGTTGGTCATGGGGTGTATGCAGCTGTCCTGTGTGTGTCTGCCAGCTGTGTAGCAGAGCTGTTTGTCAGGTGTGTGTGTAGCAGTGCTGTGTGTGTAAGTTACTATCATTGACCCCTCCACTTTATTAAACTACTGGAAAAGCTTTAATAAGTAGAAAATGTTTTCTTTTAATTCTTTGTTGGTAAACCTGCATCTTTTTGTCTGGTCTTATTGACAGAATGGAAAATATTGCTTTTTATCATCTTGACAGCACTATTAGTAATGTGCACCGAGAACTTACCTGGCGGCGAGCTCTAAACCAACAAGGCATCTGATATACGAGCCTCTGTGGAACCAAGCGGTGCAGCCAGTCCAATAACTGTACTGAGCCCTCTGCATACTGCAGGCGGACTACTCTCAGGACGACGACAGGACGGGCAGCGTGTGAGACCAACTATCTACACAAGTAGTGGTGAGTTTGTCCTATAAGCCCTGAACTGGGGGAGTGATATTTACATCGGTGGACAAATCTCAACTCAGGACCTTCATTCTGTTGGCGCATCTCATCTATTACTTATTCTCTAGAGCATTCAGGCGCAGATCTCTTGGATATACTTCTGGTGCAGATCATCTATGGAAATCTGTGGCACAATTTTTGACACATACTTATATGGAGTATTCGGTAAGTATTAGTGCACATTTGTGCTCACCATAATACCTAGCGGAACATTGCCATTGCTGCAGAGCCTACAGTAAGTTACCCCTTGATTGGATTGCATACAGTATGTGGTTAAATCACATTTTTATGTTAAACACATTTTTAAGAATTTTTTGTGTTTTTTTTCTCAATTTTCCATATCACTATATTTTAAAATAAATTAATTTATTAATAAAATAAATCCTGCACTGGTCTCTAGATATAAAACATGTTAAGACTTCCTCAGAGCAGCAACATGGGCCACAGACACAATGGACAGGAGTAGAAAGACCAGCACTCCGTAATTCCAATAATGAAAGAAGAATTTCTTTATTCGTCACCCATATGTGACGCGCGTTTCGACACCAGTCTGTGTCTTTGTCAAAGTACAGGTGATAACAGCTGTACACAGACTGGTGTCGAAACGCGCGTCACATATGGGTGACGAATAAAGAAATTCTTCTTTCATTATTGGAATTACGGAGTGCTGGTCTTTCTATTACAAGAATCTGGGGAATCAACCCATTGACCGTGCACCTGGACCCCGACGGAAGCACAGTGCCGCCCATTTGTTTCTAAACAATGGACAGGAGCTGACCCTATTGACTTCTATTGGAGAGTTTTCTAAGGATGTTGAGTGACCTGTGCAGAGTTCAGGAGGGAGCAGATAAGCTGTGATATTGCCTATTCTGAGTGATGGATCCTTTGTTATCTATACAGAGGTGTTACTCGTCATTGTAATTCTGCCTGTGGTGATAATGAAAACAGCTGTTTCCTGTAGAAAACAAGAAATCGAGATCCATTATTTGATCTAGAGGCCAGTGTAAAAATTACTGGATTATATAAATGTAAAAATACAGTCAGGTCCATAAATATTGGGACATTGACACAATTCTAACATTTTTGGCTCTATACACCACCACAATGGATTTGAAATGAAACAAACAAGATGCGCTTTACCTGCAGACTGTCAGCTTTAATTTGAGTGTATTTACATCCAAATCAGGTGAACGGTGCAGGAATTACAACAGTTTGCATATGTGCCTCCCAATTGTTAAGGGACCAAAAGTAATGGGACAATTGGCTTCTCCGCTGTTCCATGGCCAGGTGTGTGTTATTCCCTCATTATCCCAATTACAATGAGCAGATAAAAGGTCCAGAGTTCATTTCCAGTATGCGATTTTCATCTGGAATCTGTTGCTGTCAACTCTCAAAATGAGATACAAAGAGCTCTCACTATCAGTGAAGCAAGCCATCATTAGGCTGAAAAAAACAAAACAAACCCATCAGAGAGATATCAAAAACATTAGGCGCGACCAAAACAACAGTTTGGAACATTCTTAAAAAGAAGGAACGCACCGGTGAGCTCAGCAACACCAAAAGACCCGGAAGACCACGGAAAACAACTGTGGTGGATGACTGAAGAATTATTTCCCTGGTAAATAATACACCCATCACAACAGTTGGTCAGATCAAAAACACTCTCCAGGAGGTAGGTGTATGTGTGTCAAAGTCAACAATCAAGAGAAGACTGCACCAGAGTGAATACAGAGGGTTCACCACAAGATGAAAACCATTGGTGAGCCTCAAAAACAGAAAGGCCAGATTAGAGTTTGCCAAACGACATCTAAAAAAGCCTTCACAGTTCTGGAACAACATCCTATGGACAAATGAGACCAAAATCCACTTGTACCAGAGTGATGGGAAGAGAAGAGTGTGGAGAAGGAAAGGAACTGCTCATGATCCTAAGCATACCACCTCATCAGTGAAGCATGGTGGTGGTAGTGTCATGGCGTGGGCATGTATGGCTGCCAATTGAACTGGTTCTCTTGTATTTATTGATGATGTGACTGCTGACAAAAGCAGCAGGATGAATTCTGAAGTGTTTCGGGCAATATTATCTGCTCATATTCAGCCAAATGCTTCAGAACTCATTGGATGGCGCTTCACAGTGCAGATGGACAATGACCCAAAGCATACTGCAAAAGCAACCAAAGAGTTTTTTAAGGGAAAGAAGTGGAATGTTATGCAATGGCCGAGTCAATCACCGGACCTGAATCCGATTGAGCATGCATTTCACTTGCTGAAGACAAAACTGAAGGGAAAATGTCTTAAGAACAAGCAGGAACTGAAGACATTTGCAGTAGAGGCCTGGCAGAGCATCACCAGGGATGAAACCCAGCGTCTGGTGATGTCTATGTGTTTCAGACTTCAGGCTGTAATTGACTGCAAAGGATTTGCAACCAAGTATTAAAAAGTGAAAGTTTGATTTATGATTTTTATTCTGTCCCATTACTTTTGGTCCCTTAACAAGTAGGAGGCACATATGCAAACTGCTGTAATTCCTGCACCGTTCACCTGATTTGGATGTAAAATTACAGCTGACAGTCTGCAGGTAAAGCACATCTTGTTTGTTTCATTTCAAATCCATTGTGGTGGTGTATAGAGCCAAAAAATTTAGAATTGTGTCGATGTCCCAATATTTATGGACCTGGCTGTAGGATAAAAGAATTCCGCAGCACATCCAAATAGTGAAGAAGTAAAAAGAAGCTTTATTCACCAGACATGCAACGTTTCAATCCTCTCAATGGGATTTTTCTCAAACAGTGACATAGTGAGCAGTGCAGTGTACATATTTAAACACATTGACATAGTTAAACAATCAATGGGTAAATTACATTCATTAAGGGTAATACATTTAAAAATCGTAATACAAACAGTGTTATCAATATGCTAATACAATCACCCCCTGTCTCGGAACTACATGCAGTGATACAGTGTAAATAATACCCATAACCGATCCGACATACAATATAAAAGAAAAATACTTTAATAGCAATCATAATCAATTCAGGTGTCAATCCTCCAAATAACCAGAGTATGCAGGTGTACCTCAGTAGAATGATGAACTGGATCACAGGAGTGCGCAATGGGGTCAATGCACAGGGGTCCCGGCGTCTCAGACATACCATTGCGCATGTCAAAAGACCTTCCTGGGGATTCCGATCACATGATCACCCATTTAAGCCGTTCCAAGGACCTTCAAGCATGTGATCACAGCATGTGATCACTCCTCCGGTCATGTGCTCAAGTATATCACATGATCGGAATAGACAATCTGGAAAACCAGGTGCTCAGTAATGTTACGAGCACATAACAGAACATGATTGTATGTTTCGATTCCAAATGTATTTATGTGAGACATGTATTTCATACCTAAGGTAAGTAGCGAGTATCAAAAAAATAAAATTATAAAGTCTTCAAAGAATAAAATTGTAAAATGCAGGCATGAGAATAGCTGAATACACATGTTAGTAGTGGCACTTGGTAGAGACTCATCGCGCTCCACAATGCATCGAACCATACGGAATGCAACATAAGTGAGTCAACGATCGATCAGGGAGATGAGAGTGACTATATATAACTGGAAGTACCAGGGATTTGTGTTTTTTGTATATGTATGTGTTTTTCTAGTGTGTCTGTCATGTTATATTTTCTGGTCAAGTAGGATAGGATGATATAGGGAGAGTCAGTCTAGGCACGAGGACAGGGAACCTCTACCTTCAAGGGGTGTCCCTGGGCTGAGTTTTTTCAGGGTCATGAAGGGATTTCTGTAGGATAGGATTGTCTCTCTTACTATGATATATTTTACCATTGAGTTAAATGATTGTTATCACGACCTCTAGACCACCATGGTTATCATTAGGGCCAATTAACCATTTGAACGCTTTTCTTACCAGCACTAGATCTCTATCTAGCCACAGAGCGTTACATCTTTTTCTGAGCTAACCATCTTACTCCATTCCTACTGGTATCTTAGCAAACCGTGAGTAACTAAATAACCTGTTTATAAGTGGCTCAACAATGTGTGAATAATCACGATATACATATCCAGTATTTCAGCTAACCGTGAATTTTCACGGAACATGTATTATGTGAACCTACGTAATTAGGTCATTCCAGCTAACCGTGAATTCTCACGGAATATATATTATGTGAATAAGGTCATTAGTGAACTTTAATACACTGTCCTATATGTTTTTTGTTTTCAGCTGTTTTTCACACAGAGAGTCACTCATGTGGGGGTAATCCTAATTCCACGGATTGCTCACCAGTACTACGTATACATCTATCCTTTATCTTGATAGATATAATTGTAGTCACATCCAATATACCTTCTTGCCATTATATGACAGTAATTGTTTCGTATGTCGACCTTCCTTGTACTTGTAGTCGGGCTGTAGGCCAGATTTTAACAAATAATCATTAAAAGGTATATTTTAATTGGGAAGGTGTTCCAGTATATATTCATTGATTCTTCCCTCTGATGTATTTACTGCTTTGCAGGTTTTTGAAGTGCTATAACTTATAACATAAAAATTTGCATTGCGAAAATTCGCATATTACGCGATTATTACCTTGCTTATTTTTCGAGTAAAAAAATCATAGAATATAACAAATATTCAAATTTGCAAATATTCAACGAATATTCTACAAAATATTTGTGAAATATCGCAAATTCGAATATGACCCCTGCCGCTCACCACTAGTAATCAATAAGTAACGTACACCTACTGCATCATTGTTGGTTCCAGTGTGAGTCATAGCGTCCCTGTCGTGCCAGTGCACATGCCCAAGCATCCGCGCATTCACCATCACTCACTGCCCGAGATTCGCTCCACGTGATCCCGGCTCACATCACACGATAGCCATCACGTGAACGCTACCTAGGAAATGCGGCCGCATCAGGGAAAGAAGGGGGAGTGTCACGTGATCCTCTGGCAGCCACAAGCACATGATTGGGGCACATGATACAAATACATAAACTTATACAGAAAATAAAATTAGAGTACTCAAATTTGTATACAATGGTTATGGCATTACTGGGACATATAAGAACAATGTACAAATCAATGAATGTAAACAGAACTAATGTATCCATCTATATATATGTGTATATGATTCATACACATCGGCTTCCATAAAGCACTATATGCAGAAGACCACATATGCGGAAGTTAGTAGCTGTGTAAAACAGGGATAGAGCTGTCCATGGTTAGTGCCCAAGTCCCTTTCATACACAACTTGTTAAACTAAAGGGGATAACGGGATGGGGTATGTAAATCTGCCGTATGGTGTGGGCAGATGAACAACATCTCGTATGGTCAAAATAGGAAGGGCAAAAATCCATGTCCATCACCAGTTGGCCAAAGTCTCATCCCAACTCTCCAATTGAGACACCTATTGAAATAAACATTCATTGTAAAAACACATAGTAACCCAACGGAAAAAATATCTATTCATTTTAAGTTAATAACATAGTACATTAATGAGAAAGGCCTAAATAAGGAAAAGACAGCAAAACTAGAAGACTGTCAACCAAAACCATCCCGATGCAGCAGTGGTAGAATGACAAAGATGACAAGAATCTGCAAAAGAAATAAAAATATATGAATATCAAGGTATAAAGCTACATCATTTATAGTAATCTACAGGTTGTCACGGTGAGAAAAGTTCAACCACAATGGACTGTGGCAAATCCCAAATTCTCAATCAAAGAGTCTCCACTTGAATTCTGAATTCAGGCACCTAGGCTTGAGGGTCTCTAGTCTATGACTCCACTGAAGAAATCTCTGTTTGAGAATTAACTCTCTATCACCACCTCTCTTAAGGGGTGGAACATGTTTTTTCACTTGATGTTTTATATTGGCACTTAATTATACAATGATGTTGTCTCTAAGCACTATGGGTATTTATAGAAGCTCTGCACATCATTTATTTCCTTGACAAAGGCCCCATTGAGATGGGCTGAAACGTTACTAAGGGAGAATAAAGGGTCTGACACCTTATCTTCGTAGGAGTGCTGCCTCATCCTTTGTAGATAGATAGATAGATAGATAGATATGAGATAGATAGATAGATAGATAGATAGATAGATAGATAGATATGAGATAGATAGATAGATAGATAGATAGAGTAGCAAAAAAGCAGCACTCCAAAATCAGGAAAAATGGAAAAATGTTTTTATTCACCCATGTGGATACGCAACGTTTCAGCTCAACACTAGAGCCTTTCTCAAGCAGTTATACATGTGAACAGATCATATATATATATATATATATATATACAGACAAAAGGAAGGCCAGCAGCACACCAAGGTTTTCAACAAAATGTGAAGTTTATTCCTCCAGAGTCTGCTGACTCTGGAGGAATAAACTTCACATTTTGTTGAAAACCTTGGTGTGCTGCTGGCCTTCCTTTTGTCTGTATACTACATTGGATCTCGGTGCTGATCCACACTGGCCTGACCTTGCACCCGCCATTGACAGAGTGCTGCATCCTCACTTTTTCATATTCTATATATATATATATATATATATATATATATATATACTGTATATATAAAGTGCATGTGCAATGAATCATGAATGAATATACACAATTAAATAAAACAAAAGTAAATTGCTAAAAATGCCATAAAAAGTGCATGGTGCCATAGTACATCATAATGTATTCATAGACTTGTGCACATAATTATCATATCCCTATACATAATACAGTGAGTACATCAAATCACATAATACCATGATTAATATGCATTACAAAACATGATTACACCTGTATACTTCATATGCAACTGATTATTGAAAGAATAGATCAAAAGATTAGGCTCACAGGGGACAAACAAGATGTGTGCACACCGATAACGGCGTTCACATCGCGCCAATGCGCAAGGAAAAATAGAGGAGGCAGAGGAAAGCCAAACGTGTATGGAGCATGTCTGACATGCACTCTGCCACTCTGGACTGTGCGGCAGCCATGTTGGAAAAGGGAAACAAGAGAGCAAAATGTTCTATAGTCAGTAATCACTGACAAGCTCTCTAGTTATTACTATGGCGCTAACACCCTATAGAAAAAGGGCAAACATGCTTGTAGGGCAATTACAGGGGGCCGGCATATATTAAATTAAACTAAATATAGAAAAGAGACGAGTACATAGAAAATAATACTGGATACTTAGGTTCTTAAGTCAACCAGAAACAGTGGGGTCTCCTTAATAAAATGGTAACGGTGTGTAAATAATGTGGCATTACTAGAGAAGTGAAGAAAGAGGTCATCACTGCAAAACTGGAGAGACGGCCCCTAACTGTCGGAAACCAAATGGTTGGACAACCCCACAAGTGTGGAGCGACCCCCCTTATAGGCCCCCCAGTAGACTCTTATACCTAGCTCACACCACAATGTCCCACCACCCATAGAACAAATACGGAAAGATATTCCGCCTCATGCATTACAGAAGAGAAATGGATAGATATGAGATAGATAGATCTGAGGTGCAAGCCTAAAGGACTGGAACTATAGCCAAAAAAAAATAAAAAATAAAATCAGCAGCACTCTCATGAAGCAAAAAGGTAAAACAGAAGAATGTATCACCCATGTGGAGGTGACGTTTCGGCTCAAACACTAGAGCCTTTCTCAAGCTTGATTGTTTTATTGTTGCTTTAGAAAGGCTCTAGTGTTTGAGCCAAAACGTCGCCTCCACATGGGTGATAAATTCTTCTGTTTTACCTTTTTTGCTTCATGAGAGTGCTGCTGATTTATTTTATTTTTTTAGAAGAAGAAGAAGAAAAAGAAGAAGAAGAAAATCCCTTTATTGTCCCTCAGTGGGGGAAATTTTGGCATAAAAGCAGCAATCACATTCACAACAGGAGCAAAAATAAGAGTAATTAGAAATTAAAGAGTAAAAATACAAGAACAACATAACACAAAATTTACCTAAAACATTCACTACTGGGTTTCTGGGAACAGTGGTGGTTATAAATCCTAACCGCTGCTGGGAGAAAGGACCTCCGATAACGTTCCTTTGTGCACCTAGGATGCAGCAGTCTGTCACTGAAGGAGCTCTCCAGCTCCACAACAGCTTCGTGCATGGGGTGGGAGACATTCTCTAACAGTGATGTTAACTTTAGTAGAGTTCTTCCGTCACCCACCTCCTGCACTGGACCAAGGGGACAACCTAGGAAAGAGCTGGCCTTCTTAATGAGCTTATCTAATCTCTGTCTCTCAGCCACAGATAAGCTTTTAGATAGATAGATAGAAATAAAAAAATAAAAAAAATAAAAGTTTTTAACACAAAAATGTATTTAAACAATAGGTCATTTTCTGATGACACATTACTTTTAAATATTGTGTGTTTTTTCATGTTGTGATTACATTTCAGTTATTGTCTTTCATATTTTTCTACGAGTAAATACTTTTGATATACACCTTGAAGCATTTATCCTTTAAATATGCTTCAATTTTGATTATTTTGATTCATATTAATGTTTAGTGAGGAGCGAAGTTTTGTCAAATTTGATTCGGCTGCCTCACCAAATTTTTATTTAAAAAAATTGCTATGTGTTGAAGCACATTTCTTTGTGAGTAGTGGGTGTGATGACATGGAGCGGCGATTGCGCAGCTTTACAGAAACCTGTTCATATCTGATCATGGCATCTGAGTTGAATGTTAACCCCTTCTACCCCAGGCCTGTTTTCACCTTCCTACCCAGAACATTTTTGCAAATCTGACATGTGTCACATGTGGGAACACTTATACTTATACCAAAATGTTCTGAGATTGTTTTATCGCTCCACATTGTACTTCATGATAGTGGTAAATATGAGTTGATATATTTCATCTTTATTTATGAAAAGAAATTCAAAATTTTCCAGAAATTTGGAAAAATGTGTTAAGGTCATTCTGAAAATGTCAACTTATATTTTTGGGACGTTAGAAGGCTTAGAATTTTAGAAGCAATTCTTTAAGAAACATAGAAACATAGAAACCTAGAATGTGTCGGCAGATAAGAACCATTTGTCCCATCTAGTCTGCCCAATATACTGAATACTATGGATAGCCCCTGGCCCTATCTTATATGAAGGATGGCCTTATGCCTATCCCATGCATGCTTAAACTCCTCCACTGTATTTGCAGCTACCACTTCTGCAGGAAGGCTATTCCATGCATCCACTACTCTCTCAGTAAAGTAATACTTCCTGATATTACTTTTAAACCTTTGCCCCTCTAATTTAAAACTGTGTCCTCTTGTGGTAGTTTTTCTTCTTTTAAATATGCTCTCCTCCTTTACCGAGTTGATTCCCTTTATGTATTTAAAAGTTTCTATCATATTCCCTCTGTCTCGTCTTTCTTCCAAGCTATACATATTAAGGTCCTTTAATCTTTCCTGGTAAGTTTTATCCTGCAATCCATGTACTAGTTTAGTAGCTCTTCTCTGAACTCTCTCCAAAGTATCAATATCCTTCTGGAGATATGGTCTCCAGTACTGAGCACAATACTCCAGATGAGGTCTCACTAGTGCTCTGTAGAGCGGCATGAGCACCTTCCTCTGTCTACTGGTAATGCCTCTCCCTATACACCCCAGCATTCTGCTAGCATCTCCTGCTGCTCTATGACATTGTCTGCCTACCTTTAAGTCTTCTGAAATAATGACCCCTAAATCCCTTTCCTCAGATACTGAGGTTAGGACTGTGTCAAATATTCTATATTCTGCTCTTGGGTTTTTACGCCCCAGGTGCATTATTTTGCACTTATCCACATTAAAATTTTAGTTGTCCGATTTTTTTTTTTTATAAAACCACTTCCAAAACCACTTCCAAAACCATTTCCAAAACCACTTTTTAAGGACCAGTTCAGTTATAAAGTCATTTTGTTGGGCTTACGTAGTGGAAACCCCCTATAAATGACCCCATTGTAGAAAATACACCCCTCAAGTAATTCAAAGCAGATTTTGCAGACTTTGTTAACCCTTTAGGTATTCCACAAGAATTAAAGAAAAATAGAGATTACATTTAAAAAATTCTCTTTTTTGACAGATTTTCCATTTAAATTCATTTTTTCAGTAGCACATTAAGGGTTAACAACCAAACAAAACTCAAAATCTATTACCCTGATTCTACAGTTTACAGAAAGAACCCACATGTGGTTGTAAACTGCTTTATGGGCACACAGCAGGGAGCAGATGAAAAGAAGCGCCATATGAAGGCAGATTTTGATGGACTGGCTTTTAGACACTATGTTTTATTTGAAGCCCCCAGATGCACCCTACAGTAATAACTCCCAAAAAATGTACCCCATTTTGAAAAAAACTATGAGAGAAGGTAACAATTTTATTGATACTATTTTGGGCTAAATATAATTTTTGTTTGCTTTACATTACTGTATTGGTTGTTTTGCCACAGTTTTTATTTTTACGACGTTCACCTGAGGGGGTAGGTGATATTTTTATAGAGCAGATTGTTACGGATGCGGCAATACCTAATATGTATACTTGTTTAATTAATTTCACTTTAACATAATGAAAGAATTTTTGAAACCAAAAAATCATATTTTAGTGTCTCCATTTTCTGAAAGTAATTTTTTTATATTTTTTGCCGAATGGTCTTATGTAGTGGCTAATTTTTTTCATGATAAGGTGACGACTTTATTGGTACTATTATGGGGTACATATGACTTCGCTTGGTGTTGCACTTTTTGTGATGTAATTGAAAAAAAATATATATTTTTTTTTGCACCGTTTTTAGTTATTTATTTTTCTCAGTGTTTAATGGGGTAGATTATGTGAAATTTTATAGAAATGACAGTTACGGACACAGTGTTACCTATATGTAGATTTATTTTTTTGCATTGTTTTATTTTAATTTTGTCCTCTCTGAGACTTCAACTTTTCCCCTCTACAATCCATTACAATACTTCCGTATTGTAATGCATTGCATGTTAGTGTATTACAATGACTAATACACTAACATTTGCCTAGGAGACACGGCCTGGGGTTGGATCTTCTAGGTTTCTGTAGAAGGCATATCCCAATATCTCTACAAGGCATTGGGTTGCTTTCTCACCCATCAATTTCCCAGCACCGAAGAGCAGGGACACAATGGAACCCTGACTGACCGCAAATACCTTCACCAGTGATGACCGTGGCATAAAAGGGGTTAATCTGTTGGCATAAGCATTTACAGCAATGCCAGCGGATACATCAGGGGCCTGGCTATCAGTGACTGCCTGGCTCCTGTACTGATTGAGCACACACCACTCCCGTGCCCGGCAATGAGCATGACGTACTAGTATGTCAAATTGCGGGAAGTTACTTTCCACTATGACGTACTATTATGTCATATGTTGGGAAGGGGTTAAAGAGTATAATAAAATTGTGCTTATTTCATCCATTTGATCGCAAAGACCCGGCCGTTGCCATCTTGATTGAAGATCCAGTGTGAAATCTTGCGTGGCCCGTGATGGCATCACCACATCGGCCGTTACCACGCATGGGATTTTGCACTGAATCTTCAATCAAGATAGCTACAGCTGGCTCTTCATGCATAAACTTATTAGGTAAGTATTTTTTTTTAACGCATTTCAGGGGACATCACATTAAAAAATCAAGAGAGGAGTTTCTGTCTCTGCATATGCAAGAGGATGAGGTGGGTAATTCACTTTATTTTATTTTATTTTTTTATATTTAAAAAATAAGCACAATATTAGAGTTGAGTGCCACTATGGATGACATTGGGTCCCACTTGAGGGAAATTTTTTACTTCTGGGAGACATTGGGCCACTATGAGTGACATTATTACTGCTGGGGCCACTATGAAGGACATGATGTATAATGCAGGGATTGGAATTCAAATTAAAAAAGCCAGTGAAAATCAGAAAATGGAAGCGAAACTGGCTTAAAAATGACCATGAAAAACTGTGTTTTTCATAGCCATTTTTTTCACCGTTGTGTGAATATAGCCCAAAGTATACATTTTCCTGTTTTTAATAAACTTGACTCATTTATTTATTTGCGACTTTGATTTGACGTTTTTCAGTTCCCATGTTTTGTGCCTGTCAGTGTTATGTTCACATTTGCATTATGGAATTCCGCACATATGTTAGACTACTTTCTTACTAGCGTTTTAGTTTTCCGGTATTGAGATCCGTCAGAGAAGCTCAATAGCAGAAAAAAAACACTTCAGTTTTGTCCCCATTTATTGTCAATGAGGACAAAACTGAAATGAACAGAACAGATTTCTCCATTCCGTTCCGTTTAGTTGCGTTCCCATACCGGAGAGCAAACATCAACATGTTGTATTTTAATTTCCGTCCTGGGAAGCGGAGCTAGACTGATCCGGCATGACCTCCAATGCAAGTCAATGGGGACAGATCCATTTTCTCTGCCACAATCTTCCACACTAGAAAACGGATCCATCCACCATTGACCTTTAATGGAGTTCATGACGGATCCGTCTTGGCAATGTTAAAGATAATACAACCGTATCCGTTCATAACGGATGCAGATGGTTGTATTATCAGTAACGGAAGCGGTTTTGCTGAACCCTGCCGGATCAAGTAAATACACTGGTGTGAAAGTAGCCTTAGGCCTACCAATTGTCTAAGTGGGTTGTCCTATTACAAACCCTTACAGCATATCCACAAGATGTGTCTGGTTGGTTGGGATCCAACTACTGTGGCCATCAGCGATCACGATAATGCGGGCCCAGTGTTCCTTGAATATAATGATGGTTTCTACATTATCCCAATATATGGGGCTGCCATAGACAGCCGAGCTCTTTTACTTAGCTGTCTCTGGCAGTCCCACAGTTTGGTGGAGTGACCATCACTCCATTCATTCGGAAAACACAAGGCCTCTATTTCTGAGATTGTTTGGACCCCTGCCGATACGGTACTTATCACCTACCCCATGTATAGGGTATGTGTTCACAATGAGACAACCCCTATAATATTTACTCCTATAAAATATCATGACAAATGCATTTAATGATTTACTTGTTCTGGTCGATAATCAGACAACTAATTCTTAACATAGTACATAAGGCTGAAAAGACATTTGTCCATCCAGTTCGGCCTGTCATCCTGCAAGTTGATCCAGAGGAAGGCAAAAAAAAACCTGTGAGGTAGAAGCCAATTTTCCCCACTTTAGGGGAATAAAAAATTCCTTCCCGACTCCAATCAGGCAATCAGAATAACTCCCTGGATCAACGACCCCTCTCTAGTAGCTATAGCCTGTAATATTATTACACTCCAGAAATACGTCCAGGCCCCTCTTGAATTCCTTTATTGTACTCACCATCACCACCTCCTCAGGCAGAGAGCTCCATAGTCTCACTGCTCTTACCGTAAAGAATCCTCTTCTATGTTTGTGTACAAACCTTCTTTCCTCCAGACGCAGAGGATGTCCCCTCGTCACAGTCACAGTCCTGGGGATAAATAGATGATGGGAGAGATCTCTGTACTGACCCCCTGATATATTTATACATAGTAATTAGATCTCCCCTCAGTCGTCTTTTTTCTAACGTGAATAACCCGAATTTTGATAATCTTTCAGGGTACTGCAGTTGCCCCATTCCAGTTATTACTTTAGTTGCCCTCCTCTGGACCTTCTCCAGCTCTGCTATGTCTGCCTTGTTCACAGGAGCCCAGAACTGTACACAGTATTCTATGTGTGGTCTGACTAATGATTTGTAAAGTGGTAGGACTATGTTCTCATCACTGGCATCTATGCCCCTTCTGATGCAACCCATTATCTTATTGGCCTTGGCAGCAGCTGCCTGACACTGGTTTTTGCAGCTTAGTTTGCTGTTTATTAAAATTCCTAGATCCTTTTCCATGTCAGTGTTACCGAGTGTTTTACCATTTAGTATGTACGGGTGACTTGCATTATTCCTTCCCATGTGCATAACCTTACATTTGTCAGTGTTAAACCTCATCTGCCACTTATCTGCCCAAGCCTGCAATCTATCCAGATCCCTCTGTAGTAGTATACTGTCCTCTGTAGTATATATACACAGTATACTGTCCTCTTCAGTGTAAATTACTTTACACAGTTTAGTTCATCTGCGAAAATTTATACTTTACTATGCAAGCCTTCTACAAGATCATTAATAAATATATTGAAGAGAATATGGCCCAATACTGACCCCTGAGGTACCCCACTAGTGACAGTGACCCAATATGAGTGTGTACCGTTAATAACCACCCTCTGTTTTCTATCATTGAGCCAGTTACTTACCCACTTACAGACGTTTTCTCCCAGTCCGAGCATTCTCATTTTATATACAAACCTTTTATGTGGTACAGTGTCAAATGCTTTGGAGAAGTCCAGATACACGACATCCATTGATTCGCCGCTGTCAAGTCTAGAACTTACCTCCTCATAGAAACTGATTAAATTAGTCTGACATGACCGATCCCTCACGAAGCCATGCTGATATGGCGTTATTTGCTTATTTCCGTTAAGATGCTCTAAGATAGCATCTCTCAGAAAACCTTCAAACTGTTTACCCACAACAGATGTTAAACTTACCGGCCTATAGTTTCCAGGCTCTGTTTTTGGACCCTTTTTGAATATTGGCACCACATTTGCCATGCGCCAATCCTGTGGGACATTCCCTGTCAGTATAGAGTCTGCAAATATCAGAAATAAGGGTCTGGCTATGACATTACTTACAGTTGCAAGACAAAGTATGTGAACCCTTTGGAATGATATGGATTTCTGCACAAATTGGTCATAAAATGTGATCTGATCTTCATCTAAGTCACAACAATAGACAATCACAGTCTTCTTAACCCCTTAGTGACCACCCATACGTGTTTTTACGGCGGTCACTAAGGGGCCTTGGGCTGGAGCGCCGCCTTTTTATGGCGGCACTTTAGCCCAAGTTAGCGCTAAAATCAAGCTCTGTAGCTCCGTTCCCGCAGCTACCGGAGGTAGCTGAGGGCTCGGGGCAGTGATCAGAGACCGTGACAAGCGGTCTCTGATCACGTGATCGCCGTGATACACTTTATCACGGCGATCACCGAAAATGCCGGCAGCGGATCTACCCGCACTAAACTTTCTCCCTCCTCTCATGTAAGAGAGGAGGGAGAAAGTCTCCGGTGCTAGGATCGGGTCCCCCAGCGCTGCAGGTCCTAAGCTGGGTCCCGATCCTCACCCCCACTCCCCCCTTACCCTCAAGGAAGATGGCGGCGGCGGCCCGGCGCATGCGCAGACTTAAAGCCGGCCGCCGCCGCTCTCTGTAAGGTCTTTCTCCTCAGGAGAGGAGAGAGAAGTTTGAATTATGCCCCGATCGGGTCCCCCAGCACCCCGATCGGGGCAATATGGCCCCAAGATATGTAATAATAAAGTTATTAGGGCGCCCCCCCCCCCCCATAATAAAAAAAAAAAAAAGCCACAGACATGCGCACTGGTTACTGTGCTGAAGATCTGCCTTCATCACAGTAACCATCAGGGACCAATAATAATGGTCCCTGATCATGTGATCTCCATGATAAACCTATCTTGGAGATCAGATCCATTATATTTACAAAACATGGCCAGGACAGGGGCTGTGCTTCTCTCTCCCCTCAGCGCAGTTGTTCTGTGAGGAGATAGAGATCAGACTTCTGTCCTGGCTCTGTGAATACTTACTGTGAAAAGAAAAAGAAAAAAAATCAAATTATAAACTGTCCGTCAGTAACTGGCGGTCAGTGGATGTCCGTGATTAGGCGTCCGTCATTAGACGTCTATTAGTTACGGTCAATTATTTTTATTAGGGACCCTGTGTCCGTCTGTTACTGGCGGTCAGTCAGTGTCAGTCAGTCGGTGGGTGTCAGTGAGTTGTTGGGTGTCACTCCGTCAGTCGGTGGGTGTCACTCTGTCAGTGGGTGTCAATCAGTCGGTGGGTGTCAGTCAGTTTTAGGGACGGTCAGTTATTTCTGAGCTGTACAGAAAAAAAAATAAATGGCTCGGAGATTGTTAAGTGCGGAGCAGGCCTACGAATTTCTCTGCTCTGACCACTGTGAATCTGGCACCGCTTCAGAGGCGGAAATATTTTCAGATAGCGGGGACTCCGATTCCATCCCCAGACCCCATAGCCCTATGGTGGTAGAAGTCACCACCTCCTCTTATTCTCCACCCAGCGGTCCCGTCCCTTCTGCTACGTGGGTTCCTGCCACTTCATTTTCCCCCCAAGTACCCCAATTTTTATCCACTCCCCAAAATTAATGTGGGTGTCGGCAATTGTACCCCTTATGATTTTTTTCATTTATTTTTGGACGATAACGTCCTTGAGTTAATTGTGCAGCAAACTAATTTGTACGCCACACAGTTTGCTGTACAAAAGCCCACGTCTATTTATGTAAGACGGTGGACCCCCACAAGTGTCCCTGAAATAAAAAAAAATTTGGGGCTTACCCTGAACATGGGCATTGTAAAAAAACCCTCTGTCTGATCCTATTGGGCTGCGAGTACTGTCCACTCAACGCCTGTGTTTGCAGCAGTTATGTCCCGTAACCGCTATGAAGTTCTAATGCGGTTCATGCATTTTTCAGACAATTCCCAAGTCCCCCCCAGAACTGACCCAGCCTTCGACCGCCTAAATAAATTGAGACCCCTTATTTCCCTCCTTACAGATTTATTCTTGAAATTATATACCCCTGAGAAAAATTTATCCGTTGACGAATCCTTTTTTAGTTTTAAAGGCCGCCTTTCCTTCCGTCAATATATTCCCTCCAAGCGTGCCAGATATGGGATAAAATTATATAAGGTGTGCGAGAGCACAACCGGCTACACCTGTGGTCTGTCTATTTATGAGGGCAGAGACTCCCAACTTAACCCCCCAGGCTGCCCTGAAAATATTGGGACATCAGGAAAAATTGTGTGGGATTTATTGGCGCCATTCCTGCACAAAGGGTACCACGTGTACACCGATAATTTTTACACTAGTATACCCCTTTATAAATCCCTCCATGCTGCAAACACAGGGGCTTGTGGGACAGTCCGCAAAAATAGAGTGGGATACCCACAACCGCTGGTCACCAAACGTTTGGAGAAAGGAACATCCTTCACCCTCGCAAGTGACCAGCTGCTTGCTGTGAAGTGGAAGGACAGGAGGGATGTCTACATGCTGACCACCTTGCATGCAGACACCACAGTGGCAGTTAGGGAGAGGGGGGCTACGGCGGACAAGCACAAACCAGTCTGTGTGACAGACTATAATAAATTTATGGGAGGTGTAGACCTCTCGGACCAGGCGCTTCACCCCTACCTGGTGAAGCGAAAAAACAGGGCCTGGTATAAAAAGGTAGCAGTCTACCTCATCCAGATTGCTACCTACAATAGTTTTATTTTATTTAAAAAGTCCCAGGGAAACCTCAACTTCCTAGAGTACCAGGAGAAGGTGATTGAGAGTCTCCTGTTTGAGTCCCCCGCCCCTAGGCAAACCTTCGAATCGGAGGACGTTCGAAGGCTTTCAGAACGCCATTTCCCTCACCCCGTCCCTGCCACTACCAGCAAAACGTATCCCCAGAAAAGATGCCGGGTGTGTAGCAAACATGGAAGGAGGAGGGACACCCGGATTTACTGCTCCAGTTGCCCATCACAACCAGGCCTCTGTAATTACCCCTGCTTTGAAACATACCATACGGTTGCGAATTATTAATTTTATTTAATTAATACCAAAAAGAACGGGGGGGGGGGTTCAGGAATTCAATTTATTCTCATTTTCTGTTTAGTTTGTGGGCTTTCCAGGGAGGGAGGGATCCCTTTGGGATGGGTCGTAGAGACATTGGAATAAATTTTACCTTTTCTGATTTGCTTTGCATAAATTTCTACAAAAAACTAGGGGGTCTACATGCTCACTACACCCCTAGGTGAATATCTTAGGGGGTCTAGTTTTCAAAATGGGGTCCATTATGGGGGTTTTCTATTGTTTTGGCAGCTCAACGCCATTACAAGTGTGCAATGGGGCCTGAACCATTTTCAAGCAAATTTTGTGTTCTGAAAACAACTGGGTGTTCCTTTATGTTTGGGCCCTGCCGTTTGTCAAGACATAAGATTAGGGCCACAATGGGGGTATTTCTGAAGACAGGAGAAAAATGGGGTGATACATTTTGGAGTGTACATCTTCATTTTCATGTGCTCTGTAGAAAAAAATCTGTCTTTCAATTGACACTTTTGTGTAAAAAATGAAAATTAAATTTTTTCCGCCTGCTTTGCATTAATTTCTACAAAAAACTAGGGGGTCTAAATGCTCACTACACCCCTAGGTGAATACCTTAGGGGGTCTAGTTTTCAAAATGGGGTCCATTATGGGGGTTTTCTATTGTTTTGGCAGCTCAACGCCATTACAAGTGTGCAATGGGGCCTGAACCATTTTCAAGCAAATTTTGTGTTCTGAAAACAACTGGGTGTTCCTTTATGTTTGGGCCCTGCCGTTTTTTTAAGACATAAGATTAGGGCCACAATGGGGGTATTTCTGAAGACAGGAGAAAAATGGGGTGATACATTTTGGAGTGTACATCTTCATTTTCATGTGCTCTGTAGAAAAAAATCTGTCTTTCAATTGACACTTTTGTGTAAAAAATGAAAATTACATTTTTTCCGCCTGCTTTGCATTAATTTCTACAAAAAACTAGGGGGTCTAAATGCTCACTACACCCCTAGGTGAATACCTTAGGGGGTCTAGTTTTCAAAATGGGGTCCATTATGGGGGTTTTCTATTGTTTTGGCAGCTCAACGCCATTACAAGTGTGCAATGGGGCCTGAACCATTTTCAAGCAAATTTTGTGTTCTGAAAACAACTGGGTGTTCCTTTATGTTTGGGCCCTGCCGTTTGTCAAGACATAAGATTAGGGCCACAATGGGGGTATTTCTGAAGACAGGAGAAACGGGGTGATACATTTTGGAGTGTACATCTTCATTTTCATGTGCTCTGTAGAAAAAAATCTGTCTTTCAATTGACACTTTTGTGTAAAAAATGAAAATTACATTTATTTTCACCTTCTTAGCATTAATTTCTTTAAAAAACTAGTGGGTCAAAAAACTCATTACACCCATAGATAAATACGTTAAGGGGCCTAGTTTTTAAAATGGGTTCACTTTTGGGGGCGTTCTATTATTCTGACACTTATAAGCCTCTGCAAACTTGGCTTGTTGCAGGAAAAAATATGTACTTCAAAACTGTTAAAATTTATGTTAAAATGTAAAGTCTCCTAAATAAAAAAATAAAAAGTAAAGAAAAATTGTGAGTGCAGCCAAAATAAAGTAAAGATGTGAAAATATATTTCTGATAAAAAAATATTGAATAGTATTTATGTATGTATATGAAATATTGCAGTTTAAAATAGGAAAATGTGCAAATTTTTACAAATTTTCATAAATTTTCACTTTTTTAATAAAGATACGCATATTTTATCGGTATAATTTTACCACCTAAGTAAAGTACAATATGTGACGAGAAAACAATGTCAGAATTACTTTGATGTGCAAAACCGTTACAAAGTTATTCTAAGCTAAAATGACACATGTCAGATTTCCAAAATTTGGCTTGGTCATTAAGGCCCAAACAGGCTTGGTCACTAAGGGGTTAAACTAATAACACACAAAGAATTAAATGTTACCATGTTTTTATTGAACACACCATGTAAACATTCACAGTGCAGGTGGAAAAAGTATGTGAACCCCTAGACTAATGACATCTCCAAGAACTAGATGGAGTGAGGTGTCAGCCAACTGGAGTCCAATCAATGAGATGAGATTGGAGTTGTTGGTTACAGCTGCCCTGCCCTATAAAAAACACACACCAGTTCTAGGTTTGCTTTTCACAAGAAGCATTGCCTGATGTGAATGATGCCTAGCACAAAAGAGATCTCAGAAGACCTACGATTAAGAATTGTTGACTTGCATAAAGCTGGAAAGAGTTATAAAAGTATTTTCAAAAGCCTTGCTGTTCATCAGTCCACGGTAAGACAAATTGTCTATAAATGGAGAAAGTTCAGCACTGCTGCTACTCTCCCTAGGAGTGGCCGTCCTGTAAAGATGACTTCAAGAGCACAGCGCAGACTGCTCAATGAGGTGAAGAAGAATCCTAGAGTGTCAGCTAAAGACTTACAAAAGTCTCTGGCATATGCTAACATCCCTGTTAGTGAATCTACGATACGTAAAACACTAAACAAGAATGGATTTCATGGGAGGATACCACAGAGGAAGCCACTACTGTCCAAAAAAAACCAGTGCTGCACGTTTACAGTATGTACAAGAGCACCTGGATGTTCCACAGCAGTACTGGCAAAATATTCTGTGGACAGATGAAACCAAAGTTGAGTTTTTTGGAAGAAACACAAAACACTGTGTGGAGAAAAAGAGGCACAGCACACCAACATCAAAACCTCATCCCAACCGTGAAGTATGGTGGTGGGGGCATCATGGTTTGGGGCTGCTTTGCTGCGTCAGGGCCTGGACGGATTGCTATCATCTAAGGAAAAATGAATTCCCAAGTTTTTCAAGACATTTTGCAGGAGAAATTAAGGCCATCTGTCCACCAGCTGAAGCTCAACAGAAGATAAGTGTTGCAACAGGACAACGACCCAAAGCATAGAAGTAAATCAACAACAGAATGGCTTAAACAGAAGAAAATACTCCTTCTGGAGTGGCCCAGTCAGAGTCCTGACCTCAACCCGATTGAGATGCTGTGGCATGACCTCAAGAAAGCGATTCACACCAGACATCCCAAGAATATTGCTGAACTGAAACAGTTCTGTAAAGAGGAATGATCAAGAATTACTCCTGACCGTTGTGCACGTCTGAACTGCAACTACAGGAAACGTTTGGTTGAAGTTATTGCTGCCAAAGGAGGTTCAACCAGGTATTAAATTCAAGGGTTCACATACTTTTTCCACCTGCACTGTGAATGTTTACATGGTGTGTTCAATAAAAACATGGTAACATTTAATTCTTTGTGTGTTATTAGTTTAAGCAGACTGTGATTGTCTATTGTTGTGTCTTAGATGAAGATCAGATGACATTTTATGACCAATTTGTGCAGAAATCCATATCATTCCAAAGGGTTCACATACTTTTTCTTGCAACTGTAATTCCCTTAGGATACGGGGGTGTATGCCATCCGGTCCTGGCGTTTTGTCTATTTTAATCATTTTAAGTCGCTGTTGTACTTCTTCCTGGGTCAGACAAGACACTTTTAATGGGGAATTTATTTAAACATTCAGCATTTCATCTGACATTTTATATTCCTCAGTGAATACATTGGAGAAAAAAATATTTAACAGCTTTGCTTTCTCCTCGTCGCTCTCTGCGACTCCCCCCTCATTACTCTTTAAAGGGTCGACACCTTCAGATTTATACTTTTTAACATTTATATAATTTAAGAACATTTTAGGGTTAGTTTTTACTCTCTTTGGCAATTAATCTCTCGGTCTCTAGTTTGGCCGCTTTTATTTGTTTTTTACATGTTCTATTTTTTCCTTATAGTTTTTCAGTGCTTCCGTGCCACCCTCCTGTTTTAGTGTTTTATATGCTTTCTTTTTGTCATTTATTGCTTTCTTTACATTTCTGTTTAGGCCTCTTTCACACTTGCGTTGTTGGGATCCGGCATGCACTTCCGTTGCCGGAGGTGCCCGCCGGATCCGGAAAAACGCAAGTGTACTGAAAGCATTTGAAGACGGAGCCGTCTTCAAAATGCTTTCAGTGTTACTATGGCACCCAGGACGCTATTAAAGTCCTGGCTGCCATAGTAGGAGCGGGGAGCGGGGGAGCGGTATACTTACAGTCCGTGCGGCTCCCGGGGCGCTCCAGAATGATGTCAGAGCGCCCCATGCGCATGGATGACGTGTCCAATGTGATCACGTGATCCATGCGCGTGGGGCGCCCTGACGTCACTCTGGAGCGCCTGGGGAGCCGCACGGACGGTAAGTATGCTGCTCCCCCGCTCCCCGCTACACTTTACCATGGCTGTCAGGACTTTAGCGTCCCAGCAGCCATGGTAACCACTCGGAAAAAGCTAAATGTCGGGTCCGGCAATGCGCCGAAACGACGTTTAGCTTAAGGCCGGATCTCGATCAATGCCTTTCAATGGGCATTAATCCCGGATCCGGCCTTGCGGCAAGTCTTCAGGATTTTTGGCCAGAGCAAAAAGCGCAGCATGCTGCGGTATTTTCTCCGGCCAAAAAACGTTCCGTTCCGGAACTGAAGGCATCCTGATGCATCCTGAACGGATTTCTCTCCATTCAGAATGCATGGGGATAATCCTGATCAGGATTCTTCCGGCATAGAGCCCCGACGACGGAACTCTATGCCGGAAGAAAAGAACGCAGGTGTGAAAGAGCCCTTATCCATATTGGTTTCTTTTTGTTCCTTAACCTTTTATTCCCATACGGTATGTACCTCTCACAATGAGATTTTAGGATGCTTTTAAAGATATCCCATTTGGTGGCTGTATTTTTATTTGTGAGGACTTTATCCCATTTAGTTAGGCCTATGGCCTCTCTTAGTTGGCTGAATTTAGCTTTTTTGAAGTTTGGTATTTTTGTTCCTCCCTGTAGAAACGCTCTTTTGAATGATAATTGGAAGGTTATTACTTTATCTTAACACTTTTATTGTTATTTATGCAGGAGAAGAACATGACTACGGTCACTGAGTTTTTCATTGTAGGATTTCAAAGCAGCCGTTATTTAAGAATTTTCCTAATCTGTCTCATCCTGATGATATATTTTGGGACAATATGTGGGAATCTCCTGATCATCACCCTGGTGTCCACCAGCAAGAACCTCCATGCCCCAATGTACTTCTTCATCTCACAGTTGTCTATTACTGATATCTTCTTAACTGCAAATATTGTTCCCAACATGCTCCACATCCTACTGAATAATGGGGCGACCATTACCGTTATTAGTTGTATGACACAAGTGTATGTTTTTTGTACTACAGAAGGATCTGAATGTTTTCTACTTACAGTGATGTCTTATGACAGATATGTGGCCATCTGTAATCCCCTCCTCTATTCTTCTATCATGACAAAAAAACACTGTCTGATATTGGCCGCCATGTGTTGGGTGTTAAGTTTCTTCTTGGCATTTATTGAAACCTTATTTACATCAAAGCTGACGTTTTGTGGACGAAATGTCATTGACCATTTCATCTGTGATCTAGTTCCCTTAATGAAAATTGCTTGTTCTGGGGTGTATACTATGGACTTAGTGAACTATATACTGAGCTTTCCTGTACTCCTGAGCCCAATAACGATAATTATCATATCTTATGCTAATATTATTGTCACCATCTTGCGGTTTCAGTCCAGAATCAGTAGACAGAAAGCCTTCTCCACCTGTAGCTCCCACCTCACTGTAGTCATCATATTCTTTATTACTCTACTGAGTGTTTACGTATTCCCAACAGAAGGACAAACCCTGAATAGTAGTAAACTCCTATCTCTGCTGTATACTGTATTTACTCCATTCATCAACCCCATCATATACAGTCTGAGGAATAAGGAAATCAAAAAATCTCTGCAGGAAATATTCAATAAACGTCGAATTTGCAGTTATATAATTTAAGTATTGTAACGGACCGTTCAGCACACAACTCCGTTCAGACGATATTCCCCTTTCCATGCACAGGTAGCTACTGCAAGCACCAGTCTGCCGAACTGCAAACTGCACAAATCCTGGAAACCGCGGAACAGGAAAAGCATACAATCGGCTTACACTCCTGGCAATCAGCACACAATCCAATTCCCCCAAGAACGAGACGACACTTCGCTTGAGGGTTAAGCAGAACTGACTGTCCTGGGGCATACAGCCTCTTTTATTCACAATCCACAAACATAGTACTGCCCACAGGGTTTTGAAATACAACCAATCAATCCGTACAATACACACAGACACTCCCACACAAAATCCTCCTCTCGGCCTGTGATAGGATTACTGAACACAATGGCGAATATAATTATCAAAGGCAGAGAAATACAGTTTTATAAAACATATCACAGGAACCCCAAAACATGCAATAACCCCATAACCAGTATATCCTCGGAACCGGGGGATCTGGGTGAACCACATATCCAAAATTCACCCACATCCGTCCAGTAGTTTTCTAGATAATGTTTTATGCCAGTTACACCGAAAATATACAAGTTATACAGAAAATAGTCACTAATAAATGTGTCCCCTGTTTGGTAGTTTCAAACTACTGAATGATGTCTCTGTGCACCAAATACAGGCAAGATGGCACCGTGTTGAAAAGTCAGAACAGTGTCTGTGAGTTAAAATGACCGCTATCTATTGTTCTCACCATGTGCTTCATCCATTGTTCTCACCAAGGGAATAGTAAAATCCAAGCAAGTAAGGCAAATAATGCAATCCAGGGACAGAGGGCTCAGTCCCAAGTGCCTTAAGACCCAATAACTTAAGGGACCATAATCCCAGGGCAAGAGGCGGGCATGCAGCCCCCTCCAAAAGCTCATGGCAAACTCTGGCAAAAAGGTGAGTTTGCTACATTTCTCCCCTTTACCAAAAGGACTATGCAGACTCCAGACCTTCAATCGGTCTGGGGTTCTGATAGTCGGCCGGCCTTTCTCACCCAGTGTAGCTGTCCCAGTGTCCTCCTGCCACATGTGCTCCGTCATAAATCCATAGTCTGGTGGAAAGGTACCCAGGGTGCCCTCTCCCCCAGTTGGACAAAGCTGTTGCTGGAGGGGAAGACCGACTGTCTCCCCTTTGGATAAACATCCCTGCTGCTGGGGAACAGGACCGACTGTCCCTACTACCCGTATTCTATGTGCAGAGACTGCAGTCCCATCTGTACCGGTATGGAGCTTTTTGTCTCCCCTTTGTGGGCTAAGCTGCCACTGGGGAGAGGGGGTAACAAGCTCCTCTCCCTTAGATACTTTCAGCCACTGAGAAGTAGTACTGGCTGTCTCTACTCCGGGTACATCCAGCTGTAGTAGGGGATCTGGGACGACTGTCCAGCATCTCTGTGGAGTTGGTACAGAGACCTCGGTCCCATCTGCACTATCCATGCTGAATGGGCAGAGGCCAGCAGCGCTCTGCCCAGCTGCCAGCTCTTCTGCTGGGAGGGGGCCAGAGGGGGCTAAAGACCTCTCTACTGACCCCAGTATCTGGTTTGGAGTTGGCTGTGGAGGGGAGGGGTTGCTTACCTCCTCCTCCTGGTACTCACACTGCCGCTGGAGATCTGGGCCGACTGCCCAGCATCCCTGTAGGGCTGGTAGAGAGACTTCGGTCCCATCTCCCCTTGCCTGCTGGGAGTCCTCCCAGGACCAGTCTATGAGGTCCCCGACCTCTGGTACTTCTGGTCCCTGTTGGGGGAGAGGACCGACTGTCTCTTCTCCCATGAATACACACTGGCGCTGGGGAGTCAGGACGGCACCTTCAGTTCCCTGGGACTCACTTGGCTGCTGGGGAGAGAGACCAACTATCTCTGCTCCCTGCAGGACACACTGCCGCTGGGGAGGAAGGACGATACCTTCAGCTCCCTGGGACTCACTTTGCTGCTGGGGAGAGAGACCAACTATCTCTGCTCCCTGCAGGACACACTGCCGCTGGGGAGGAAGGCCAGCACCTTCAGCTCCCTGTGGATCACTTGGCTGCTGTGGAGAGGGACCAACTGTCTCCTCTCCTAAGGGTACACACTGCCGCTGGAGAGAGAGACCGGTTGTCTCTGCTCCCAATACAATACTCGGCTGTTGGGGAGGTAGGACGGCATCTTCAGCTCCCGGGAACTTGCTCGGCTGTTGGGGTATCTCCCCCTGTTTACCGCTGCCATGGCCTGCAGGTACTCTCTGATCCTCCACTTCAAGATCTGCACGAGGCCCTCCGCAGGGTTGGGTCCCAAGAGAGACAGCACCCCATTAACCTCTCTATCAAACTCCTCCTGAGTGTAGCAGGGCTCCATGCTTGCTCTGCTGATTTTGGTTCCTTTGTAGATAGGGGCGCTGTACGGGTACTAGCGTTGCCCTCAGTTTGTAATCCAGGAACTGGTGTTGCCTTGTAGCTGTCCTTCTGGGCCGTGAGAATGATCCCGTTGCTTGCCACCAATTGTAACGGACCGTTCAGCACACAACTCCGTTCAGACGATATTCCCCTTTCCATGCACAGGTAGCTACTGCAAGCACCAGTCTGCCGAACTGCAAACTGCACAAATCCTGGAAACTGCGGAACAGGAAAAGCATTCAATCGGCTTACACTCCTGGCAATCAGCACACAATCCAATTCCCCCAAGAACGAGACGACACTTCGCTTGAGGGTTAAGCAGAACTGACTGTCCTGGGGCATACAGCCTCTTTTATTCACAATCCACAAACATAGTACTGCCCACAGGGTTTTGAAATACAACCAATCAATCCGTACAATACACACAGACACTCCCACACAAAATCCTCCTCTCGGCCTGTGATAAGATTACTGAACACAATGGCGAATATAATTATCAAAGGCAGAGAAATACAGTTTTATAAAACATATCACAGGAACCCCAAAACATGCAATAACCCCATAACCAGTATATCCTCGGAACCGGGGGATCTGGGTGAACCACATATCCAAAATTCACCCACATCCGTCCAGTAGTTTTCTAGAGAATGTTTTATGCCAGTTACACCGTAAATATACAAGTTATACAGAAAATAGTCACTAATAAATGTGTCCCCTGTTTGGTAGTTTCAAACTACTGAATGATGTCTCTGTGCACCAAATACAGGCAAGATGGCACCGTGTTGAAAAGTCAGAACAGTGTCTGTGAGTTAAAATGGCCGCTATCTATTGTTCTCACCATGTGCTTCATCCATTGTTCTCACCAAGGGAATAGTAAAATCCAAGCAAGTAAGGCAAATAATGCAATCCAGGGACAGAGGGCTCAGTCCCAAGTGCCTTAAGACCCAATAACTTAAGGGACCATAATCCCAGGGCAAGAGGCGGGCACGCAGCCCCCTCCAAAAGCTCATGGCAAACTCTGGCAAAAAGGTGAGTTTGCTACAAGTATAAAGGATTTTTTTACTCTATTTTCACTACTTTTAGTGCATTTTTTTAAAAAAATATCATTGATAAGTCTTATGGAGATATTAGGATCAAGGTCAAATTCCAGTACTTTGGTGACATCAGAAGAAATTATTCTTGAGGTCCAACCCCCATATAATCAATAAAGTCTCATAGGTCTTCAATCAAGGAAATATACCCTAGTGGCAAGTGATGTTCTCCAAAGTTAGCTTCACTTAGTCGATTCACTGAAAGTGCCATAAAAATTAACATTTTTTTTTTTGTATAATATAAATCTTTGTACATTAATTAATTCAATATGAACTAGAATTTTAATCAAAATTCCGAACTGAATTTAATAGAGCACTAATTTGATATAATTAACAAATAATATGTATAATAAATATAAAAAATATAAAAAATATAAAAAATATAAAAAATAACAAAAATAAAATAATAAATAATAGTAATAAAATATAATAGTAATAAAAAATATAATAAACAGAAATAAAAATAAAAAAATAAATAAAAAAAATAAATAATAAATAATAAAAAATATAAAATAATATTTAAAAAGAAACAATATAAAAAAAAATAAAAAAATAATAATAATAATAATATCTATATAATAACTTAATTACAGTATAACAAAATAATTTGAATAGAAGATAGAAATTATATTGAATTCAAAAACACAATGGTAGAACTCACTTAATCAGGGTTTTTTGATTATATATTTATTGGATAGTGAAGGGACGGATTTTCAATCAATTTTTTTATTTATTTTTTATTATTTTTGATAGTATGTACACATATATGTATGTTTTAGCTTTATATGCAGCATTGGACTGAGCATGTGGGTAGATGGTATGTTGTTGCATTAAACTAGGAAGGGGGGGCAAAAGAGTGAAAATAAAAGAGTCCAATTGCCCCCCGAAACAATGCCAGAACAGGTCAGAAGCACAGAGGTTAAGAAATGATAATCTCAGAGTCCTGTCTACAAATGCTCGCAGTTTAGGTAAAAAAATCAATGAACTTGGGTCAATAATGGCATCTGAGAATGTAGATTTAGTGGCTGTTACGGAGACATGGTTTAATGAAAGAAATGACTGGGACATAACCATACCAGGGTACTCTTTATACAGAAGAGACAGAGAAGGCAAGAAAGGAGGAGGAGTGGCCCTGTATGTGAAAGATAGCATTAAATCTAACCTAATACAAGTTGGTGAGGCCAACATAGAGTCAGTTTGGGTTACGTTGCAGTTTGCTAACCATGCAGTAACTCGTGTAGGTGTGATATATAGACCACCTGGTCAAGTTAAAGAACTAGATGATCTACTAGTTGAAGAAATAGCTAAAATGACAATGAAAGGAGAAGTTATCATTATGGGAGATTTCAATCTTCCAGATATAAACTGGAAAACCAAAATAGCAAGTTCTACCAGGAGTACAGATATTCTAAATTCCCTACTGGGGTTATCTCTACAACAAGTGGCTGAGGAGCCAACCCGGAGGGAGGCCATTTTGGATTTGGTATTCACAAATGGGGATTCGGTATATGATGTCATTGTAGGCGAAACCTTGGGATCTAGTGATCACCAGTCAGTGTGGTTTAATATAAGAACTGTGAAAGAGTCCCACCACACAAAAACAAAAGTTTTAGATTTTAGAAAAACAGACTTTTCAAAAATGAAATTAGTCATAAATGAGTCCTTATCAGACTGGAACGGATTACATGGAGTCCAGGAGAAATGGGACTACTTAAAAGGTGCATTATTGAAGGCAACAGAAAATTGCATTAGACTTGTCAGTAGTGTTGAGCGAACAGTTCGAGCATAGTTCGGGTCCGTACCGAATTTTGGGGTGTTCGTGACACGGACCCGAACCCGAACTTTTTCGTAAAAGTTCGGGTTCGGGTTCGTCGTTCGGCATGTATTTTGGCGCATTTTGAAAGGCTGCAAAGCAGCCAATCAACATGCATCATACTACTTGCCCTAAGATGCCATCGCAGCCATGCCTACTATTGGCAAGGCTGTGATTGGCCAAGTGCAGCATGTGACTCAGCCTCTTTATAAGCTTGTGCGCACGTCGGGACGTGCTCACTCCCGATGTGAATAGAACAGGGTTAGACGCAGCTGATGCTAGGGCGAGAATAGGCAGGGATAATTGAATAACTGGAAGCAAATTTCTCTCCTCCACCTGTGATTCATCTGAACAACTGCAGCTGAGCTGCTTTTTTGATAGGGATTGGCTATTTTTAGAGTGGCCAGAGTGATTTTTCCATCCACATGTACCCGGGCTGACCGCCGGCCGCCATTTTGCGACTTGTAGTGCTGCAGCAGAAGCTGCCACAGTGTGCATTCCAAAGCTCCAAACAAGTCAGACATCTACACCTGGGATTCAGACCAATAGCGATTTAGCAGCACAGTCCAAGGCTATTTTTTTTAAAGGTTGTGCAGACCATTTTGTGGCACATGTTACTGGGCTGATAGGCGGCGGCCATCTTGGGACTAGTGCTGCAGCACAATCTCTCCCAACGTCCATTAATCACTTGTAATAGTGGTCTGTACCATAGAAATCCTACATCAGGGACTTGGGTGTGCTTGTGTCACCCCTACTAATACCAGTCCACCTGTAATCCATACAGTGAAAAGCCATAAAGTATTCCAGTGAGGGAATTTTTATTTTATTTAAAAAAGGCCAAGTTAGTTTATCTGGCGTTCAATATACTAGATACAGTTAGGCCTGCGTTTCATACATCTGGAATTAGCAAACTAATGTGCTGGGGTTGGGAAAACATATATGTACCCATACTAGAATCTGTCAAAGAAAGCGGTACTCACATATAACAGTCATTCCATCTGTAATCCATACAGTCAAAAGACTGAAAGTATTCCAGTGAGGGAATTTTTTTTATTTAAAAAAGGCCAAGTTAGTTTATCTGGCGTTCAATATACTACAGGGAGTGCAGAATTATTAGGCAAGTTGTATTTTTGAGGATTAATTTTATTATTGAACAACAACCATGTTCTCAATGAACCCAAAAAACTCATTAATATCAAAGCTGAATATTTTTGGAAGTAGTTTTTAGTTTGTTTTTAGTTTTAGCTATTTTAGGGGGATATCTGTGTATGCAGGTGACTATTACTGTGCATAATTATTAGGCAACTTAACAAAAAACAAATATATACCAATTTCAATAATTTATTTTTACCAGTGAAACCAATATAACATCTCAACATTCACAAATATACATTTCTGACATTCAAAAACAAAACAAAAACAAATCAGTGACCAATATAGCCACCTTTCTTTGCAAGGACACTCAAAAGCCTGCCATCCATGGATTCTGTCAGTGTTTTGATCTGTTCACCATCAACATTGCGTGCAGCAGCAACCACAGCCTCCCAGACACTGTTCAGAGAGGTGTACTGTTTTCCCTCCTTGTAAATCTCACATTTGATGATGGACCACAGGTTCTCAATGGGGTTCAGATCAGGTGAACAAGGAGGCCATGTCATTAGATTTTCTTCTTTTATACCCTTTCTTGCCAGCCACGCTGTGGAGTACTTGGACGCGTGTGATGGAGCATTGTCCTGCATGAAAATCATGTTTTTCTTGAAGGATTCAGACTTCTTCCTGTACCACTGCTTGAAGAAGGTGTCTTCCAGAAACTGGCAGTAGGACTGGGAGTTGAGCTTGACTCCATCCTCAACCCGAAAAGGCCCCACAAGCTCATCTTTGATGATACCAGCCCAAACCAGTACTCCACCTCCACCTTGCTGGCGTCTGAGTCGGACTGGAGCTCTCTGCCCTTTACCAATCCAGCCACGGGCCCATCTATCTGGCCCATCAAGACTCACTCTCATTTCATCAGTCCATAAAACCTTAGAAAAATCAGTCTTGAGATATTTCTTGGCCCAGTCTTGACGTTTCAGCTTGTGTGTCTTGTTCAGTGGTGGTCGTCTTTCAGCCTTTCTTACCTTGGCCATGTCTCTGAGTATTGCACACCTTGTGCTTTTGGGCACTCCAGTGATGTTGCAGTTCTGAAATATGGCCAAACTGGTGGCAAGTGGCATCTTGGCAGCTGCACGCTTGACTTTTCTCAGTTCATGGGCAGTTATTTTGCGCCTTGGTTTTTCCACACGCTTCTTGCGACCCTGTTGACTATTTTGAATGAAACGCTTGATTGTTCGATGATCACGCTTCAGAAGCTTTGCAATTTTAAGAGTGCTGCATCCCTCTGCAAGATATCTCACTATTTTTGACTTTTCTGAGCCTGTCAAGTCCTTCTTTTGACCCATTTTGCCAAAGGAAAGGAAGTTGCCTAATAATTATGCACACCTAATATAGGGTGTTGATGTCATTAGACCACACCCCTTCTCATTACAGAGATGCACATCACCTAATATGCTTGATTGGTAGTAGGCTTTCGAGCCTATACAGCTTGGTGTAAGACAACATGCATAAAGAGGATGATGTGGTCAAAATACTCATTTGCCTAATAATTCTGCACGCAGTGTAGATACAGTTAGGCCTGCGTTTCATACATCTGGAATTAGCAAACTAATTTGCTGGGGTTGGGAAAACATATATGTACCCATACTAGAATCTGTCAAAGAAAGCGGTACTCACATATAACAGTCATTCCATCTGTAATCCATACAGTCAAAAGACTGAAAGTATTCCAGTGAGGGAATTTTTTTTATTTAAAAAAGGCCGAGTTAGTTTATCTGGCGTTCAATATACTAGATACAGTTAGGCCTGCGTTTCATACATCTGGAATTAGCAAACTAATGTGCTGGGGTTGGGAAAACATATATGTACCCATACTAGAATCTGTCAAAGAAAGCGGTACTCACATATAACAGTCATTCCATCTGTAATCCATACAGTCAAAAGACTGAAAGTATTCCAGTGAGGGAATTTTTTTTATTTAAAAAAGGCCAAGTTAGTTTATCTGGCGTTCAATATACTAGATACAGTTAGGCCTGCGTTTCATACATCTGGAATTAGCAAACTAATTTGCTGGGGTTGGGAAAACATATATGTACCCATACTAGAATCTGTCAAAGAAAGCGGTACTCACATATAACAGTCATTCCATCTGTAATCCATACAGTCAAAAGACTGAAAGTATTCCAGTGAGGGAATTTTTTTTATTTAAAAAAGGCCAAGTTAGTTTATCTGGCGTTCAATATACTAGATACAGTTAGGCCTGCGTTTCATACATCTGGAATTAGCAAACTAATGTGCTGGGGTTGGGAAAACATATATGTACCCATACTAGAATCTGTCAAAGAAAGCGGTACTCACATATAACAGTCATTCCATCTGTAATCCATACAGTCAAAAGACTGAAAGTATTCCAGTGAGGGGATTTTGCTTATAAAAAATAATATATTTCATTGTGGTGCGAGTTGAATCGCAACAATGAAGAAAAATACTATTAAGGGACGAGGACGCGGTCGTGGTGGTGTCCGTGGAGCCTCTGTTGCTGGTAGAGGACGTGGCCATTCGGCCCCAGGCGCACACAGTAGGGAACGAACTCCCTCAACTAGCCGGCAGAATGTACCGCAATATCTCGTGGGGCACAATGCCGCTCTTAGGATGGTAAGGCCTGAGCAGGTACAGGCATTAATCGATTGGGTGGCCGACAGTGCTTCCAGCACGTTCACCACATGGTCTTCCACCCAGTCTTCTGCGGAAAGCGCACAGGTGGCACCTGAAAACCAAGCCCATCAGTCTGTCACATCACCCCCAAGCATATCAGGGAAACGGTCTGAGCCACAAGTTATGCAGCAGTCTCTTCTTCTGTTTGAAGACTCTGCTTCCAGGGTTTCCCAGGGGCGTCCACCTAGCCCTTCCCCAGTGGAGGAAGACATACCATGCACTGACGCACAACCACTTATGTCTCCAGATGAAGAGGACATGGGAATACCACCACAGCAGAGTCACCGACTCTCTGATGATGACGAAACACAGGTGCCCACTGCCGCGTCTTTTTGCAGTGTGCAGACTGAACAGGAGGAGGTCAGGGAGGGAGACTGGGTGGAAGACGATGCAGAGGACGATGAGGTCTTAGACCCCACATGGACTGAAGGTCGTGGCGATGACTTTCACAGTTCAGAGGAAGAGGTAGTGGTGAGACCGAGACAACAGCGAAGCCAAAGAGGGAGCAGGGGGCCAAAGCAGACGAGCCGCCGCCCCCAGAGTTCGCCTGCTACTGGACATCGCCAACAGGGACCCAGCCCCACAAAGGCAGCTTCAAAGAGTTCCCTGGCATGGCACTTCTTTAAACAATGTCCTACCGACAAGACCCGAGTGACTTGCACGCTCTGCCATCAGAGCCTGAGGCGAGGCATTAACGTTCTGAACCTCAGCACAACCTGCATGACCAGGCATCTACATGCAAAGCATGAACTGCAGTGGGGTACACACCTTAAAAACCAGGCACTCGCTGAGGCTCCCCCTGCTCCCTCTACCGCTGCTGCCTCGGCTTCCGCCTCGAGAGGAATGTTGCCACCTGCCGAGCAGCAAACAGAGGATGTGCCACCGACACCACCACCACCGCCACCGTCAACTAGCGTCTCCACTATATCACACAGCAGCGTTCAGCTCTCAATATCTCAAACCTTAGAGAGGAAGCGCAAATTCCCCCCGAGTCACCCTCGAGCCCTTGGCCTGAACGCCAGCATTTCTAAACTGCTGGCCTTTGAAATGCTGTCATTCCGGCTGGTGGACACAGACAGCTTCAAACAGCTGATGGCCATGGCTGTCCCGCAGTATGTGGTTCCCAGCCGCCACTACTTCTCCAAGACAGCCGTGCCTTCCCTGCACATGCAAGTGTCCGATAAAATCAAGTGTGCACTGCGCAACGCCATTTGTGGCAAGGTCCACCTAACCACAGATACGTGGACCAGTAAGCACGGCCAGGGACGCTATATCTCACTAACTGCACACTGGATGAATGTAGTGGCGGCTGGGCCCCCGGCGGACAGTTCCTTGGCGCACGTCCTTCCGCCCCCTAGGATCGCAGGGCATCATTCTCTGCCTCCTGTAGCCTCCTCCTCCTACTCGGCTTCCTCCTCCACTGCTTCCACCAGCTCATCCGGTCAGCCACACACCTTCACCACCAACTTCAGCACAGCCCGGGGTAAACGTCAGCAGGCCATTCTGAAACTCATATGTTTGGGGGACAGGCCCCACACCGCACAGGAGTTGTGGCGGGGTATTGAACAACAGACCGACGAGTGGTTTCTGCCGGTGGGCCTCAAGCCAGGCCTGGTGGTATGCGATAATGGGCGAAATCTCGTGGCAGCTCTGGGACTAGCCGGTTTGACGCACATCCCTTGCCTGGCGCATGTGCTGAACTTGGTGGTGCAGAGGTTCATTCACCACTACCCCAACATGTCAGAGCTGCTGCATAAAGTGCGGGCCGTCTGTGCGCGCTTCCGCCGTTCACATCCTGCCGCTGCTCGCCTGTCTGCGCTACAGCGGAACTTCGGCCTTCCCGCTCACCGCCTCATATGCGACGTGCCCACCCGGTGGAACTCCACCTTGCACATGCTGGAGAGACTGTGCGAGCAGCAGCAGGCCATAGTGGAGTTTCAGCTGCAGCACGCTCGCGTCAGTCATACTGCCGAACAGCACCACTTCACCACCAATGATTGGGCCTCCATGCGAGACCTGTGTGCCCTGCTGCGCTGTTTCGAGTACTCCACCAACATGGCCAGTGGCGATGACACTGTTATCAGCGTTACAATACCACTTCTATGTCTCCTTGAGAAAACACTTAGGGCAATGATGTTAGAGGAGGTGGCCCAGGTGGAGGAGGAGGAGGGCTCGTTTCTAACACTTTCGGGCCAGTCTGTTCGAAGTGGCTCAGAGGGAGGTTTGTTTAAGCAGCAGAGGACAGGTTCACAAGTCGCCAGCCAAGGCACTGTACTGGAGGACGAGGAGGATGAGGAGGAGGAGGTGGAGGGGGACGAGGATGACGCAAGTTCACAGCGGGGTGGCAGCCCAGGCCCATCACTGGTGCGTGGCTGGGGGGATACGGTGGACGATGACGATACGCCTCCCACAGAGGACAGCTTGTCCTTACCCATGGGTAGCCTGGCCCACATGAGCGAATATATGCTCCAATGCCTGCGCAACGACAGCAGAGTTGCCCACGTTTTAACGTGTGCAGACTACTGGGTGGCCACCCTGCTGGATCCCCGGTATAAAGACAATGTGCCCACTTTAATTCCTGAACTGGAGCGCGACCGTAAGATGCGCGAGTACAAGCGCACGCTGATAGAGGCGCTCTTGAGAGCATTCCCACATGTCACAAGGGAACAGGTGGAAGGTGAAGGCAGAGGAGTGGCAAGAGGTCGCCAACGCAGCTGTGTCACGGCCAGCTCATCTGAGGGCAGGGTTAGCATGGCAGAAATGTGGAAAAGTTTTGTCTCCACGCCACAGCTATCTGCACCGACACCTGATACGGAACGTGTTAGCAGGAGGCAGCATTTCACTAACATGGTTGAACAGTATGTCTGCACACCCCTCCACATCCTGACGGATGGTTCGGCCCCATTCAACTACTGGGTTTCGAAATTGTCCACGTGGCCAGAGTTAGCATGTTATGCCTTGGAGGTGCTTTCCTGCCCGGCGGCCAGCGTTTTATCTGAACGCGTATTCAGCACGGCAGGGGGCGTCATTACTGACAAGCGCAGCCGCCTGTCCACAGCCAACGTGGACAAGCTGACCTTCATAAAGATGAACCAGGCATGGATCCCACAGGACCTGTCCCTCCCTTGTGCAGAGTAGTCCTTATTAACTGCCTAAAACATGTCTTGTTGTGCTACGGGCCACTTCTTTATTTGATACAAATTTTATGAAACCCACAGTTGAATGAAACTCTTCTCTGTCTGGGCGCCGGGGCCTAACCAGATGAAAGTGGCCGGTTAAACTAACGGGTGACATGAAGCCATAACCTCTGCCATGCTACCTCTGTCTTCTGTCTGGGTGCTGAGGCCTAAGTCAAATAAAGCGGTCTTCTGCTGTGCTGGGGGATATGAAGCTAATCTCTGACCTCTCTCCTCTGTCTGGGTCCAAAGGCCTAAATCACTGAAAGAGGCCTTCTCCTGTGGTGTGCGATATGATGCCAGAATATGTGCTGTGGGGCCTCTCTCCTCTTCCTGGGTGCAGGGGTCAAATAAACTAAATTGTGGCCTACTCCTGTGGTGGCTGATATGATGCCAGAATATGTGCTGTGGTGCCTCTCTCCTCTTCCTGGGTGCAGGGGTCAAAGTAACTAAATGGTGGCTTCTCCTGTGGTGGCTGATATGATGCCAGAATATGTGCTGTGGGGCCTCTCTCCTCTTCCTGGGTGCAGGGGTCAAAGTAACTCAATGGTGGCTTCTCCTGTGGTGGCTGATATGATGCCAGAATATGTGCTGTGGTGCCTCTCTCCTCTGTCTGGGTCCAAAGGCCTAAATCACTGAAAGAGGCCTTCTCCTGTGGTGTGTGATATGATGCCTGAATATGTGCTGTGGTGCCTCTCTCCTCTTCCTGGGTGCGGGGGTCAAAGTAACTCAATGGTGGCTTCTCCTGTGGTGGCTGATATGATGCCAGAATATGTGCTGTGGGGCCTCTCTCCTCTTCCTGGGTGCAGGGGTCAAAGTAACTCAATGGTGGCTTCTCCTGTGGTGGCTGATATGATGCCAGAATATGTGCTGTGGTGCCTCTCTCCTCTTCCTGGGTGCAGGGGTCAAAGTAACTAAATGGTGGCTTCTCCTGTGGTGGCTGATATGATGCCAGAATATGTGCTGTGGGGCCTCTCTCCTCTTCCTGGGTGCAGGGGTCAAAGTAACTAAATGGTGGCTTCTCCTGTGGTGGCTGATATGATGCCAGAATATGTGCTGTGGGGCCTCTCTCCTCTTCCTGGGTGCAGGGGTCAAAGTAACTCAATGGTGGCTTCTCCTGTGGTGGTTAGTATGATGCCAGAATATGTGCTGTGGGGCCTCTCTCCTCTTCCTGGGTGCAGGGGTCAAAGTAACTCAATCGTGGCTTCTCCTGTGGTGGCTGATATGATGCCAGAATATGTGCTGTGGTGCCTCTCTCCTCTTCCTGGGTGCAGGGGTCAAAGTAACTAAATGGTGGCTTCTCCTGTGGTGGCTGATATGATGCCAGAATATGTGATGTGGTGCCTCTCTCCTCTTCCTGGGTGCAGGGGTCAAAGTAACTAAATGGTGGCTTCTCCTGTGGTGGCTGATATGATGCCAGAATATGTGCTGTGGTGCCTCTCTCCTCTTCCTGGGTGCGGGGGTCAAAGTAACTCAATGGTGGCTTCTCCTGTGGTGGCTGATATGATGCCAGAATATGTGCTGTGGGGCCTCTCTCCTCTTCCTGGGTGCAGGGGTCAAAGTAACTCAATGGTGGCTTCTCCTGTGCTGATTGATATAAAGCTGATGGTTGTGCCATCTGACATGGTTGCCAGGGTCTGATTCAATGGGGGCCTACTCCTGTGGTGGGTGATCTAAATGCCTGATTCTCTGCTGTGAAACCTCTCTCCTCCGTCTGGGTGTAGGGGTCAAAGTCTTTCAAAGTCGCCTTCTCCTGTGCTGATTGATATGAAGCTGATGGTTGTGCCATCTGACATGGTTGCCGGGGTCCCATTAAATTGTGGCCTACTCCTGTGGTGGTTGATATGATGCCTGATTCTCTGATGTGGAACCTCTCTCCTCTGTTTGGGTGAAGGGGTCAAAGTAACTAAATGGTGGCTTCTCCTGTGGTGGCTGATATGATGCCAGAATATGTGCTGTGGGGCCTCTCTCCTCTTCCTGGGTGCAGGGGTCAAAGTAACTCAATGGTGGCTTCTCCTGTGGTGGCTGATATGATGCCAGAATATGTGCTGTGGTGCCTCTCTCCTCTTCCTGGGTGCGGGGGTCAAAGTAACTCAATGGTGGCTTCTCCTGTGGTGGCTGATATGATGCCAGAATATGTGCTGTGGTGCCTCTCTCCTCTTCCTGGGTGCGGGGGTCAAAGTAACTCAATGGTGGCTTCTCCTGTGGTGGCTGATATGATGCCAGAATATGTGCTGTGGTGCCTCTCTCCTCTTCCTGGGTGCAGGGGTCAAAGTAACTAAATGGTGGCTTCTCCTGTGGTGGTTGATATGATGCCTGATTCTCTGCTGTGAAACCTCTCTCCTCCATCTGGGTGTAGGGGTCAAAGTCTTTCAAAGTCGCCTTCTCCTGTGCTGATTGATATAAAGCTGGTGGTTGTGCCATCTGACATGGTTGCCAGGGTCTGATTCAATGGGGGCCTACTCCTGTGGTGGGTGATCTAAATGCCTGATTCTCTGCTGTGAAACCTCTCTCCTCCGTCTGGGTGTAGGGGTCAAAGTCTTTCAAAGTCGCCTTCTCCTGTGCTGATTGATATGAAGCTGATGGTTGTGCCATCTGACATGGTTGCCGGGGTCCCATTAAATTGGGGCCTACTCCTGTGGTGGGTGATCTAAATGCCTGATTCTCTGCTTTGAAACCTCTCTCCTCCGTCCGGGTGTAGGGGTCAAAGTCTGTCAAAGTCGCCTTCTCCTGTGCTGATTGATATAAAGCTTATGCTTGTGCCATCTGACATGGTTGCCGGGGTCTGATTCAATGGTGGCCTACTCCTGTGGTGGGTGATCTAAATGCCTGATTCTCTGCTGTGTAACCTCTCTCCTCCGTCTGGGTGTAGGGGTCAAAGTAACTAAATGGTGGCCTACTCCTGTGGTGGGTGATATGATGCCTGGTTCTCTGCTGTGGGACCTCTCTCCTTTGTCTGGGTGCTGTGGTCAAAATAATAGTAAGTGACCTTCTCCATTGGTGGGTGACTTGAAGCTTGATTCTGTGCTATGGGACCTCACTCCAATTAATATTGTTTAATTTTTATTTATTTTATGTTAACTCATCATTTCCCTATCTACATTTGTTTGCAGGGGATTTAACTACATTTTGCTGCCTTTTGCAGCCCTCTAGCCCTTTCCGGGTGTGTTTTACAGCCTTTTTAGTGCCCAAAAGTTCGGGTCCCCATTGACTTCTATGGGGTTCGGGTTCGGGATGAAGTTCGGGTCGAGTTCGGATCCCGAACCCGAACATTTTTCGAAAGTTCGGCCGAACTCGTCGAACCCGAACATCCAGGTGTTCGCTCAACTCTAATCAGCACGCTAGCGTGTGTCTTAGGTTTTTCTGAATGACACTATCATTTCAAGTAGGCCTCAAATACCAGAAACTAGTTATTTTGAGAATGGCAAATTTGGGAATGGTTTTTCAACCCAGAACAAAAAGTGTGCTTTTACGGTCACTACAAATAACTTGACCAGCTAAAACAGTGCAGATTTGGTTGAATAGAGATGTGAGACCTGTTTTTTTTTGCGCTGTGTGACAGGTATAGGTTTAATCACAGAATCAGACTTCTATCAGCACGGTAGCGTGTGTCTTAGGTTTTTCTGAATGACACTATCAGTACCTTCAATGTAAGATATTCTTTTTGGGATAGATTTCAAGTAGGCCTCAAATACCAGAAACTAGTTATTTTGAGAATGGCAAATTTGGGAATGGTTTTTCAACCCAGAACAAAAAGTGTGCTTTTACGGTCACTACAAATAACTTGACCAGCTAAAACAGTGCAGATTTGGTTGAATAGAGATGTGAGACCTGTTTTTTTTTGCGCTGTGTGACAGGTATAGGTTTAATCACAGAATCAGACCTCTATCAGCACGCTAGCGTGTGTCTTAGGTTTTTCTGAATGACACTATCAGTACCTTCAATGTAAGATATTCTTTTTGGGATAGATTTCAAGTAGGCCTCAAATACAAGAAACTAGTTATTTTGAGAATGGCAAATTTGGGAATGGTTTTTCAACCCAGAAAAAAAAGTGTGCTTTTACGGTCACTACAAATAACTTGACCAGCTAAAACAGTACAGATTTGGTTAAATAGAGATGTGAGGCCTGTTTTTTTTTTGCGCTGTGTGACAGGCTCAACTTGCCCCTGATGTAATATATGGCCAAAAAATAACCACACTGTTGATGGTTAAATGCAGTTGGGTGACACAGGCTCAGCCTGCACCAGATGTAGTATATGGCCAAAAAATAATCAGACTGTTGATGGTTAAATGCGCTTCGGTGACACAGGCTCAGCCTGCAGCTGATGTAGGATATAGCACAAAATAACCACACTATCGATGGTTAAATACACTTGGTGATAGCTTGTGCTGGCGCACCACAAGTCACAAAATGGCCGCCGATCACCCCAGAAAAAAAGTGATCTAAAAACGCTCTGGGCAGCCTCAAAAAAGTGAGCAAGTCAATAATAGCACTTCAATGATCCACAGCTGCAGATCGATCACAGAATGAAGTCTTTTGGAGGAGTTAATCTGCCTAATCTCGCCCTAACGTCGCAGCTGCAACCTCTCCCTACACTGATCATAGCAGAGTGACGTGCTGCGCTTCGTGACTCCAGCTTAAATAGAGGCTGGGTCACATGCTGCACTGGCCAATCACAGCCATGCCAATAGTAGGCATGGCTGTGATGGCCTCTTGGGCCAAGTAGTATGACGCTTGTTGATTGGCTGTTTTGCAGCCTTTCAAAAAGCGCCAAGAAAGTGCCGAACACCGAACCCGAACACGGACTTTTACGAAAATGTTCGGGTTCGGGTCCGTGTCACGGACACCCCAAAATTCGGTACGAACCCGAACTATACAGTTCGGGTTTGCTCATCCCTACTTACAAACAAAGGGAGAATTAAGAATTATAAATAAATCTTATAGCATATCTCCCAACCGTCGCAGATCCGGCGGGACAGACCCAGATTTGAGTGGTTTCTCTCTGTCCCAGAATGGTTGAGGTATGCCCCATTCTCAGCTGTCTCTGCATCCATAGAACGCAGAGACTGTTGTTTGTAATGGTGAAGCTGGGGGCCACCGGCTTCCCACGTCACCATTCAGCTCAGCTGCCGGTGCTCCGCATTGGACTGTGTAGGAGGAGTGGTGCTGGCCCAGGAATAAACCTGTGGACTCCCCCTACACAGACTAGCATCACGATGTGTAATAGTATCCTGCTTGCTGCTGCCTATGCAGGGAGAGCTGTAATGATTATTGGAAGAACTAGGTCAGTATTTCCTTTTTTTTTTGTTTTTTTTTTACTTCCTGTAAATGGGGAACATAGCTATTGTGAAGGGCGCACATATCTGGGCATAACCAGTTTAACCACTGTGAAGAGGCACATCTGGGCAAAGATACTGTGAGGGAATACATATAGGCATAACTACTGTGAAGGGGACACAAATCTGGGCATAACTACTGTGAAGGGGGCACATCTGGGCATAAATACTGTGAAAGGTAAACATCTGGTCATAGCTACAGTAAAGGTGGCATATTTGGGCATAGCTACTGTGAGGGCATACATGTAGGCATAACTAATGTGAAGGAGACATATCTGAGCATAACTACTGTGAAAGGGAACTGGAATTAGTGATGTGTGAGGAGGACTATGACATAGTGGGAATAACTGAGACATGGCTGGATGATAGCTATGACTGGGCAGTTAATGTACAAGGTTACAGTCTGTTTAGAAAGGATCGTCAAAACCGGAGAGGGGGAGGGGTTTGCCTTTATGTAAAGTCCTGTCTAAAGCCCACACTCCGTTAAGATATAGGTGAGGGACATGAACATGTGGAGTCACTGTGGGTAGAGATACATGGAGCTAAAAACAACAATAAATTACTAATAGGAGTTTACTATAAACCACCTAATATACCAGAGTCCACAGAAAATCTACTACTAAACGAGATAGACAAGGCGGCAAATCATAATGAGGTGGTTATTTTGGGGGACTTCAACTACCCAGATATAGACTGGGAAACTGAAACTTGTATATCTCATAAAGGAAACAGATTCTTGGCAATAACCAAAGACAATTACCTCTCCCAACTGGTTCAGGACCCGACTAGAGGGACGGCCATACTGGACTTAGTATTAACCAATAGACCTGACAGAACAACAGACGTGCATGTTGGGGGACACCTGGGAAATAGTGACCATAAAGTAATAACCTTCCAATTATCATTCAAAAGAGCGTTTCTACAGGGAGGAACAAAAATACCAAACTTCAAAAAAGCTAAATTTAGCCAACTAAGAGAGGCCATAGGCCTAACTAAATGGGATAAAGTCCTCACAAATAAAAATACAGCCACAAAATGGGACATCTTTAAAAACATCCTAAAATCTCATTGTGAGAGGTACATACCATATGGAAATAAAAGGTTAAGGAACAAAAAGAAACCAATGTGGATAAACAGAACTGTAAAGAAAGCAATAAATGACAAAAAGAAAGCATATAAAACACTAAAACAGGAGGGGAGCACGGAAGCACTGAAAAACTATAAGGAAAAAAACAGAACATGTAAAAAACAAATAAAAGCGGCCAAACTAGAGACCGAGAGATTAATTGCCAAAGAGAGTAAAACTAACCCTAAAATGTTCTTCAATTATATAAATGTTAAAAAGTATAAATCTGAAGGTGTCGGCCCTTTAAAGAGTAATGAGGGGGAAGTCGCAGAGAGCGACGAGGAGAAAGCAAAGCTGTTAAATATTTTTTTCTCCAGTGTATTCACTGAGGAAAATAAACTGTCAGATGAAATGCTGAATGCTGAAATAAATTCGCCATTAAAAGTGTCCTGTCTGACCCAGGAAGAAGTACATCAGCGACTTAAAAAGATCAAAATAGACAAATCGCCAGGACCGGATGGCATACACCCCCGTATCCTAAGGGAATTAAGTAATGTCATAGCCAGACCCTTATTTCTGATATTTGCGGACTCTATACTGACAGGGAATGTCCCACAGGATTGGCGCATGGCAAATGTGGTGCCAATATTCAAAAAGGGTCCAAAAACAGAGCCTGGAAACTATAGGCCGGTAAGTTTATCATCTGTTGTGGGTAAACTGTTTGAAGGTTTTCTGAGAGATGCCATCTTAGAGCATCTTAACGAAAATAAGCAAATAACGCCATATCAGCATGGCTTCGTGAGGGATCGGTCATGTCAAACTCATTTAATCAGTTTCTATGAGGAGGTAAGTTCTAGTCTTGACAGCGGTGAATCAATGGATGTCGTATATCTGGACTTCTCCAAAACATTTGACACTGTACCACATAAAAGGTTAGTATATAAAATGAGAATGCTCGGACTGGGAGAAAACGTCTGTAAGTGGGTAAGTAACTGGCTGAGTGATAGAAAACAGAGGGTGGTTATTAACGGTACACACTCAGATTGGGTCACTGTCACTAGTGGGGTACCTCAGGGGTCAGTATTGGGCCCTATTCTCTTCAATATATTTATTAATGATCTTGTAGAAGGCTTGCATAGTAAAATATCAATTTTCGCAGATGACACTAAACTGTGTAAAGTAATTAACACTGAAGAGGACAGTATACTGTATATATACTACAGAGGACAGTATACTGTATATATACTACAGAGGACAGTATACTGTATATATATACTACAGAGGACAGTATACTGTATATATACTACAGAGGACAGTATACTGTATATATACTACAGAGGACAGTATACTGTATATATACTACAGAGGACAGTATACTGTATATATACTACAGAGGACAGTATACTGTATATATACTACAGAGGACAGTATACTGTATATATACTACAGAGGACAGTATACTGTATATATACTACAGAGGACAGTATACTACTACAGAGGGATCTGGATAGATTGGAGGCTTGGGCAGATAAGTGGCAGATGAGGTTTAACACTGACAAATGTAAGGTTATGCACATGGGAAGGAATAATGCAAGTCACCCCTACATACTAAATGATAAAACACTCGGTAACACTGACATGGAAAAGGATCTAGGAATTTTAATAAACAGCAAACTACGCTGCAAAAACCAGTGTCAGGCAGCTGCTGCCAAGGCCAATAAGATAATGGGTTGCATCAGAAGGGGCATAGATGCCCGTGATGAGAACATATTCCTACTACTTTACAAATCATTAGACCACACATGGAGTACTGTGTACAGTTCTGGGCTCCTGTGAACAAGGCAGACATAGCAGAGCTGGAGAGGGTCCAGAGGAGGGCAACTAAAGTAATAACTGGAATGGGGCAACTACAGTACCCTGAAAGATTATCAACATTAGGGTTATTCACTTTAGAAAAAAGACGACTGAGGGGAGATCTAATTACTATGTATAAATATATCAGGGGTCAGTACAGAGATCTATCCCATCATCTATTTATCCCCAGGACTGTGACTGTGACGAGGGGACATCCTCTGCGTCCTGAGGAAAGAAGGTTTGTACACAAACATAGAAAAGGATTCTTTACGGTAAGAGCAGTGAGACTATGGACTCTCTGCCTGAGGAGGTGGTGATGGTGAGTACAATAAAGGAATTCAAGAGGGGCCTGGACGTATTTCTGGAGCTTAATAATATTACAGGCTATAGCTACTAGAGAGGGGTCGCTGATCCAGGGAGTTATTCTGATTGCCTGATTGGAGTCGGGAAGGAATTTTTTATTCCTCTAAAGTGAGGAAAATTGTCTTCTACCTCACAGGGTTTTTTTTGCCTTCCTCTGGATCAACTTGCAGGATAACAGGCCGAACTGGATGGACAAATGTCTTTTTTTGGCCTTATGTACTATGTTACTATGTAAAACTGGGTATAATTACTGTGAAGGGGCTTATATCTGGGAATAACTACTGTGAGGGAGCACAATGTGGGCATTACTACTGTGAGAGGGCATATTGGGATAATAATTACTATGAGGGGTATTAAGGGGACTGGGTGTGTATGATTATATTTTGGGCAGAATTAGAGGTATGGCCTAGTGTGCTTTTCAAAAGTCGGGTGGTATGACTATAGAGGGAAAATCAGCTAAAATGGAGATACAAGTCATATAATGGCCAGATATTGTGTTATTCCTCATGCGGCTTACAGTGATGAGCGGCAGGGGCCATATTTGAATTTGCAATATTTCACGAATATTTGGGCGAATATTCGTCATATATTCGCGAATTCGAAAATTCGTGATCTCCAGTCTTTATTTTCTTGATTGCAAAAATCGGCAATCGAAAAATTAGCAATAAAAAAAATTGTGATACAAAAATTTGCGATCAACACTACTCCTAAAGTCATAGATATTGCAGCCTTCTCATTGGCCCACAAGCAAGAAGCAGTGAGGATCATGGGTACTGATGAAAAAAAATCTAGAATATTCACGATTATGAAGATATAGCACTATATTCTAGATATTCGCAAATTCTGGAAGTGCCAATATTCTCGATAAAAATTTGTGATTTAAATATTTGCGATCAACACTAGCGGTTTAATATAATAAAAGCAGGGTTTAAATCGCAAAAATAACCATGTATCATTTTCTTTTCCCTTCACTAGAGATGAGCGAAGTTATCAAAAATTAAATTCGGCTGCTTTGTCGAAATTCAATTTGTTACGAATTTCTTCGACACTAATCACATTCCATTGTATGTAGCGGGCCCAATGAAGGGATACGGTGATGGAGCCACCCCCCCATCAATGAACCACTCAGATGCCGTGTTCATTGCTGATGGTGGCATCTGATATTATAATTAATGCCTTATAGGGGTAGCTTCTGGTAGCTTCTGTGTCACATGGTCTGTTGTGGGTGCGGCTCGACGCTTTATTCTTCCTCGCAGTGCATTGGTGATACCACTATGGAGGCATGTGAGAGTCTGAATGTGAGTTAATTGCACTGTTCAGACCCTGTTCACACACCACGGGCAGTTTAGTGGTAGGACCCCATGCGTGCTGAGACACCGTGACGTGGTGCATGAGGGGCTCCGATATGTTCCTGACTGGAAGATATTGGCAAAGCTCTCAGCTTTTAACATCGGCCTGAGGAATTAGCTAGTATTGTCAGTTGTGTATCATTTTGGTGCATTTTTTACAGTGATTTGTGTATGTATAATTTTTCATCTGCACAATGTATCATTTTGTGTAACATGTCCTTGTGGTGCATGCGGTCCGCCCCGGCATCCTCCATTGTACGCATTTTTTGCTGGGGATTGCTGTTGTCTGCGGACCGCATGCGGAGGAATTGCACCCCCGGTTATAGACACGCCACAGTGTCTGGGTTTGGAGCATTTTCACCCGTTTAGGCTTTTTTCAGTGAGTTTGAGTCTCCAGAAGCGTGAAAGCTTATTTACTGTAAGAACTGTGAATCTGTGGAATTGACTTCCTCAGGACGTGGTCACAGCAGATACAGTGGACAGTTTAAAAAAAGGTTTTGATGAATTCTTAAAAGTAAATGACATTAATGCTAATAAAAATGTGTAGAAATCTGAGTCCGGCTTCTTTCTGGGTTTCACGTCCCCACCTATCCCTTGGATGAACTTGACAGACTTATGTCTTTTTGTCAAACATATTATCTATGTAACATAAGATCCCAATAAAAAACATTTACAAAAGTTCATGGGGTATAAATACTTTTTCAGGACACTATGAGGATCATTTATTTTCCAGAAATCCGCCTATATTAGGTGTAATTCAGACGCAGATTTCAGCGCAATGGTTAGTTGCGCCGAAATCTGCGACTTCTAAACGTTCATGTCAGGTCTAAAAAAGAGGGAATGACGTGGGCAGGGAAGCAGATGGACCTGTTTCAGGAGTGGAAAATGGTCTAAATGTAAGAAGCTAGGAAGCTAGGAAGATGTCTTACATTTAGAACTGGCGGAGGATCCATCAAAGTTATACAGAGGCCGACGCTTCATAACTTCGGAGAATCACTACCAGCTATAGGGGTTATTAATACCGGCATCTAAAACGCTGGTCCTAATAAATGTGCCCATATATGTATAGTTATCTGTATAGTATAGTTATGTTGGTCATGGGGTGTATGCAGCTGTCCTGTGTGTGTCTGTCAGCTGTGTAGCAGAGCTGTTTCTCAGGTGTGTGTGTAGCAGTGCTGTGTGTGTAAGTTACTATCATTGACCTCTCCATTTTATTAAACTACTGGAAAAGCTTTAATAAGTAGAAAATGTTTTCTTTTAATTCTTTGTTGGTAAACCTGCATCTTTTTGTCTGGTCTTATTGACAGAACGGAAAATATTGCTTTTTATCTTCTTGACAGCACTATTAGTAATGTGCACCGAGAACTTACTTGGCGGCCAGCTCTAAACCAACAAGGCATCCGATATACGAGCCTCTGTGGAACCAAGCGGTGCAGCCAGTCCAATAACTGTACTGAGCCCTCTGGACACTGCAGGCGGACTACTCTCAGGACGACGACAGGACGTGCAGCGGGTGAGACCAACTATCTACACAAGTAGTGGTGAGTTTGTCCTATAAGCCCCGAACTGGGGGAGTGATATTTACATCTGTGGACAAATTTCAACTCAGGACCTTCATACTGTTGGCGCATCTCATCTATTACTTATTCTCTAGAGCGTTTAGGCGCAGATCTCTTGGATATACTTCTGGTGCAGATCATCTATGGAAATATTTGGTGCAATTTTTGGCACATACTTATATGGAGTATTCGGTAAGTATTAGAGCACATTTGTGCTGACCATAATACCTAGCGGAACATTGCCGTTGTTGCAGAGCCTACAGTAAGTTACCCCTTGATTGGATTGCATACAGTATGTGTTTAAATCACATTTTTATGTCAAACACATTTTTAAGAATTTTTGGTTTGTTTTTTTTCTTAATTTTCCTTATTACTATATTTTTAAATAAATAAATAAGTAAAATAAATAAAATCCTGCACTGGTCTCTAGACTTAAAACATATTAAGACTTCCTCACAGCAATAACATGCGCCACAGACACAATGGACAGGAGCTGACCCTATTATTTTCTATGGGAGAGTTTTCTAAGGATGTTGTGTGACCTGTGCAGAGTTCAGGAGGGAGCAGATAAGCTGTGATATTGCCTATTCTGAGTGATGGATCCTTTGTTATCTATACGGAGGTGTTACTCGTCATTGTAATTCTGCCTGTGGTGATAATGAAAACAGCTGTTACCTGTAGAGAACATGAAATCGAGATCTATTAGTTGATCTAGAGGCCAGTGTGAAAATTGCTGGATTATATACATTTAAAAATAGATAGATAAATATGAGATAGAAAGATAGATATGAGATAGATAGATAGATAAAAATAACACAAAGAGCAACAGCAGCACAGCGGAGATCGTGACAGTGGGTGCAATCCCTAAGGGACAACAGGCAAAGAAGTCCATAGATATATCTACAAACAAAGGATGAGGCAGCACTCCCACGAAGATAAGGTGTCAACCCTTTATTCTCCCTTTGCAAAGTTTCAGCCCATCTCAATGGGGCCTTTGTCAAGCAAATAAATGATGTGCAGTGCTTCAATAAATACCCATAGTGCTTAGAGACAACATCATTGTATAATTAAGTGCCAATATAAAACATCAAGTGAAAAACCATACAAGACGTGATTCAAAATTCATGAATTAATATCCAAAATGTGGTGACATGATTAAAATCTCATATATATAGTACAAAACACTACATAATGTGCATAACATTATAATAAAGTGCACAGTGCATGATTGATCAATTATCACCATATGTGAACACAACCTGAATGGTTTATGTTAAAATCGGAGCAAGAACTGTAAGTAATCAATAAGTAATGTACACCTACTGCATCGTTGGTGGTTCCAGTGGGAGTAATAGCGTCTCTGTCGTGCCAGTGTGCATGCCCAAGCACCCGCACACTCACCATCACTCACTGCCCGAGATGCTCGCCACGTGATCCCGGCTCACATCACGTGAGCGCTACCTAGGAAATGCGGCCGCGTCAGGGAAAGAAGAGAGGGGGAGTGTCACGTATTCCTCTGGCAGCCACAGGCACATGATTGGGGCACATGATACAAATATATAAACTGATACAGAAAATTATTTGGAGTACTCAAATTTGGATACAATGGTTATGGCATTACTGGGACATATAAGAACAATGTACAAATCAATAAATGTAAACAGAACTTATGTATCCATCTATATATGTGTATATGATTCATACACATCGGCTTCCATAAAGCACTATATGCAGAAGACCACATATGGGGAAAAACAGGGATAGAACTGGCCATGGTTAGTGCCCAAGTCCCTTCCATACACAACTTGTTAAACTAAAGGGGATATCGGGATGGGGTATGTAAATCTGCCGTATGGGGTGGGCAGATGAACAACATATTTTATGGTCAAAATGGGAAGGGCACAAATCAATGTCCATCACCAGTTGGCCAAAGTCTCATCCCAACTCCCCAATTGAGACACCTATTGAGATAAGCATTCATTGTAAAAACACATAGTAACCCAACGGAAGAAATATCTATTCATTTTAGGTTAATAACATAGTACATTAATGAGAATTGCATTGTTCTAGCTTTAGTTCCCAGAGGGCCTAAATAAGGAAAAGACAGCAAAACTTGTAGACTGTCAACCGGAACCATCCCGATGCAGCGGTGGTAGAATGATAAAGATGACAAGAATCTGCAAAGGAAATATAAATATATGAATATCAAGGTATAAAGCTACATCATTTAGAGTAATCTACAGGTTGTCACGGTGAGAAAAGATCAACCACAATGGACTGTGGCAAATCCCAAATTCTCAATCAAAGAGGCTCCACTTGAATTCTGAATTCAGGCACCTAGGCTTGAGGGTCTGTAGTCTAAGAATCCACTGGAGTTCCGTCTGCTTCAGAATTAACTCTCTATCACCACCTCTCTTAAGGGGTGGAACATGGTCCTTGTATGGTTTTTCACTTGATGTTTTATATTGGCACTTATTTATACAATGATGTTGTCTCTAAGCACTATGGGTATTTATTGAAGCACTGCACGTCATTTATTTGCTTGACAAAGGCCCCATTGAGATGTGCTGAAACGTTGCTAAGGGAGAATAAAGGGTCTGACACCTTATCTTCGTTGGAGTGCTACCACATCCTTTGTAGATAGATAGATAGATAGATAGATAGATAGATAGATAGATAATAGATGGGAGATAGATAAAGTAGCAAAAAGGCAGCACTCCAAGATCAGGAAAAAAAATGCTTTTATTTGCATTTGTGGATACGCAACGTTTCGGCTCAACACTAGAGCCTTTCTCAAGCAGTTATACATGTGAACAGATCATATATATACAGTACAGACCAAAAGTTTGGACACACCTTCTCATTCAAAGAGTTTTCTTTATTTTCATGACTATGAAAATTGTAGATTCACACTGAAGGCATCAAAACTATGAATTAACACATGTGGAATTATATACATAACAAACAAGTGTGAAACAACTGAAAATATGTCATATTCAAGGTTCTTCAAAGTAGCCACCTTTTGCTTTGATTACTGCTTTGCACACTCTTGGCATTCTCTTGATGAGCTTCAAGAGGTAGTCCCCTGAAATGGTTTTCACTTCACAGGTATGCCCTGTCAGGTTTAATAAGTGGGATTTCTTGCCTTATAAATGGGGTTGGGACCATCAGTTGCGTTGAGGAGAAGTCAGGTGGATACACAGCTGATAGTCCTACTGAATAGACTGTTAGAATTTGTATTATGGCAAGAAAAAAGCAGCTAAGTAAAGAAAAACGAGTGGCCATCATTACTTTAAGAAATGAAGGTCAGTCAGTCAGCCGAAAAATTGGGAAAACTTTGAAAGTAAGGGCTATTTGACCATGAAGGAGAGTGATGGGGTGCTGCGCCAGGTGACCTGGCCTCCACAGTCACCGGACCTGAACCCAATCGAGATGGTTTGGGATGAGCTGGACAGCAGAGTGAAGGCAAAAGGGCCAACAAGTGCTAAGCATCTCTGGGAACTCCTTCAAGACTGTTGGAAGACCATTTCAGGGGACTACCTCTTGAAGCTCATCAAGAGAATGCCAAGAGTGTGCAAAGCAGTAATCAAAGCAAAAGGTGGCTACTTTGAAGAACCTAGAATATGACATATTTTTTTGTTGTTTCACACTTGTTTGTTATGTATATAATTCCACATGTGTTAATTCATAGTTTTGATGGCTTCATAGTCATGAAAATAAAGAAAACTCTTTGAATGAGAAGGTGTGTCCAAACTTTTGGTCTGTACTGTATATATATATATATATATATATATATATATACACAAAGTACATGTGCAATGAATCATGAATCAATATACATAATTAAATAAAACAAAAGTAAAGTGCTAAAAGTGCCATAAAAAGTGCATCATAATGCATTCATAGAATTGTGCACATAATTATCATATCCCTATACATAATACAGTGAGTACACCAAATCACATAATACCATGATTAATATGCATTACAAAACATGAATACACCTGTATACTTCATATGCAAATAATTATAAAATGAATAGATCAAAAGATTAGGCTCACCAGGGGACAAACAAGATGTGTGCACACCGCTAACGACGTTCACCTGGCGCCAATGCGCATGTCAAGGAAAAATAGAAGGGGCAGAGGAAAGCCAAAAGTGTATTGAGCATGTCTGACATGCACTCTGCCACTCTGGAATGGGTGGCAGCCATCTTGGAAAAGGGAAACAAGAGGGCAAAATGCTCTATAGTCAGTAATCACTGACAAGCTCTCTAGCTATTTCTATGGCGCTAACACCCTATTGAAAAAGGGCAAACATGCTTGTAGGGCAATTACAGAGGGCCGGCATATATTGAATTAAACTAAATATAGGAAAGAGACGAGTACATAGAGAATAATACTGGACTCTTAGGTTCTTAAGTCAACCAGAAACAGAGGGGTCTCCTCATTAAAATGGTAACAGTGTGTAAATAATGTGGCATTACTAGAGAAGTGAAGAAAGAGGTCATCACTCCAAAACTGGAGAGACGGCCCGTAACTGTCGGGAAACCAAATGGTTAGACAACCCCACAAGTGTGGAGCGACCCCCTTATAGGCCCCCAGTAGACTCTCATACCTAGCTCGCACCACAATGTCAGACCACCCATAGAACAAATACATAAAGATATCCCGCCTCATGCATTACAGACAAGAAATGGACATTTCCTCTGTTACCTCCCTCATCTCAAAAATCTCAAGCTTAATTGTTTTATCGTTGCTTTAGAAAGGCTCTAGTGTTTGAGCCGAAACATTGCGTCAACATGGGTGATAAATGCTTCTGTTTTACCTTTTTGCTTCATGAGAGTGCTGCTGATTGTTTTTATTTTTTTTAGAAGAAGAAGAAGAAAAAGAAGAAGAATAAAATCCCTTTATTGTCCCTCAGTGGGTAAATTTTGGCATAACAGCAGCAATCACATTCACAACAGGAGCAAAAATAAGAGTAATTAGATATTAAAAAGTAAAATACACGAAAAACATAACACAGAATTTACTTTAAAAATTCACTACTGGGTTTTTGGGAACAGTGGTGGTTATAAATCCTAACCGCTGCTGGGAGAAAGGACCTCCCATAACGTTCCTTCGTGCACCTAGGATGCAGCAGTCTGTCACTGAAGGAGCTCTCCAGCTCCACAACAGCTTCGTGCATGGGGTGGAAGACATTCTCTAACAGTGATGTTAATTTTTCTAGAGTTCTTCTGTCACCCACCTCCTGCACTGGATCAAGAGGACAACCTAGGACACAGATGGCCTTCTTAATGAGCTTATCTAATCTCTGTCTCTCAGCCACAGATACGCTTTTAGATAGATAGATATAAATAAAAAATAAAAATAAAAAAAGTGTTTAACACAAAAATGTATTTAAACAATAGGTCATTTTCTGATGACACATTCCCTTTAAATATTGTGTGTTTTTTCATGTTGTGATCACATTGCAGTTATTGTCTTTCATATTTTTCTACTAGTAAATACTTTTGATATACACCTTGAAGCATTTATCCTTTAAATATGCTTCAATTTTGATTATTTTGATTCATATTAATGTTTAGTGAGAAGCAAAGTTTTGTAAAATTCGATTCGGCTGCCTCACCAAATTTTACAAAAAAATTTGATTCGTGTTGAAGCGCATTTCTTTGTAAGTAGTTGGTTTGATGACAGGGAGCGGCGATTGCGTAGCTTCCCGTCATTGTGCCCCTCAGATGCCCCGTTCATAGCTGATCATGGCATCTGAGTTTAATATTAACCCCTTCTACCCTAGGCCTGTTTTCACCTTCCTGCCCAGAACAATTTTGCAAATCTGACATGTGTCACATTATGTGGTAATAACTTTGGAACACTTTCACTTATGCAAAGCGTTCTGAGATTGTTTTATCGTTGCACATTGTACTTCATCATAGTGGTAAATGTGAGTTGATATATTTATGAAAAAAATCACAATTTTCCAGAAATGTTGAAAAATTTGTTTACGTCATTTTGAAAATGTCAACTTATTTTTTTGAGACGTTAGAATTTCCAAAACCCACTTTTTAAGGACCAGTTCAGTTATAAAGTCACTTTGTGGGGCTTACGTAGTAAAAAACAACCCATAAATGACCCCATTGTAGAAACTACACCCCTCAAGTTATTCAAAATAGATTTTACAAACTTTATTAACGCTTTAGGTATTCCACAAGAATTAAAGGAATATGGAGATTACATTTAAAAAAAAATCTTTTTTGACAGATTTTCCATTTCAATTCATTTTTTCAGTAGCACATTAAGGGTTAACAGCCAAACAAAACTCAAAATCTATTATCCTGATTCTACAGTTTACAGAAACAACCCACATATGGTCGTAAACTGCTGTATGGGCACATGGCAGGGCGCAGAAGGAACAGAGCGCCATTTGTTTTTTGGAAAGCAGATTTTGATGGACTGGCTTTTAGACACTATGTCCCATTTGAAGCCCCATAGATGCACCCTACAGTAGTAACTCCCCAAAATGTACCCCGTTTTGGAAACTACAAGAGAAGGTAACAATTTTATTGATACTATTTTGGGGTAAATATAATTTTTGTTCGCTTTACATTATTGTATTGGTTGTTTTGGCGCAGTTTTTTATTTTCACGACATTCACCTGAATGGGTTGGTGATATTTTTATAGAGCAGATTGTTACAGATGCGACAATACCTAATATGCATACTTTTAAAATTTATTTCACTTTAACATAATGAAAGCATTTTTGAAACCAAAGAATCATATTTTAGTGTCTCCATTTTCTGAAAGTCAATTTTTTTAAATTTTTTGCCCAAATGTCTTATGTAGGGGCTAATTTTTTTCAGGATAAGGTGACAGTTTTATTGGTACTATTATGGGGTACATATGTGTCAAGCCTTGCCCTGTGAATGTGCGGAGATCTGTCAGACTGGCTGCACTTGTCTGACTTCTTTATTTCTTTTGGTTTGGGTTTGAGCTGGAGCCACCTTCCCTCAGTTGTACTGGGTTTCATTGTTAGTGAGGCTATTTATCCCTCCTTCCCCTAGTGGCCTGTGCGGGTTATAGTTCTTTCCTGGGAGCTCTTGATTTGTGGTGGATCGTCTGCTCCAGCTCTGCTCAAGATAAGTCCTCTCCTTCATTTCCCTTTGTGTGTTTTTCTAGGCCTCTAGGGGGATGCTTGCTTCTTCCTGGTTTGAAGAAGCAGGTTGCCTCTTCCCTTTTCCCTGTTGCTTAGGGTTTGCCCAGGGTGTTTAGGTTTAGGCACGAGGGCATGTGCATATCCACCCTAAGGGTATGCAGATGGGCACAGCAATTTAGGGAAAGCTTTTAGGGATCGCAAGGAGGTGACCCTTTTTCTCCCTAGCTTTTGGGCCTAGTCGTTTGTTCTGTTTGTTTTCTCGTGTTTGGTTATTTCCCCGCTTACCTACAGTGACATTATAAGCCGCCTAAAAAACTGTCATATCCCTGCTGTTTGCGAAATGGAGGCTATGGATGCCTTGGTTGATCGCATGCAGGGATTATCGCTGGAGGTTGTTGATCTCCGCAGTTCTGTTGCACAGTGTCAGAATGTTCTGTCGTCTGGTGCCGTTGGAGGAAATCAGGTCTGCTTAGAGCCTAAAGTCGCTCTCCCTGATAGGTTCTCAGGGGGTGGTGATGACATTATTCAGTTCAGGGAGTCCTGCAGGTTGTATTTTCGTCTGCGGCCGATGTCATCTGTTGACGAGAATCAAACAGTGGGGATTATTATATCTCTGCTCAAAGTGGATGCTCAGTCCTAAGCTTATTCTCTGCCGACCGGTTCACCATCCCTCCGGTCGGTGGATGAATTTTTTAGAGCCTTGGCCTTGATTTATGATGACCCAGACGGGGCCTTTATGGCTGAATCTAAGCTGCGCAGTTTGTTACAGGGAGAACATATGGCTACAAGATGGCTACAGACTGCTCTTTATGCTCAAACTGATGAGGTAAGTATTTTTTTATTATTTTTTTTAACGCATTTCAGGAGAAATTGATTTGTTACCACGAAGAACAAGGTAATTCGGCTTCACAGCAAAACAAATTTTCCTTGAAATTCGGATCAAAGTCTACTTCATGGACTTTGATTCACTCAAAACTATTAATATTCTCTACTAATAAACATTTTAAATAATCAAAAGTCATGTGTTACTGGACAGCCAGCGTATATTTACCACTTTCCTGCATTTTTTGTCTGATATTGAGTTACCAGCAGGTTTGACCTCGTATCAGTAAATGGCGAGCTGTAAACACACACAATGGCCCAGGTTTACTACTCCTATCAATGGAGTATACTTAGACTGGCTGTCTGGACATGCACTGGATATATCAGAGGGGTTCGGGCTGGTTAATAATTGTGGCACAGGGATAGACACTGACTCTATTACTACTATTGGTTGGCTTACTTTGAGGCAGAATTTTATACCAGAATTGTGGTGCAATTTTGGTGCAAATATCTAAGCCTTCCCCATAAAGTCCAATTTTCAAGCAAGTTGGAAAACAAAGTGTAGAAACCCTACTTCATCTTTTAATCCATGGGATTTTAGATGTTCCACAATCCTCTCCTTAAGTATGGTTTCCATTAATTTCCCCACTATTGATGTCAGGCTTACTGGTCTATAGTTGCCCGATTCCTCCCTACTACCTTTCTTGTGAATGGGCACAACATTTGCTAATTTCCAATCTTCTGGGACGACTCCTGTTGCCAGTGATTTGTTAAATAAATCTGTTAATGGTTTTGCTAGTTCACCGCTGAGCTCTTTTAATAGCTTTGGATGTATCCCATCAGGCCCCTGTGACTTATTTGTATTGATTTTAGACAGCTGACTTAGAACCTCTTCCTCTGTAAAGACACATGCATCAAAAGATTCATTAGTCTTCTTTCCTAACTGAGGTCCTTTTCCTTAATTTTCCTTCGTAAAGACTGAACAGAAGTATTCATTGAGGCAGTCAGCTAGTTCTTTATCTCCTTCCATATACCTTCCTTCTTTTGTTTTTAATTTTGTAATTCCTTGTTTTAGTTTCCTTTTTTCATTTATGTATCTGAAGAATGTCTTATCGCCTTTTTTCACTGACTGAGCTAATTTCTCTTCTGCCTGTGCTTTAGAAGCTCTTATAACTTGTTTGGCCTCTCTCTGCCTAATCTTGTAAATTAGCCTGTCATCCTCGTTTTTTTTTTTTTTATAATTCCTAAATGCTGTCTTTTTGTTTTTAATGATTTTGGCCACTTCTGCTGAGTACCACAGTGGTCTTTTCCTTTTTTTGCTTTTACTGACAAGCCTAATGCAATTTTCTGTTGCCTTTAATAGTGCCTCTTTTAAGTAGTCCCATTTCTCCTGGACTCCAATGAAACTGTTCCAATCTGCTAGGGACTCTATACCGCTAATCTAATTTTAGAAAAGTCTGTTTTTCTAAAATCTAAATCTTTTGTTTTTGTGTGGTGTGACTCAGTCACTCTACTTATAGTAAACCACACTGACTGGTGATCACTAGATCCCAAGCTTTCCCCTACAGTAATGTCATATACCAAATTCCCATTTGTGAATACTAAATCTAAAATGGCCTCCTTCCGAGTTGGCTCCTCAACTACTTGCTGTAGAGATAATCCCAGTAGGGAATTTAGAATATCTGTACTCCTGGCAGAACTAGCTATTTTGGTTTTCCAGTTTACATCAGGAAGATTGAAGTCTCCCATAATGATAACTTCCCCCTTCAATGTCATTTTAGCTATTTCCTCAACTAGTAGATCATCTAATTCTTTGACTTGGCTAGGTGGTCTATATATCACACCTACACGAGTTACCTTATGATTATCAAGCTGCAAGGTAACCCAAACTGACTCTAAATTGTTCTCGCTAACTTGTATAAAATTAGATTTTATGCTGTCTTTCACATACAGGGCCACCCCTCCCCCCTTCTTTCCTTCTCTGTCTTTCCTGTATAGAGAGAACCCTGGTATTGATATATCCCAGTCATTACTCCCCTTGAACCACGTCTCAGTAACAGCCACTACAGCTATATTCTCAGATGCCATTATAGCCTCAAGTTCATTGATCTTATTCCCTAAACTCCGAGCATTTGTAGATAAGAATCTGAGCTTGTCATTTCTTAACCTTTGTGCTACTGGCATCTTCTGGCATTGTTCCTGGGGGCAGTCGGACTGCTGGATTATCACTCTTTTGCCCCCCTTTCTTAGTTTAAATGCTCCTTAGCAAATACTTGGAACTGTTCACCGAGGATATTCGTTCCTTTGAGAGAAAGATGCAAACCGTCTTTCTTGTACAGTTGTTTTCCATTCCAACAAGAGCTAACATGAGACACAAAGCCAAACCGTTGGTTCAGACACCATTCACCAAGCCATACATTGAATTCCTTAATGCGCATCTTCCTGTCATTCTGAAGGTTATGCACAGGCAAAACTGCAGAGAATGAAACAGTTGATGCAACCTCCCGTATATCCTTTCCAAGTGTGTGAAAAGCTTCTCTCATCTTTGAAACCTCATTGCAAGCCAGATCGTTTGTCCCCAGATGGACAATAACATCCACTTCCCTTTCCTGTTTTGCTTGCCTAACAATATTAAGGATCCGTCGTCTATCCCTGCTAGCGGTAGCACCAGGGAGACATCTTACAACACCATTCTCCTCAAACTTCACACCTCTTATGATGGAATTGCCCACCAACAGCTGCTTACTATCAGTCCTCACCTTCTCCTTTTTGTCTTTGGCTGCAGTCTTACATACTTTAGGCATGGGAGATGATTGTTTCTCACCCACTGTGCTTGAGCCATCCGCCATGTTGCTCTTGCACTCTGAAAGTGCAGCAAATGAATTATGGAGAGCCACAGACTGTGGGACATGTCTTCTATTCACAACTCTCAGTCTACCAGAACCTACAGTAACCCATCTTCCATTTCTAGGGGGCCTCTGTGGCAGTGGCATTGCAATGTTCTCAGTCTGAGTTTGCTTAATGGTTAATTTACAAATCTCATATTTCAAAAAGGTAATTTCCTGTTGCATTATGGAGAGCTGTCTACAGATCAGACAGTATCCAAACCTCTGAAGAGTGGAACCTGAAATAAAAGTACAACAATTCCTGCAGAGAACCAGGTCTGCCATTGCAAATGATAGTTTCTACATTATCCCAATATATGGAGCTGCCATAGACAGCCGAGCTCTTTTACTTAGCTGTCTCTGGCAGTCCCACAGTTTAGTGGAGTGACCATCACTCCATTTATTCGGAGAACACAAGGCCTCTATTTCTGAGATTGTTTGGACCCCTGCCGATATGGTACTCATCACCTACCCCATGTATAGGGGATGTGCTTACAATGGGACAACCCCTTCAAGGTTTACTCCTATAAAATATCATGACAAATGCATTTAATGATTTACTTGTTCTAGTCGATAATCAGACAACTAATTCCTAACACTTTTATTGTTATTTATGCAGGAGAAGAACATGACTACGGTCACTGAGTTTTTCATTGTAGGATTTCAAAGCAGCAGTTATTTAAGAATTTACCTAATCTGTCCCATCCTAATGATAAATTGTGGGACAATATGTGGGAATCTCCTGATCATCACCCTGGTGTCCACCAGCAAGAACCTCCATGCCCCAATGTACTTCTTCATCTCACAGCTATCTATAACTGATATCTTCTTAACTTCAAATAATGTGCCCAACATGCTTTACATCCTACTGAATAATGGGGCGACCATTACCGTTATTAGTTGTATGACACAATTGTATGTTTTTAGTTCTACAGAAGCATCTGAATGTCTTCTTCTCACAGTGATGTCTTATGACAGATATGTGGCCATCTGTAATCCCCTCCTCTATTCTTCTATCATGACAAAAAAACGCTGTGTGACATTGGCCGCCATGTGTTGGGTGTTAAGTTTCTTTTTGTCATTTATTGAAATCTTATTTATATCAAAGCTGACGTTTTGTGGATCAAATGTCATTGACCATTTCTTCTGTGATCTAATTCCCTTATTGAAAATTGCCTGTTCGGGGGTGTATACTATCGAGTTAGTGAACTATATACTGAGCTTTCCTGTACTCCTGAGCCCAATCACGATAATTATCATATCTTATACTAATATTATTGTCACCATCTTGCGGTTTCAGTCCAGAATCAGTAGACAGAAAGCCTTCTCCACCTGTAGCTCCCACCTCATTGTAGTCATCATATTCTTTGTTACTCTACTGAGTGTTTATATTTTCCCAACAGAAGGACAAACCCTGAATAGTAGTAAACTCCTATCTCTGCTGTATACTGTATTTACTCCATTCATCAACCCCATCATATACAGTCTGAGGAATAAGGAAATCAAAAAATCTCTGCAGGAAATATTCAATAAATGTTGAATTTGCAGTTATATAATGTATGTATAAAGGAATTCTTTGACTCTATCTTCACTACGTACCTTTAGTGCAATATTTTTTTTATATATCCTTGATAAGCCTTATGGAGATGTTAGGATCAAGGTCAAATTTCATCAGAAGAAATTATTTTTGAGGTCCAACCCCCATATGATCAATAAAGTCTCATTGGTCTTCAATCCAGGAAATATACCCTAGTGGCAAGTGATGTTCTCCAAAGGTAGCTTCAAATAGTCGATTCACTGAAAGTGCCATACATCCCTCATTTCCTTAGCAACCATGCGTGAAAATCACACCGCATCCGCACTTGCTTGCGGATGCGTTGTGATTTTCACACGGCCCCATTCATTTCTATGGGGCCTGCGTTGCATGAAAAACGCAGAATATAGTACATGCTGCGATTTTCATGCAACGCACTAGTGATGAATTGAAATTAATGGGTCCATATTCAGTGCGGGTGCAATGCGTTCACTTCACGCATTGCACCGGCGCGGAAAACTCGCCCTTGTGAAAGGGGCCTAAGAGTTACCCCTCACTAATTCCTGAGAACGCCCTGACACACTTCCTCTTGTATCGGAGTCAACAGAGGTCAATCAATATCAATCTATAGATATAGGCACTAGGGCAGAGGTAGGTGCACACACTGACTGCCACAGTTATATACGGTGTAAAAATAATTATTCACTTCATGATGTAAACTGAGGCAGAAAAGGCAACTTATGCTACTCAATAGTGCACTGTTATGTGCTGGAATATGTCAGATAATGAGATAAGGCTACTTTCCCACTTGGGGCAGAGGATTCCGGCAGGCAGTTCCGTCGGCAATCCGGACACAAACTGATGGCATTTGTCACACGGATCCGGATCCGTCTGACAAATGCATTGCAATACCGGATCCGTCTCTCCGGTGTCATCTGGAAAATGGATCCGGTATTCATTTTTTTTTGCATTTTTAAAGGTCTGTGCAAGCTGGATCCATTTTGCCGGAACACTTAATGCCAGATCCGGCACTAATACATTTCAATGGAAATTGATGCCAGATCCGGCATTCCGGCAAGTGTTCGGGATTTTTGGCCGGAGAGAAAACTGCGTACCGAACGGATTGCTCTCCATTCAGAACGCATTAGGATAAAACTGATCAGTTTTTTTCCAGTATTGACGGAACTCGATACCGGAAAACAAAAACGCTAGTGTGAAAGTGCCCTAAATATGAGTATCTGACGGCTCGCAGTGGAGCCACTCGCTGTATCCCAGACCAGGGTTGTAAGAGCTGATGAGTCTCACGGTTGGATGAGGGTCTTGTGCTGCGCTTAGATGAGCAATGCAGCCAGCAATGTGGCACCCGCCTTCTTTTATAGGTGCTTCTAAGATGGAGGTGGTATTAAAGCAATCAGATGCGAGAGGCTCATGCAAATCTCACTCCCTTTCTCTGGTAACTTATCTCCCTCTATGTTGTTAATCAGGTAATCAGGGAGCCTGCGAACACCAGCAGGACCTGCCCCTCAGTCAATCACGCACATTCTGCTCTACAGCGGCACACCCCTTCAGCACGTCACACGCAGCTCTGCTACATCTATAGAAATGAATCGCAATACAGTCTCTTGTATAGCAGAGCAGATCAGCTACAGGGAAAGTGTCACTGGGGAGACTAGCCGAGGAGGGAGAAACATTCTTACTTAGTTACTTCCTTATTTTTTCTTGATGAAATTTTCAGGAAAGTGAACACAGATAATCATAGGCGTGAGAAGCCTATAGCATTAGGGTGTGCGTCCGAAAGCACAAACACACACACACCGCGCGTGTGTATGTATGGATGTATATATATATATAGCCCTTATGCCTTATTAGCCCCCATTATGCCTCTCATTAGCCCCCATATTCCTCATTAGCCCCCATATGCCTCATTAGCCCCATATGCCTCATTAGCCCCATATGCCTCATTAGCCCCATATGCCTCATTAGACCCCATATGCCTCATTAGACCCCATATGCCTCATTAGCCCCCATTATCAGCCCTTATGCCTCATTAACAAAATCCTACAAAAAATTGCCAAACCGCTTATAAATAAATATCACTTTATTGCATAAATTGCATAAGACTGATGATTAAAAGACATGGATGCAGGGAAAAGAAGGTGGCATCACTGGAGGGAGACCACAGCGGACAACAGGTTCAAAAAACGCCCATCAATAGAAACATGATTTCATTAAAGTGCAAACAGAATTCATCATAATCAAATGGACAAAGAACGTTTACCCATGCTGTGTGACCCCCAGATGAAGGTCTGCCGAAACGCACGTCGGGGTTGGCGCCATCCTGGAGGAGACACAGCAAGGGTTAACGTTCTTTGTCCTTTTGATTATGATGAATTCGGTTTGCACTTGCACTTTAATAAAATCATGTTTCTATTGATGGGCATTTTTTGAACCTGTTGTCCGCTGTGGTCTCCCTCCAGTGATGCCACCTTCTTTTCCCTGCATCCATGCAAGAAAGTTATAGTTATTTATAAGCGGTCTGGCAATTTTTTGTAGGATTTTGTTATGGTTTGTGCCATAGGCTTATACTGGTAACTTTTTCTAGCACAGGATTCTTTGATTGGGGCATATATAGGGTCTTATGCCTCATTAGTCCCCATCATGCCTCTCATTAACCCCATTATGCCTCATTAGCCCCATTATTCCTCATTAGCCCCATTATGCCTCTCATTAGCCCCATTATGCCTCTTATTAGCCCCCATATGCCTCATTAGCCCACAGATGCCTCATTAGCCCCCATATGCCTCTTATTAGCCTCCATTATGCACCCAGCAGCCTCATTTTTTATAAAATAAAAAAACACTTACCTCTCTGCTCCTAGACGCTGCCGCTCCCCGCAGCCCGCAGCCCGCGATCCTCTTCCTCCTGCTGTGCTCTGAACTGGCGCGCACAGCGTGACGTCACAAAGCGCCTCACACTGTGCGCAGCCCTGCACAGCCGACAGCCGAGGACCAGGTAGCGGTAAGTATATAGCGTTCACCGCTTCCTGGTCCTCCGGTACTAATGAGCGCGTCCAAAATGGAAGCACTTAATTAGCATTCGCCGGCCAGCAGGCTTGATTAGGGTGTGCCCAGGCAGACCCGGCACACCCTGTGCACACGCCTATGCACATAATTAATCTACCATTCTAATAAAAATGGCTCTACATTCCTAACAAGCATACATAAATCTCTATGAGCAGCAAAGTAAGTCAAGGGCGCTTATATAATACGCAAATCCTGATAAGCAGGATACAGTTGTATCATCGTTAGCGCTCCCTGCAGACTCGCATCAGCGCGTAACGATAGCGAATTTCATTTGTGAACCCGTAGCGCTTGGTAGTGCAATTTTGCTGAGTGAACACCAGATGGAGCTTGGAACTACCTGGGACCCGTTTGGAACTACAGTACATGGGAGAGTAGGCTGGTCTGGTCGCGTTCACCCTTATGGAAACACCGAGGTGGCGGAGATTACAGTAACCTGCATGGCATTGACAATATACGGTAATGTACAGTATACTGTCCCCTTCATCACGCAAGCGGCCAAAAAAAAGAAATCGGGTGGTGGGGGTGGGGGGGGGGGGGGGGGGGGGGGGGGGGGTAAGTTCACCAAACAGCTACTGTACACTGTACAGTACAGTACTGTACAGTAGCTCCGGCTCACGATGTTGCGCCTAGGACTAAGTTGAAATCGCAATGCGATTCATAGAACTTGAATTAATCGCATTGCGATTTCAACTTTCTCAAATCCGACAGTACATTCTAGCATGGAGCCGTTCCCATGGTGATGCAACAATTTGTTTTTAAAACATTTGTTTTTATATATATATATATATATATAAATTTATCATTTAATAAATGGAATATGTGAAAAACAAATATATACGCTCTGGATGTCTGCAATTGAAGAAAAAAAATAGCATCCTTTTTGGTATAATAAATTGCAATTAATATATTTAATGCAACAATTTGTTTTAAAACATTTGTTTTTATATTTTTATGTATATATATATATATAAATATATATACACTGCTCAAAAAAATAAAGGGAACACAAAAATAACACATCCTAGACCTGAATTAATTAAATTTTCTTCTGAAATACTTAGTTCTTTACATAGTTGAATGTGCTGACAACAAAATCACACAAAAATAAAAAAATGAAAATCAAATTTTTTAACCCATGGAGGTCTGGATTTGGAGTCACACTCAAAATTAAAGTGGAAAAACACACTACAGGCTGATCCAACTTTGATGTAATGTCCGTAAAACAAGTCAAAATGAGGCTCAGTAGTGTGTGTGGCCTCCACGTGCCTGTATGACCTCCCTACAACGCCTGTGCATGCTCCTGATGAGGTGGCGGACGGTCTCCTGAGGGATCTCCTCCCAGACCTGGACTAAAGCATCTGCCAACTCCTGGACAGTCTGTGGTGCAACGTGACGCTGGTGGATAGAGCGAGACATGATGTCCCAGATGTGCTCAATTGGATTCAGGTCTGGGGAACGGGCGGGCCAGTCCATAGCATCAATGCCTTCGTCTTGCACGAACTGCTGACACACTCCAGCCACATGAGGTCTAGCACTGTCTTGCATTAGGAGGAACCCAGGGCCAACCGCACCAGCATATGGTCTCACAAGGGGTCTGAGGATCTCATCTCGGTACCTAATGGCAGTCAGGCTACCTCTGGCGAGCACATGGAGGGCTGTGCGGCCCTCCAAAGAAATGCCACCTCACACCATTACTGACCCAATGCCAAACCGGTCATGCTGGAGGATGTTGCAGGCAGCAGAATGTTCTCCACGGCGTCTCCAGACTCTGTCACGTCTGTCACATGTGCTCAGTGTGAACCTGCTTTCATCTGTGAAGAGCACAGGGCGCCAGTGGCAAATTTGCCAATCTTGGTGTTCTCTGGCAAATGCCAAACGTCCTGCACGGTGTTGGGCTGTAAGCACAACCCCCACCTGTGGACGTCGGGCCCTCATATCACCCTCATGGAGTCTGTTTCTGACCGTTTGAGCAGACACATGCACATTTGTGGCCTGCTGGAGGTCATTTTGCAGGGCTCTGGCAGTGCTCCTGCTGTTCCTCCTTGCACAAAGGCGGAGGTAGCGGTCCTGCTGCTGGGTTGTTGCCCTCCTACGGCCTCCTCCACGTCTCTTGATGTACTGGCCTGTCTCCTGGTAGCGCCTCTATGCTCTGGACACTACGCTGACAGACACAGCAAACCTTCTTGCCACAGCTCGCATTGATGTGCCATCCTGGATAAGCTGCACTACCTGAGCCACTTGTGTGGGTTGTAGACTCCGTCTCATGCTACCACTAGAGTGAAAGCACCGCCAGCATTCAAAAGTGACCAAAACATCAGCCAGGAAGCATAGGAACTGAGAAATGGTCTGTGGTCACCACCTGCAGAACCACTCCTTTATTGGGGGTGTCTTGCTAATTGCCAATAATTTCCACCTGTTGTCTATCCCATTTGCACAACAGCATGTGAAATTGATTGTCACTCAATGTTGCTTCCTAAGTGGACAGTTTGATTTCACAGAAGTGTGATTGACTTGGAGTTACATTGTGTTGTTTAAGTGTTCCCTTTATTTTTTTGAGCAGTGTATATATATATATACACTGCGTGCAGAATTATTAGGCAAATGAGTATTTTGACCACATCATCCTCTTTATGCATGTCGTCTTACTCCAAGCTGTATAGGCTCGAAAGCCTACTACCAATTAAGCATATTAGGTGATGTGTATCTCTGTAATGAGAAGGGGTGTGGTCTAATGACATCAACACCCTATATTAGGTGTGCATAATTATTAGGCAACTTCCTTTCCTTTGGCAAAATGGGTCAAAAGAAGGACTTGACAGGCTCAGAAAAGTCAAAAATAGTGAGATATCTTGCAGAGGGATGCAGCACTCTTAAAATTGCAAAGCTTCTGAAGCGTGATCATCGAACAATCAAGCGTTTCATTCAAAATAGTCAACAGGGTCGCAAGAAGCGTGTGGAAAAACCAAGGCGCAAAATAACTGCCCATGAACTGAGAAAAGTCAAGCGTACAGCTGCCAAGATGCCACTTGCCACCAGTTTGGCCATATTTTAGAGCTGCAACATCACTGGAGTGCCCAAAAGCACAAGGTGTGCAATACTCAGAGACATGGCCAAGGTAAGAAAGGCTGAAAGACGACCACCACTGAACAAGACACACAAGCTGAAACGTCAAGACTGGGCCAAGAAATATTTCAAGACTGATTTTTCTAAGGTTTTATGGACTGATGAAATGAGAGTGAGTCTTGATGGGCCAGATGGATGGGCCCGTGGCTGGATTGGTAAAGGGCAGAGAGCTCCAGTCCGACTCAGACGCCAGCAAGGTGGAGGTGGAGTACTGGTTTGGGCTGGTATCATCAAAGATGAGCTTGTGGGGCCTTTTCGGGTTGAGGATGGAGTCAAGCTTAACTTCCAGTCCTACTGCCAGTTTCTGGAAGACAACTTCTTCAAGCAGTGGTACAGGAAGAAGTCTGCATCCTTCAAGAAAAACATGATTTTCATGCAGGACAATGCTCCATCACACGCGTCCAAGTACTCCACAGCGTGGCTGGCAAGAAAGGGTATAAAAGAAGAAAATCTAATGACATGGCCTCCTTGTTCACCTGATCTGAACCCCATTGAGAACCTGTGGTCCATCATCAAATGTGAGATTTACAAGGAGGGAAAACAGTACACCTCTCTGAACAGTGTCTGGGAGGCTGTGGTTGCTGCTGCACGCAATGTTGATGGTGAACAGATCAAAACACTGACAGAATCCATGGATGGCAGGCTTTTGAGTGTCCTTGCAAAGAAAGGTGGCTATATTGGTCACTGATTTGTTTTTGTTTTGTTTTTGAATGTCAGAAATGTATATTTGTGAATGTTGAGATGTTATATTGGTTTCACTGGTAAAAATAAATAATTGAAATGGGTATATATTTGTTTTTTGTTAAGTTGCCTAATAATTATGCACAGTAATAGTCACCTGCACACACAGATATCCCCCTAAAATAGCTAAAACTAAAAACAAACTAAAAACTACTTCCAAAAATATTCAGCTTTGATATTAATGAGTTTTTTGGGTTCATTGAGAACATGGTTGTTGTTCAATAATAAAATTAATCCTCAAAAATACAACTTGCCTAATAATTCTGCACTCCCTGTATATATATATATATATATATATATATATATATATATATATATATATATATATCAATTTATCATTTAGTAAATGGAATATGTGAAAAACAAATATATATGCTCTGGATGTCTGTAATTGAAGTGTGCCTGACTACAGTTGTGAATGACACTTCCTTGGTGGCAAGATTCATTACCAATCAAACTTTTATGCAACCAGCTGGGGAGCAAGTTTTGGCAATCTAGGAGTGTATAGGATCTACAAGCCTAGTTGTAATCTTTGTGGGCAAATATCCACTGGATATCATACAGAACCTACAAAAAAAAAAAAAATGAACTGAAATTAAATTTAAAAATAATTTAACCTTAATTTACTTGCTCGCGCAGCCCGGCATCTCTTCTGTCTTCTTTTTTGCTGTGTGCAGGAAAAAGACCTGTGGTGACGTCACTCCGGTCATCACATGGTCCGTCACATGATCTTTTACCATGGTGGTGGATCATGTGATGGACCATGTGATGACCGGAGTGACGTCACCATATTATTAAATGATAAATTGATATATATACACTGCTCAAAAAAATAAAGGGAACTCTTAAACAACACAATGTAACTCCAAGTCAATCACACTTCTGTGAAATCAAACTGTCCACTTAGGAAGCAACACTGAGTGACAATCAATTTCACATGCTGTTGTGCAAATGGGATAGACAACAGGTGGAAATTATAGGCAATTAGCAAGACACCCCCAATAAAGGAGTGGTTCTGCAGGTGGTGACCACAGACCACTTCTCAGTTCCTATGATTCCTGGCTGATGTTTTGGTCACTTTTGAATGCTGGCGGTGCTTTCACTCTAGTGGTAGCATGAGACGGAGTCTACAACCCACACAAGTGGCTCAGGTAGTGCAGCTTATCCAGGATGGCACATCAATGCGAGCTGTGGCAAGAAGGTTTGCTGTGTGTGTCAGCCTAGTGTCCAGAGCATGGAGGCGCTACCAGGAGACAGGCCAGTACATCAGGAGACGTGGAGGAGGCCGTAGGAGGAAAACAACCCAGCAGCAGGACTGCTACCTCTGCCTTTGTGCAAGGAGGAACAGGAGGAGCACTGCCAGAGTCCTGCAAAATGACCTCCAGCAAGCCACAAATGTGCATGTGTCTGCTCAAACGGTCATAAACAGACTCCATGAGGGTGATATGAGGGCCCGACATCCACAGGTGGGGGTTGGGCTTACAGCCCAACACCGTGCAGGACGTTTGGCATTTGCCAGAGAACACCAAGATTGGCAAATTCGCCACTGGCGCCCTGTGCTCTTCACAGATGAAAGCAGGTTCACACTGAGCACATGTGACAGACGTGACCTCATGTGACTGGAGTGTGTCAGCAGTTCCTGCAAGACGAAGGCATTGATGCTATGGACTGACCCGCCCGTTCCCCAGACCTGAATCCAATTGAGCATATCTGGGACATCATGTCTCGCTCTATCCACCAACAGACTGTCCAGGAGTTGGCAGATGCTTTAGTTTAGGTCTGGGAGGAGATCCCTCAGGAGACCGTCCGCCACCTCATCAGGAGCATGCACAGGCATTGTAGGGAGGTCATACAGGCACGTGGAGGCCACACACACTACTGAGCCTCATTTTGACTTGTTTTAAGGACATTACATCAAAGTTGGATCAGCCTGTAGTGTGTTTTTCAACTTTAATTTTGAGTGTGACTCCAAATCCAGACCTCCATGGGTTGAAAATTTTGATTTCAATTTTTTTATTTTTGTGTGATTTTGTTGTCAGCACATTCAACTATGTAAAGAACAAAGTATTTCCGAAGAATATTTAATTAATTCAGATCTAGGATGTGTTATTTTTGTGTTCCCTTTATTTTTTTGAGGAGTATATATATATATACATAAAAATATAAAAATAAATGTTTTAAAAACAAATTGTTGCATTAAATATATTAATTGCAATTTATTATACCAAAAAGGATGCTATTTTTTTCTCTTTCTTTGCTTCTATCTGCCAATTTGTTCAAAGGAAACTTGAATGCTTTTGTTCATAGGAACTTAGAATTTTTATTGTGCACATTACTCAAGGCACCCAACCCCCACAATATCCATCTATTGTTCTCCAACGAGTCTGCTGTTTTCAAGTTACACACTTTTTATGCTGCCTCCCCCAGCAGCCAAAAAAAGGCCCCCTGTGCAGCTCTGACAAGCCGTGCTGCTGTGGAGCTAGGCTGTCGGGTTTTCTTATTCACAGCGCTGCCGAGATAGCGTCCTTTGTTTCTTTAGTAACCAAAAGGTGCAAGGCATCTGCATCCTCATGCACTCTACTCCTGGCATTTCTCCTATAGAATTAGTCTTTTCTATGAAGGATATTTATTTAATTGTAGGATAATTCTAGCCTTCTGAGTTATGTTAATGTGCAATAGACACAAATGACTTTACACTCAGTGCCCACAATATACCAGCTGTATTTATAGATATATATATAGGTTCTTCATTTGACAGATATAATACCTTAATATGTTATTACATCGCAATGCGATTAATTCAAGTTCTATAAATCGTATTGCGATTTCAACGTAGAGCTTCTGCCGACTTCCGTGCTCATGGAGCGTCCCCATCACCATGGGAACGGCTCCATGCAAGAATGTACTTTTGGATTTGAGAAAGTTGAAATCGCAATGTGATTAATTCAAGTTCTCTGAATCGCATTGCGATTTCAACTTAGTCCTAGGCGCAACATTGTGAGCCCGGGCTCCTGTACAGTACTGTACTGTACAGTGTATAGTAGCTGTCTGGTGAACTTCCCCCCCACCCCGCCACCCCTGACACCCCGCCACCCCCGACACCCGATATCTTTTTTTTGGCCGCGTGCGTGATGAAGGGGACAGTATACTGTACATTACCGTATATTGTCAATGCCACGCAGGTTACTGTAATCTCCGCCACCTCGGTGTTTCCATAAGGGTGAACGCGACCAGAGGGTAATTACAGATAAATCATGCATGTGTATGTACTGTACTGTACATGGCTGTATTTTTATTCATGTATTGCCATACTTTTTAATTAAATACAGCACATGTACAGTACAGAGTCCAACAAAGTATAGGGAACAGGAGGATGATGAAGTCGGCTACCCGACAGACCATACGGCTTAACGCAGCTGCAAGTACTGTAGATAATGATATACTGTAGGTGCTTACTGTACACATACAGGGGGGGACACTAAGTTTAGGGGAGAACAAACATTAAGGGTGCCGTCGGGGAGAGGAGCTATACGGAGCACCAGATGATGCGCCTACGCCAGCGCATGCGTGGAATGCGTACACCCCAGGTATAAACAACAAGGGAGAGGTATAGCTGCTGAAACAGAATATTGATCCACAGTATATCGGTGAAAGTGAAATCAGTGATAATGATAAAACAAACAAACCATTATATAATCAACAAGCACTATAAAAAAGTGCAAGTGCCATGAAAATACAAATTTGATTAACATGATTAGCCCAATATACAATATTCTCATAGTTTCATTAATACATGTAGGCTGTTCCCAGGAACTATAAAACAAATGTAACTGACATAATTAGCCCAATATACAATACTATCATAGTATCATTATTGCATGTATACTGTTCCAACAAAACTACAGTAAATAAAGTGTTGAGTGCCTTATCCAGTAATTTGTATCTCATATCAATATATAAAGGAAAATTATTAATTTTACATAAATAGAAAAACAGAAACAATATAATAACAAAAAAGTAGATTTTCTCAGGGGTTAATCATATTTAACGAAAATAAATATAAATATAAAGTGCAACACTGATATAAGAGGAGGGATTAAAATTCGCCCCGACCACAAAAATAGACAAATTCCACACATTTATTGGGATAGAAAAATTTATTAGAGAACTTTGCCTAAAAAAGTACTTCATGAAAAACCCAATTGAACAGAACACGGCAAAAGATGAGAACATAAACACACAGAATTAAAGCCCAAATCGACTAAATTTCCTAGACAAGAAATAAGTCAGGAAATAGCCACATTTAGGAAATGTGTAGAATCAGACATAAGACGCTTAAAACATAAGAAGAATAAAAACAATTTATCCAACCAGGAAATCCAAGCCATAAAACAATTACAAACACAAAAAGATATCGTCATTCACCCTGCAGATAAGGGAGGAGCAACCATAGTTCTAGATAAAGAAAAATACAAACTAGAATGTCTAAAACTATTGTCAGACAAAACCACATACCAGAAACTGAACAAAGATCCCATCAATACATATGACCAAATATTAAAGAACTACTGCCAGAAAGGGATAGACAACAAATGCCTATTAGAACAAAAAGCACAATTTATTCTAAACACACAACGCAGACTCCCGATTTTTTATTGCCTACCCAAGGTGCACAAAAGCCTTAAGAATCCACCAGGTCGCCCAATAATTTCCGGAATAGGATGATTGACATCAAACCTATTACAACACATTGACAGACTACTCCAACCAATCGTTAAAAAAACAAAAACATATATAAAAGATAACACAGGTGATTAAGATGATGGAAAACTTAAAATACAACCCCAATTGGATCCTAGGCACCCTAGACGTTCAGTCCCTTTACACCACAATAGATCACGAACATGGCATCAAAGCAATGATCGAACAGTTAGAAAAAAGCTATGAATTTCAAAAAGACCAAATTAGTTATATAGCCGAAGGCGTGGAACTGATCCTGAAACACAACTACTTCTCCTTCAACTCAGAGTACTATTTGCAGATCAGAGGCACAGCCATGGGTAATGGCTATGCAAATCTCTTCATGTCACAATGGGAGGATGAGCACATACAGCATCGGCTGGGGACGGACCTGGTATATCGATGATGTTGTCTTCATCTGGCAAAGAGGAGAATCCGAGCTAATTTGATTAGCTAATGATTTCTGGAAGAGATTAACAAAAACCAAATCAATTTATATTTCTCAGCCCACACAAATAAAACTGAAATAGAATTTCTAGACCTAAACATCAAAGTAGAAAATAATAAACTAACATGCTGCACCTTCCAGAAACCAAATGCAAGGAACAGTTTTATTCTCTACTCCAGTTGCCACCTTCCAAGGTGGCTGGAAAACATCCCAGAAAGCCAATTCAGACGCTTAAGGCGCAATTGCACTAACGAAGACAGATTTGAAAAGGAAGCCGAAATATTAAAAAAAACAATTAATTGAAAAATAATACCCCTTAACCAGAATTGAGACATCTCTCGCAAAAGTACGGAAGCTAGATAGAGACTCTTTCTTCAACGACAACACTGAGAACAAAGCCAAAACACAAACAGACGAAACTCCAAACCTCATACTACCATTCAATGCACAATACAAGAATATTGAAAGGATCATTAACACTCTTTGGCACCAAATCCAAAAAGACAAATTGATAGGTCCTTCCATTTCCATGAAAACACATATTATATACACAAGGGCCCCAAATCTAGGCCTGATAGTTGCCCCATCCATCAAAACACACAACAAAAAACTCACATTAAAACTCACACTCAAATTCACATTAAATGCATGGCAAAAATTAAAAGTATTCTACAGGTGCAACCAATGTTGCAACTGCAGACTCACTTCATTTAAGAAAAAAACTGAAAAAATACACTCCACAACCACATCGCTAGAATACGAAATAAGGGAATTCACTCACCTGTAGCAGCACAAACGTAATCTACATCATACAATGCCCCTGCAAAAAACTGTATATTGGTAGGACAAAAAGAAGCCAGAAAAAACGAATATCAGAACACATAAACAACATCAAGAAAGGATTTGAAAAACACTCACTCTCCAAACATTTCAAAACATACCACAATCAAGATCCATCGGGCTTATCCTTTGCAGCCCTGGAAAAAATAGAAACAGATTGGAGAGGAGGAAACCACATAGCCAAGAAGTCTCATATCGAATCAAAATTCATTTTCGAGTTCAACACACTCATACCAGAAGGCCTGAACGCTGACTTTGAACTATTCGGCTTCATATGATTGACCCGGAGTGGTTACCTCCGTTCGACTGGCGGTAGGCGTCCGGCTGTTTTACCAGCACCCCTACCGCCACTCGATACGAGGCCACCACCCGTCTTATCACTCAACAACAACCAGCCCAGCACTGCTCCCCAAAAGAAGACCAACACATGGAATATGACCACATTTCACATATGGAACACAGAAAATTCCCCCTAAAATTATATATTACTACACCTCTATAACACCCCTCACAAAGCGCACAGAACAAGCACTATAAGAAACTTTAATAGACACCACTCACATCGTCCCTCACACTCAATATAGAGTATGTACAAATATACAACGTTACCATATAGTAACATGACCCTATCCTTTCATGGACAGAATTGCAAACTATCCCCCTTACACGACAAACACATCTATCAAAACCCCCTTAAGAAAGGCTCCCCAGAAGAGCTCTCATAATGTGCAAACCACAAACGCAACACCACTGCTCTAGCTATATAGAAAATGCATCACTACCGCACAAACGTTATGATTTATGTAAATCTCATTCATATGTCACATGTTTACTCTTTGCAATTATAAAATCAACTTTCCATCCAAAAAAAGAAGAAAAGAAAGCCAGAGAAAATTGACACTATGAGGTTTATCACATTAACACAGTGAAATCCGGCTCATGGAACACATCCAAGACATGGAACATATCCAGGAGCACAAGATGCAAACCAGCCATAAAAAACACACCAACAGCAGAAAAAAATGCAGCGGTACCGCATAAACGACAAAACCATGGAATTTTTATCTAAACACCTAATTTTTTAATTCAGGACCAACACAGCAACACCCCACTATGAAAAAATCTGCTTCACCTGTTATCCAACCAAGAAAAATGAAGAAAAGAAAGAACTAAAAGGAAAACCAACATTATGTGGGCCACCACATCCACACAACCAAATCCAGTCCAGACTTTTAACAGATCCAAAGACAGGGTATAAAAGCCAATACAATGGCAGACAGCGGGCAACCACAAGCTTAGACCTTCGAAACGTGTATGGTGAATACCTTACAAACCCGCTAACACATCACTCTGGAAGCGCTTCCAACAACCACTTTTACCCTTCTACTAAATTAACCACCTCCGGACCGCTGTACGCACAGACGCGTCCTGGAGGTGGTTGATTCATTCCGAGTGGACGCATATACGCGTCATCTCGCGAGACGCGAGATTTCCTGTGAACGCGCGCTCACAGGAACGGAAGGTAAGAGAGTTGATCTCCAGCCTGCCAGCGGCGATCGTTCGCTGGCAGGCTGGAGATGTGTTTTTTTTAACCCCTAACAGGTATATTAGACGCTGTTTTGATAACAGCGTCTAATATACCTGCTACCTGGTCCTCTGGTGGTCCCCTTTGTTTGGATCGACCACCAGAGGACACAGGTAGCTCAGTAAAGTAGCACCAAGCACCACTACACTACACTACACCCCCCCCCCCCCCGTCACTTATTAACCCCTTATTAGCCCCTGATCACCCCATATAGACTCCCTGATCACCCCATATAGACTCCCTGATCACCCCCCTGTCATTGATTACCCCCCTGTCATTGATCAACCCCCTGTAAAGCTCCATTCAGATGTCCGCATGATTTTTACGGATCCACTGATAGATGGATCGGATCCGCAAAACGCATCCGGACGTCTGAATGAAGCCTTACAGGGGCATGATCAATGACTGTGGTGATCACCCCATATAGACTCCCTGATCACCCCCCTGTAAAGCTCCATTCAGATGTCCGCATGATTTTTACGGATCCACTGATAGATGGATCGGATCCGCAAAACGCATCCGGACGTCTGAATGAAGCCTTACAGGGGCATGATCAATGACTGTGGTTATCACCCCATATAGACTCCCTGATCACCCCCCTGTCATTGATCAACCCCCTGTCATTGATTACCCCCCTGTAAAGCTCCATTCAGACGTCCGCATGATTTTTACGGATCCACTGATAGATGGATCGGATCCGCAAAACGCATCCGGACGTCTGAATGAAGCCTTACAGGGGCATGATCAATGACTGTGGTTATCACCCCATATAGACTCCCTGATCACCCCCCTGTCATTGATCACCCCCCTGTCATTGATTACCCCCCTGTAAAGCTCCATTCAGACGTCCGCATGATTTTTACGGATCCACTGATAGATGGATCGGATCCGCAAAACGCATCCGGACGTCTGAATGAAGCCTTACAGGGGCGTGATCAATGACTGTGGTTATCACCCCATATAGACTCCCTGATCACCCCCCTGTCATTGATTACCCCCCTGTAAAGCTCCATTCAGACGTCCGCATGATTTTTACGGATCCACTGATAGATGGATCGGATCCGCAAAACGCATCCGGACGTCTGAATGAAGCCTTACAGGGGCATGATCAATGACTGTGGTGATCACCCCATATAGACTCCCTGATCACCCCCCTGTCATTGATTACCCCCCTGTCATTGATCACCCCCCTGTAAAGCTCCATTCAGACGTCCGCATGATTTTTACGGATCCACTGATAGATGGATCGGATCCGCAAAACGCATACGGACGTCTGAATGAAGCCTTACACGGGCGTGATCAATGACTGTGGTTATCACCCCATATAGACTCCCTGATCACCCCCCTGTCATTGATCACCCCCCTGTCATTGATCACCCCCCCTGTCATTGATCACCCCCCCTGTCATTGATCACCCCCCCTGTCATTGATCACCCCCCTGTCATTGATCAACCCCCCTGTCATTGATCACCCCCCTGTCATTGATCACCCCCCCTGTCATTGATCACCCCCCTGTAAGGCTCCATTCAGACATTTTTTTGGCCCAAGTTAGCGGAATTATTTTTTTTTTTTCTTACAAAGTCTCATATTCCACTAACTTGTGACAAAAAATTAAATCTCACATGAACTCACCATACCCCTCACGGAATCCAAATGCGTAAAATGTTTTAGACATTTATATTCCAGACTTCTTCTCACGCTTTAGGGCCCCTAGAATGCCAGGGCAGTATAAATACCCCACATGTGACCCCATTTCGGAAAGAAGACACCCCCAGGTATTCCGTGAGGGGCATATTGAGTCCATGAAAGATTGAAATTTTTGTCCCAAGTTAGCGGAACGGGAGACTTTGTGAGAAAAAAATAAAAAATATCAATTTCCGCTAACTTGTGCCAAAAAAAAAAAAATTTCTATGAACTCGCCATGCCCCTCATTGAATACCTTGGGGTGTCTTCTTTCCAAAATGGGGTCACATGTGGGGTATTTATACTGCCCTGGCATTCTAGGGGCCCCAAAGCGTGAGAAGAAGTCTGGTATCAAAATGTCTAAAAATGCCCTCCTAAAAGGAATTTGGGCCCCTTTGCGCATCTAGGCTGCAAAAAAGTGTCACACATCTGGTATCGCCGTACTCAGGAGAAGTTGGGGAATGTGTTTTGGGGTGTCATTTTACATATACCCATGCTGGGTGAGATAAATATCTTGGTCAAATGCCAACTTTGTATAAAAAAATGGGAAAAGTTGTCTTTTGCCAAGATATTTCTCTCACCTAGCATGGGTATATGTAAAAAGACACCCCAAAACACATTCCCCAACTTCTCCCGAGTACGGAGATACCAGATGTGTGACACTTTTTTGCAGCCTAGGTGGGCAAAGGGGCCCATATTCCAAAGAGCACCTTTCGGATTTCACTGGTCATTTACCTACTTACCACACATTAGGGCCCCTGGAAAATGCCAGGGCAGTATAACTACCCCACAAGTGACCCCATTTTGGAAAGAAGACACCCCAAGGTATTCCGTGAGGGGCATGGCGAGTTCCTAGAATTTTTTATTTTTTGTCACAAGTTAGTGGAAAATGATGATTTTTTTTTTTTTTTTTTTTCATACAAAGTCTCATATTCCACTAACTTGTGACAAAAAATAAAAACTTCCATGAACTCACTATGCCCATCAGCGAATACCTTGGGGTCTATTCTTTCCAAAATGGGGTCACTTGTGGGGTAGGTATACTGCCCTGGCATTCTAGGAGCCCAAATGTGTGGTAAGGAGTTTGAAATCAAATTCTGTAAAAAATGACCTGTGAAATCCGAAAGGTGCTCTTTGGAATATGGGCCCCTTTGCCCACCTAGGCTGCAAAAAAGTGTCACACATCTGGTATCTCCGTACTCAGGAGAAGGTGGGGAATGTGTTTTGGGGTGTCATTTTACATATACCCATGCTGGGTGAGATAAATATCTTGGTCAAATGCCAACTTTGTATAAAAAAATGGGAAAAGTTGTCTTTTGCCAAGATATTTCTCTCACCCAGCATGGGTATATGTAAAAAAACACCCAAAAACACATTCCCCAACTTCTCCTGAGTACGGAGATACCACATGTGTGGCACTTTTTTGCAGCCAAGGTGGGCAAAGGGGCCCATATTCCAAAGAGCACCTTTTGGATTTCACTGGTCATTTACCTACTTACCACACATTAGGGCCCCTGGAAAATGCCAGGGCAGTATAACTACCCCACAAGTGACCCCATTTTGGAAAGAAGACACCCCAAGGTATTCCGTGAGGGGCATGGCGAGTTCCTAGAATTTTTTATTTTTTGTCACAAGTTAGTGGAAAATGATGATTTTTTTTTTTTTTCATACAAAGTCTCATATTCCACTAACTTGTGACAAAAAATAAAAACTTCCATGAACTCACTATGCCCATAAGCGAATACCTTGGGGTCTATTCTTTCCAAAATGGGGTCACTTGTGGGGTAGGTATAATGCCCTGGTATTTTAGGGGCCCAAATGTGTGGTAAGGAGTTTGAAATCAAATTCTGTAAAAAATGACGAGTGAAATCCGAAAGGTGCTCTTTGGAATATGGGCCCCTTTGCCCACCTAGGCTGCAAAAAAGTGTCACACATCTGGTATCTCCGTATTCAGGAGAAGTTGGGGAATGTGTTTTGGGGTGTCTTTTTACATATACCCATGCTGGGTGAGAGAAATATCTTGGCAAAAGACAACTTTTCCCATTTTTTTATACAAAGTTGGCATTTGACCAAGATATTTATCTCACCCAGCATGGGTATATGTAAAAAGACACCCCAAAACACATTCCCCAACTTCTCCTGAATACAGAGATACCAGATGTGTGACACTTTTTTGCAGCCTAGGTGGGCAAAGGGGCCCATATTCCAAAGAGCACCTTTCGGATTTCACTCTTCATTTTTTACAGAATTTGATTTCAAACTCCTTACCACACATTTGGGCCCCTAGAATGCCAGGGCAGTATAACTACCCCACAAGTGACCCCATTTTGGAAAGAAGAGACCCCAAGGTATTTCGTGATGGGCATAGTGAGTTCATGGAAGTTTTTATTTTTTGTCACAAGTTAGTGGAATATGAGACTTTGTAAGAAAAAAAAAATAAAAAAATCATCATTTTCCGCTAACTTGTGACAAAAAATAAAAAGTTCTATGAACTCACTATGCCCATCAGCGAATACCTTAGGGTGTGTACTTTCCGAAATGGGGTCATTTGTGGGGTGTTTGTACTGTCTGGGCATTGTAGAACCTCAGGAAACATGACAGGTGCTCAGAAAGTCAGAGCTGCTTCAAAAAGCGGAAATTCACATTTTTGTACCATAGTTTGTAAACGCTATAACTTTTACCCAAACCATTTTTTTTTTACCCAAACATTTTTTTTTTATCAAAGACATGTAGAACAATAAATTTAGAGCAAAATTTATATATGGATGTCGTTTTTTTTTGCAAAATTTTACAACTGAAAGTGAAAAATGTCATTTTTTTGCAAAAAAATCGTTAAATTTCGATTAATAACAAAAAAAGTAAAAATGTCAGCAGCAATGAAATACCACCAAATGAAAGCTCTATTAGTGAGAAGAAAAGGAGGTAAAATTCATTTGGGTGGTAAGTTGCATGACCGAGCAATAAACGGTGAAAGTAGTGTAGGTCAGAAGTGTAAAAAGTGGCCTGGTCTTTCAGGGTGTTTAAGCACTGGGGGCTGAGGTGGTTAAAAAGATCTTTTACCCTTCTACTGGATCAAAAAGATCACTATACAGTGATCGCGAACAGAGCGGAGACACGTGGGACGCCATACAGGTGATGTCACATCCACGTGGGACGCTGAAACATCCGAACGGCCAGTACAGAGCGCATAAAGGGCGCACTAACAGCCGTGACATTCGAATCCTACAAAGAAGGTACACTACAGTCAGGGCGCAGTCCTCTTTACCGTGTGGGACGCCACACTAGGTACAGCACCCGACTGACATATTATCCCTGTTTATACCATCAATAACAGTGACCGGCTAACAAGTTATAACAGGGAAGCACTGCAAATAACAAGCATATCCACCTCTTTTATTTTACTCATCTACAAACTGTTTGCATTTGAATAGTATCTAAAAACTCACCAGCAACCATTGAAGGTGGAGACCACTGCTGAATGACTACTCCATTTTTATCCTTTTCTTATCCGTATTTCTATTTTTACTATTTACTATTTTTTATGAAGGTGGTGACAATTGCTGAATAAGTTATCCTAAATCTATTCTTCCCTCCATTTACTACTACTATTATCTTTTACTATTATTTTTTATTTCCATTTTCACGCAGTGCACAACCTCAAAAGCACTGCACCATGTACTAATCCATATACCTATTTTATAAATAAAATTTTATGAACTGTATTCATACGATCCCCCCTCACCACCTTTTTACTAAAGTATACCCTTTATGATCTATATTTATATCAAATAAATGCACATTTTTACCTACCAATCTGTCTATATTTCTCTCTAAGTGTTCTACCAGGTGAAGAGTGACGGTTTTCCACACATTTTTACGATACTACAATGTAGAAAGGATGTGCTTGTAGTTCTGTGCCAAAAGTATTGGGACAACTCCTAGAGATTGGTACCAGTGTCTTTTTTGTAGCAACTATTGTGGTGTTTGTATTCCTGTTAAACAAAACAAGCAATGCAACAGCTCACTGCAAACCTGTTTGGAACCTGCACTTTCTGAATTATATGATAGCCGCTATGGCACATAACAGGTATATTTAGTGTTAGGAACCCGTCTAACTAGAGATTGCCTTGACGTGCGGCAGACGGGCTCAAATAATTTTGTACAAAACGATTTGCCAAGTATCTCTAACTTATTAGTTCAGCATTTGCTATTATGATGCAATTTTGTACTTTATTTGGTTTGCAGTGAGCTGTTGCATTGCTTGTTTTGTTTAACAGTCTTGTTCTCAGCCATAGCAACGTGCCCCTGCGCTTTGGGATGTGATGACTGACCCCCCTTTTTTTTCTCTGCAGTTTGTGCTGGAGGTGTGGCTGCCTCCCCAGTCGTGCACTCCTGACCAGCTCGTCTGTCCCACAGGTTGATTTTAATTAGTGTTAGTATATAGCTTGGCCCGCTCCCCTCCACTCACTGAAGCCAGAGATACTTAGCAAATCATTTTGTACAAAATTATTTGAGCCCGTCTGCCGAACGTCAAGGCAATCTCTAGTTAGACGGGTTCCTAACACTAAATATACCTGTTATGTGCCATAGCGGCTATCATATAATTCAGAAAGTGCAGGTTCCACTTACATGCTGGATCCGCCTGAATTTCTGTCATTTTCGGTGCCAAAATGGCCTCCATTATATCCAGGGAAAGCAGTTACCAGCATGCACGCCGGGCCCACTCCACACCACCCCTGGCGCCACATGGTCACCAAGGACTGCAATGAGAGTCCACACACTATCTCTCATTGGTCACTGGCCACCAATGAATGTAATACAGGGGAGGGGGGCCGCACTGGCCACCAATGAATGTAATACAGGGGAGGAAGGGGGGCCGCACTGGCCACCAATGAATTTAATACAGGGGAGGGAGGGGGGGGGGGCGCACTGGCCACAAATGAATTTAAAACTGGGGAGGGAGGGGGGTCTGCCCCCTCCTGCCTGGCAGCACCTGATCTCTTACAGGGGGCTATGATACGCACAATTAACCCCTCAGGTGCGGCACCTGAGGGGTTAATTGTGTGGATCACAGCCCCCTGTAAGAGATCGGGTGCTGCCAGGCAGCAGGGGGCAGTCATGTACATAGTTCTTAGTATATTCTAACTTGCAGCGTCCCCATCACTATGGGAACGCCTCTGTGTTAGAATATACTGTCGGATCTGAGTTTTCACGATATAACTCAAATCCGATGGTATATTTTAACATAGAGGCGTTTCCATGGTGATGGGGACGCTTCAAGTTAAAATATACCATTGGATTGGAGAAAACTCTGATCTGATGGTATAATAAGGACTCCTGACTTTACATTGAAAGTCAATGGGGGACGGATCTGTTTGCAATTGCACCATATTGTGTCAACGTCAAACGGATCCATCCCCATTGACTTGCATTGTAAGTCAGGACGGATCCGTTTGGCTCTGCACGGCCAGGCGGACACCAAAACGACTTTTTTTTTTACTTTCCTTCATGTCCGTGGATCCTCCAAAAATCAAGGAAGACCTACGGAAGAAAAAACGGACACGGATCACGGAACTACGGAACCAGTTTTTGCGGACCGCAAAAAAAACCGGTCGTGTGCATGAGGCCTTAAAAGTGGAAATTGGTAAATTGAGAACTCTTGTCCAGCAGGCAGCCGAAGCTAGCAGTAATTATGGATGTACTAAGGTGTAATACTGAGCTGCTCAAGGAGAATGAATGGTTGTCTGAAAGCCTGACGCACGCAAAGGGTGCTGTAAGGGAATTGTCTGCTCTCTGCAGGAGGACAGAAGTTGAACATTCTCAGTGCTTAGCGCAGCCAGAGTCATTGAAACAACCGTTAGAGAGTAATGTTTCTGGGGTTAAAGGCAATGTATGGGCTGTAAGTATGGAGAAGTCTGAAGACTTTGGGTCAGATACTTAAACTGACTCAGGGATGGAGATGGACAATTTGTCTGACCCTGGATTTGGAAGTGTTAACACAATGCCAGAAGAATCCTCAAATCAGTCCATAGTAAGAGGACTCAATACAGATGGTAGTGTGGGATCTAGTCATGCTAGAATGGTTCATGTTGTGCAGCAAGGCAGATCACCATGTGCACAGAGAAGGTATTGTGCAGGGAGACAAGCTATTCGTTGTTTTGCATGCAGGGGATTTGGCACATTGCAAGATATTGTGACGTCGCTAATGGCAACCGACACAGGTATGTTAAGTACCTCAGAACCACATCTAGAAGTAAAATGTTTTTTTCAGAAAGGTGGGGTAATGGTCCCAGACATGGTTCTTTGCAAAGGCATAGAAGCCAGGGACAGCCAAGGTCATGGATCCAGGAAGCAGATTTTAAATCCCAATATGAACGGTTAAAATGTGAAAATCTGAAGCTCAGAGAGGAAAGAGATTGGTTCCTGGAATTCAGCAGAGATTCTAATTTTGTGTGCCAGAGAAGGGGAAATGAAGAGATGTTATTGAGGTCTTTGTAAACCATTTTACTGTTTTTATTTAGAAAGAAATGGAGGAACTCTAAGACCTAATTTAAATAGACTTTTCCCTTCACCTGGAAACCGGTTTTGGGGACCTTGTAATTTTAAATCCTGCTTCTTTTGGTAAAATAAATCTGAAGTTGGTTTGGGGCTGGGCAAATTAGTATTTCAATGACTGGGTGGGAAGAAATTCTTCTGCCAGTGTTTATGGTTTTAGGCGAACCCTCCAAGACATTGATGTGTTAATTCAGTCCTATACAATTGTATGTGTTCCAAAGGTTTTTAGTTTTTTGTATTTGAGTTTTGGTTTTAGGTTAAAATTTACTTTTTACTGAATCTCAATGTATATAGCTAGATTTCCTGTAACTGAATTTTTTTTTGGTAGAGAATGTGCTTCAGTGGTGTTTTTTGCATGTTATTTTTTGGGCATTTTTGATTCTTGAGAAGGCTACATTGTTGTTGTTTTTCTCTCCTTTTTTCAGGTTTATATTTGCTAACCCATTTTTATTTTTAGGTTTTTATTGTTGTAATCAATTTTCTTTTCAGCTTTTTCCTTTTCAAATTTTGGCATCTTTTTCGGTTTTATTTTCAGTAATTTTTGTCTATTTTTGTTTGGGTATTTCTTTGATTAATTACAGGATTTACCTTTGTATAGTGAGGCAAGTTTCATATTTACCTTTTTCTGCACCCTATATTCGATCTTAGCATACTTTTTTACTTCTATTTCTCTTTTCCAAGTGACAGTTCTCCACTCCAGGACTCTACTCTCTTTAACAACCAGAGGTTAACCCTGTTTTAGGAGATTGACTGGAGGAGCCACATTGAGCTGGAGAAAAGCGGGTCTCATTTATTGGGTAGCCTCAGCTGGCCAAACACAGGCGTGGCTCAGCTGTGTGTATAGCCCTTTAGGAGGCATACTGGGAATCCAGCAAAAGGAGCTCTGGCCTAAAGGCCCTGTGGGAGTGGAAATAGCATTGAGAGTAGCAATAGGCCGCTCTCAGTGCACAAGATTTCTAGCCTGTCCAACATAGGCTGTGTAAAAGTCGGGGTCGGACAGTAAGAAGGAGCCGGGCGGTATCCTCTGTGTACGGTCAAAAGCGTGTCCCTGGACGCAGGCAACACTGGTAACGGCTTTCTTAACCAAGGATTGGTTGTGGGAGATCCATGTTCAGGGGGGGGGGAATAGTCCCCTCATGGGGTCAGACACATGATATCTAGTTATGGGGTGAAGGCCACAAAGCCCCTTAAAGAATGGAGTAGGTGGTCCAAGGGAACTAATTGGAGTATCCCTCTGAAAGGTATTTTTGACTTATGGAGATGGAAAAAATTTATTACAGAGTTCAGGCCCAAGCTCCAGTCAGCAAAAACATTGGAGGTAGAGCAATGGTGGCTGCAAAAGTCAATTGTGGTAATTAAGCAGGGCGTACAGAACGCGGTTTCAATCCGGAAGAACTAAGTGATGTACACCTGGCCTGAGGGGAAAACTGAGGTGAGGAATCCGATGCAGGAAGCAGAGGAGGCTCTATCTGGGAAGACTTTGTTGAAACAGGCCGGATCCACTAAACCTGGGCCTACTGAAACACAACCAGTACCCGAGGTAAGTGAGTCCCCAACTGTTACTTCCACCTCCACTACTGGCAGGGTTGCTTCTCTCCCTCTCTCTCAATCTTTCTCTCTCTCTCATCCCTCTCTCATCCCCATATCTAACCTTGAGACGATGCACCATGTTGAATCCAGTTTCTCTTCTTCCTGGTTTTGAGGACAATGAGAAGGAAGGGGGAAGTGGTGCAGAAAACAACAATCTTCAAACTTTTTACTAACCATTCTAACCTCTCAACTGTTAATCAATTTTCTAACCTAGTAGGGATTCACGTCGAGAACCATCACAATTGCCTTTTCTTTGACGGTACTTGGGTCAGATTTTTGCAAAGAAAAAATCACGGCCAATCCATGGCCTGAATGTTCCGCTGTAGCCCTTTATTCCATCAGGGATGCCCCCAGGAAGCCCCACGAATTATCAACCGATGTCCACCCCCAGGTTTGGGAGTCTCTCCCGGACCCAGACTCAATAACCAGTGCTCATTCTAGTCAACCAGGTGATTGGGTCTTGCTAAAGAAACATCCGAGGACGGGACTAGAGCCGAGATATCTTGGGCCATTCCAGGTGCTGCTGATGACACCAACCTCTCTGAAGTTCGAGGGACAAGACAACTGGATCCACACCAGTCACTGCAAGAAGCTGCTCAACTAGATCAAAGAATGAAGAGTATCACTTTTGTTTATTTGTTTCGTTTAGTTTTTAAGGAGGGAAATGAACCTCAAACTAGCAAGGGCCACAAGGAGACATTTGTTGATAGCACATAACGATACATTCCTAGAGGGTACTATCAGCTATAGGTTTAATAGTAGCTCTGGCTCAGGCTCCTCGCTTGTTAATCCTGTATGGGTGTCCGGGCAGCTAGGCGGCCCATAGATGTGGTAAAGGGCATAAGTTTGTGGGAAGGTATAACGGTCAAGCTTACTAATAAAACCCCAGATCTTTTTAATAACACCCATAGACCAAATTATATCTGCTGGAAAGAAGGGTGTTAAGTTCAGACTGAGGGAGAGATCCCCCAGTCTTTTCAGTTATTACTGGAGGCCCGTGACTGTCAGAAGTTCTTGTGTGGAGTTGACGGGTCCGTACTATTTCCTATGCAGGTTATCCGCTTATAAGGTAATTCCCCCTAATGCCAGAGGTTCATGTGTCCTGGTGAAGCTTGTCCCTGCATCTTACGTTGCAGCCGATTGGGAGGAACTGATGGTGATGAAGGAGGTAAGGGCAGGGAGAGCTGGAAGGGAGTTGTTTTCTGGATGGACGGGATGGGGAGTTGGACTTAAGAAGCGATTGAACAATTTCTCGTCCATAGTGGATGAGATGTTCAATGAAACAGTTGAGGCAGTGAGAAAGATCACCGAGAATCAACTACAGTAGAGCATCCAAATGGGGGTTTATGTGAATTAGATGACAGTTGTGCCTGGCTAGAAGACACCAGTGACAAGCGTCAGGCCCATCCTGGCAGGAGCAGGGCAGGGGCGGAACTATGACTAGTGAGGGATGGAATTCTTTCACGACTTTGGGTTGTTTTGCTGATTTCCTATTTTCCATAGGTAACTGGTTAAAGGAAGTAGGAGTCTATATCCTCATGTTGTTCCTTTTTCTCTTTATCCTATATATCCTGGTGAGATGTTCCTGCTGTTTGATCGGATCGCCAGGCACGTGCAGATGATCACATCCTCATCGCAGCTCCCAGATATACTACGGAACAACCTATGCCTTTGATGGAAAGGATGTCCAACTAAACGTCCATCGCCATCCCACACCTCCCCACATCAGGACCTCCCTCAGAGTCAACTCTCCGAAGAATCGAGCGGACGTATGGAGCCAATGGCACACAAGGAGCACAACAATCGACGAGGGCAAGCTGAGGAAACCGAAGATTCAGCAAGAGATTCAAAGAACCTAGGGGACATATGACAAAGAGGAGGGAACTGTCGTGGAAATTATTATTAGCATAGGATGACTATAGTGGACCTTTTCTTTATCTTAGGAATGTTATTTAGGTTTATTTTGTATATGCCTCCCTGTGTAAAGTCTGACCGGATTTCGGTTATAAGAGAGCGTGATCGGGTCAGGACGGTACCAGGGAAATTCTATAGATCAGCACTCGGGTTCCTACTGCCCCATGTGAAATCCGCCACCGTTGGTTTGAGGGGATCAAATGGCTGCTGGCTCTGAGAGCAATGTTCTTAGTGAAAGCTGCCAGCGGGTCCTTATCAGCAACGGTGGGGTATAGCACACTGATGCCGGTCTCACTGAACCATGGGGGCCCCAACATGCTGTTAAGCATTGGTTGGTGGGACTGATGTCCATGTGAATGCTATATCACCTTACTTGGTCGACCCTGTTTTAAAAGACCTTCCTCAGGGACTGATTTCCCCTTTCGGAACCATGTCTAACAGAGGTTCACTTTGGGTCAGTAGGAGATTTGTACTGGATTAAATGGATGTTGTCCGATTTGAGAGCAATATCTGTTTAAGGAAAGGCTGATTCATTTGGAAGCATTTGCACATGTCCTGGGAGTGGTGGTGGTTTGTGAGCATGCTCCACCCACCAGCACTCTCAGGAGGTGTCCAGATATGTCCCTTCCAGTTCTGAAATGTATTTCTATTGGTCAAGGCATGAGGTGGATTGTATCTGCCTATCTGTAATTTTATTGGGCGGCCATGTGCCAAGGACGGCGGGGTTAGCCCAGTAGAAGGTCTGAGACATGTTAAGTGATGGTGGTTTTCTCATCTTCCTGTATATCATCACTTCCTGTATGTTTGTTACATGAAGGAAGTGGTCGGGTGATGGGTCTGCCCCTTTCTATTGTTACACCTTTTGTGGATATAAAATAAAGGGAAGAGACTGGGCAGGAGGAGAAGGAGTGCTCAACCGAAACTCAGGCTGAAACACCTTGTCTGACTCTTGATGAGTGTTACCTTTCCTTACACAAAATAGCTTGACACATGTGCTTTTAAGCACGGGGATATTCTTTGTGGTTGGCGTACTTCGGCGCACTTTTAGCGCAGCTTGGATATGTGCGTCTGATGCAAGCGAATTTCTACAACATCACCTACCTATGCCGTAGTGCCTATATCTATATGTGGATATTGGAGATGAGTGAATCGAAGCTGACGAAGTGGAATTCAATCCGAATTTCAGGAAAAATTTGATTCGCAACGAATGTGAATTTCCTCTCATGCATGCAGCCAATCAGCAGCCAGCCAGCCCTGTATTGTCACAGCCCTATAAAAACGGCGGCCATCTTGGAGTCAGACATTTCCCAGAGTTCTGAGTGCAGGGACAGACATGAGAAGGCGCTAGGGACAACAATAGGAAAAACCTCATTGTCAAAAGAAAACCTAAAAAAACGATTTATAAGTGCAGGGAAAGGATAGGGAGGAATCATTGCATAGCATCTTAGTGCAGGGAGAGACGTCAGAAGGCGCTAGGGACAGTGCTAGAAACGCGATTTACAAGTGCAGGGAAAGATTATTTGGGGATCCAAATAGCTATTATACAGCTCTGTCATTCCAGCAGTTTGTTCTTGGGGTGCAAGTGTTATGTTATAAAGTCTTTAGTGGCTTATATCTGTGGAAACAGAAAAATATATTCTCAGTTCACTTCTGCAGTTATATGTGGTGAAAGCGTTTAGTGGCCTATTTCATTACAAAATGAATAATATATACGCACTTCACTGTTGCAGTTATTTGTGATGAAAGCGATTACTGGCCTATTTCAGTACAAAAAGAAAAATATATTCATCGCTTTTAGGGGTGTTTTAATTCGCTTTTAATTAATTTAGTTCGGCTAAAAGTATGTCAGACAGAGAAGTGCCAGGCCATGCACAGAGGAGTGGAAGTTTCTGGCGCATTTAGAGGTTGCAGCAGAGTAAGGGGCCGTGGCAGCAGGATTCGCAGCGAGAGGCCTAAGATCCTGGTGTCATCTAGCGGTCATGTATTTACCAGCAACCCAGTCATTCTTGATTGGTTAACTCGGTCTTCCACTTCATCCCAAGTGACATCAGACACCCCCAAGCAACAGTCGGTGGGTTCGTCAGACACAACAATTAGTAGGCATGACAAGGGAGCAGGCCCTGTGCCCTCACCTGTCCTCATCCTGCCTCTGTCCTTTGCTGTTCCCTCACCCACAGAAGTATTGTATGCTGTGGGCTTAGCTCCACTATACAGCGAGGACGAGCTTCTAGAGGACAGTCAGCAGCTACTGCCCAGCCAAGATCTGGAGGAGACATCCGCCACTTCGTCTGCTAGGCGGGTAAGAATTAATGAGGACTGTGGCCTGGGAGGTGGTGGTGCGAGCAGTCAGGCTCCTGACCCAGAGATGGTTGAGGAGGAGATCAGTGATATGCAGACACTACTCGATGATGATTGGGCAGACTAGATGGGCCAAATGGTTCTTATCTGCCGACACATTCTATGTTTCTATGTTTCTATGATAAAACCAATCGCACTTGGGAGCCGGGTTAACCACCTCCGGACCGCCTAACGCAGGATCGCGTTCCGGAGGTGGCAGCGCTGAGCACAGTCACGCATATATGCGTCATCTCGCGAGACGCGAGACTTCCTGTGAACGCGCGCACACAGGCGCGCGCGCTCACAGGAACGGAAGGTAAGAGAGTTGATCTCCAGCCTGCCAGCGGCGATCGTTCGCTGGCAGGCTGGAGATGTGTTTTTTTTAACCCCTAACAGGTATATTAGACGCTGTTTTGATAACAGCGTCTAATATACCTGCTACCTGGTCCTCTGGTGGTCCCTTTTGTTTGGATCGACCACCAGAGGACACAGGTAGCTCAGTAAAGTAGCACCAAGCACCACTACACTACACTACACCCCCCCTGTCACTTATTAACCCCTTATTAGCCCCTGATCACCCCTGATCACCCCATATAGACTCCCTGATCACCCCCTGTCATTGATTACCCCCCTGTCATTGATCAACCCCCTGTAAAGCTCCATTCAGACGTCCGCATGATTTTTACGGATCCACTGATAGATGGATCGGATCCGCAAAACGCATCCGGACGTCTGAATGAAGCCTTACAGGGGCATGATCAATGACTGTGGTGATCACCCCATATAGACTCCCTGATCACCCCCCTGTAAAGCTCCATTCAGATGTCCGCATGATTTTTACGGATGCACTGATAGATGGATCGGATCCGCAAAACGCATCCGGACGTCTGAATGAAGCCTTACAGGGGCATGATCAATGACTGTGGTGATCACCCCATATAGACTCCCTGATCACCCCCCTGTCATTGATTACCCCCCTGTCATTGATCACCCCCCTGTAAAGCTCCATTCAGATGTCCGCATGATTTTTACGGATGCACTGATAGATGGATCGGATCCGCAAAACGCATCCGGACGTCTGAATGAAGCCTTACAGGGGCTTGATCAATGACTGTGGTGATCACCCCATATAGACTCCCTGATCACCCCCCTGTCATTGATCACCCCCCTGTCATTGATCACCCCCCTGTCATTGATCACCCCCCTGTCATTGATTACCCCCCTGTCATTGATTAACCCCCTGTAAAGCTCCATATAGACGTCCGCATGATTTTTACGGATCCACTGATAGATGGATCGGATCCGCAAAACGCATCCGGACGTCTGAATGAAGCCTTACAGGGGCGTGATCAATGACTGTGGTTATCACCCCATATAGACTCCCTGATCACCCCCCTGTCATTGATTACCCCCCTGTAAAGCTCCATTCAGACGTCCGCATGATTTTTACGGATCCACTGATAGATGGATCGGATCCGCAAAACGCATCCGGACGTCTGAATGAAGCCTTACAGGGGCGTGATCAATGACTGTGGTGATCACCCCATATAGACTCCCTGATCACCCCCCTGTCATTGATTACCCCCCTGTAAAGCTCCATTCAGATGTCCGCATGATTTTTACGGATGCACTGATAGATGGATCGGATCCGCAAAACGCATCCGGACGTCTGAATGAAGCCTTACAGGGGCATGATCAATGACTGTGGTGATCACCCCATATAGACTCCCTGATCACCCCCCTGTCATTGATTACCCCCCTGTAAAGCTCCATTCAGACGTCCGCATGATTTTTACGGATCCACTGATAGATGGATCGGATCCGCAAAACGCATCCGGACGTCTGAATGAAGCCTTACAGGGGCGTGATCAATGACTGTGGTGATCACCCCATATAGACTCCCTGATCACCCCCCTGTCATTGATTACCCCCCTGTAAAGCTCCATTCAGACGTCCGCATGATTTTTACGGATCCACTGATAGATGGATCGGATCCGGAAAACGCATCCGGACATCTGAATGAAGCCTTACAGGGGCGTGATCAATGACTGTGGTGATCACCCCATATAGACTCCCTGATCACCCCCCTGTCATTGATTACCCCCCTGTAAAGCTCCATTCAGATGTCCGCATGATTTTTACGGATGCACTGATAGATGGATCGGATCCGCAAAACGCATCCGGACGTCTGAATGAAGCCTTACAGGGGTGTGATCAATGACTGTGGTGATCACCCCATATAGACTCCCTGATCACCCCCCTGTCATTGATCACCACCCTGTCATTGATCACCACCCCTGTCATTGACCACCCCCCTGTCATTGATCACCCCCCTGTCATTGATCACCCCCCTGTCATTGATCACCCCCCCTGTCATTGATCACCCTCTGTAAGGCTCCATTCAGACATTTTTTTGGCCCAAGTTAGCGGAATTATTATTTTTTTTTCTTACAAAGTCTCATATTCCACTAACTTGTGTCAAAAAATAAAATCTCACATGAACTCACCATACCCCTCATGGAATCCAAATGCGTAAAATTTTTTAGACATTTATATTCCAGACTTCTTCTCACGCTTTAGGGCCCCTAGAATGCCAGGGCAGTATAAATACCCCACATGTGACCCCATTTCGGAAAGAAGACACCCCCAGGTATTCCGTGAGGGGCATATTGAGTCCATGAAAGATTGAAATTTTTGTCCCAAGTTAGCGGAAAGGGAGACTTTGTGAGAAAAAAAATTAAAAATATCAATTTCCGCTAACTTGTGCCAAAAAAAAAAAAATTATATGAACTCGCCATGCCCCTCATTGAATACCTTGGGGTGTCTTCTTTCCAAAATGGGGTCACATGTGGGGTATTTATGCTGCCCTGGCATTCTAGGGGTCCCAAAGCGTGAGAAGAAGTCTGGTATCCAAATGTCTAAAAATGCCCTCCTAAAAGGAATTTGGGCACCTTTGCCCACCTAGGCTGCAAAAAAGTGTCACACATCTGGTATCTCCGTACTCAGGAGAAGTTGGGGAATGTGTTTTGGGGTGTCATTTTACATATACCCATGCTGGGTGAGAGAAATATCTTGGCAAAAGACAACTTTTCCCATTTTTTTATACAAAGTTGGCATTTGACCAAGATATTTATCTCACCCAGCATGGGTATATGTAAAAAGACACCGCAAAACACATTCCTCAACTTCTCCTGAATACAGAGATACCAGATGTGTGACACTTTTTTGCAGCCTAGGTGGGCAAAGGGGCCCATATTCCAAAGAGCACCTTTCGTATTTCACAGGTCATTTTTTACAGAATTTGATTTCAAACTCCTTACCACACATTTGGGCCCCTAGAATGCCAGGGCAGTATAACTACCCCACAAGTGACCCCATTTTGGAAAGAATAGACCCCAAGGTATTCGCTGATGGGCATAGTGAGTTCATGGAAGTTTTTATTTTTTGTCACAAGTTAGTGGAATATGAGACTTTGTATGAAAAAAAAAAAAAATCATCATTTTCCACTAACTTGTGACAAAAAATAAAAAATTCTAGGAACTTGCCATGCCCCTCACGGAATACCTTGGGGTGTCGTCTTTCCAAAATGGGGTCACTTGTGGGGTAGTTATACTGCCCTGGCATTCTAGGGGCCCAAATGTGTGGTAAGGAGTTTGAAATCAAATTCTGTAAAAAATGACCTGTGAAATCCGAAAGGTGCTCTTTGGAATATGGGCCCCTTTGCCCACCTAGGCTGCAAAAAAGTGTCACACATCTGGTATCTCCGTACTCGGGAGAAGTTGGGGAATGTGTTTTGGGGTGTCATTTTACATATACCCATGCTGGGTAAGAGAAATATCTTGGCAAAAGACAACTTTTCCCATTTTTTTATACAAAGTTGGCATTTGACCAAGATATTTATCTCACCCAGCATGGGTATATGTAAAAAGACACCCCAAAACACATTCCTCAACTTCTCCTGAATACAGAGATACCAGATGTGTGACACTTTTTTGCAGCCTAGGTGGGCAAAGGGGCCCATATTCCAAAGAGCACCTTTCGGATTTCACAGGTCATTTTTTACAGAATTTGATTTCAAACTCCTTACCACACATTTGGGCCCCTAGAATGCCAGGGCAGTATAACTACCCCACAAGTGACCCCATTTTGGAAAGAAGAGACCCCAAGGTATTCGCTGATGGGCATAGTGAGTTCATGGAAGTTTTTATTTTTTGTCACAAGTTAGTGGAATATGAGACTTTGTATGAAAAAAAAAAAAAAATCATCATTTTCCACTAACTTGTGACAAAAAAAAAAAAATTCTAGGAACTTGCCATGCCCCTCACGGAATACCTTGGGGTGTCGTCTTTCCAAAATGGGGTCACTTGTGGGGTAGTTATACTGCCCTGGCATTCTAGGGGCCCAAATGTGTGGTAAGGAGTTTGAAATCAAATTCTGTAAAAAATGACCTGTGAAATCCGAAAGGTGCTCTTTGGAATATAGGCCCCTTTGCCTACCTAGGCTGCAAAAAAGTGTCACACATCTGGTATCTCCGTACTCGGGAGAAGTTGGGGAATGTGTTTTGGGGTGTCATTTTACATATACCCATGCTGGCTAAGAGAAATATCTTGGCAAAAGACAACTTTTCCCATTTTTTTATACAAAGTTGGCATTTGACCAAGATATTTATCTCACCCAGCATGGGTATATGTAAAAAGACACCCCAAAACACATTCCTCAACTTCTCCTGAATACAGAGATACCAGATGTGTGACACTTTTTTGCAGCCTAGGTGGGCAAAGGGGCCCATATTCCAAAGAGCACCTTTCGGATTTCACAGGTCATTTTTTACAGAATTTGATTTCAAACTCCTTACCACACATTTGGGCCCCTAGAATGCCAGGGCAGTATAACTACCCCACATATGACCCCATTTTGGAAAGAAGAGACCCCAAGGTATTTCGTGATGGGCATAGTGAGTTCATAGAAGTTTTTATTTTTTGTCACAAGTTAGTGGAATATGAGACTTTGTAAGAAAATAAAAAAATAAAAAAATCATCATTTTCCGCTAACTTGTGACAAAAAATAAAAAGTTCTATGAACTCACTATGCCCATCAGCGAATACCTTAGGGTGTGTACTTTCCGAAATGGGGTCATTTGTGGGGTGTTTGTACTGTCTGGGCATTGTAGAACCTCAGGAAACATGACAGGTGCTCAGAAAGTCAGAGCTGCTTCAAAAAGCGGAAATTCACATTTTTGTACCATAGTTTGTAAACGCTATAACTTTTACCCAAACCATTTTTTTTTTACCCAAACATTTTTTTTTTATCAAAGACATGTAGAACAATAAATTTAGAGCAAAATTTCTATATGGATCTCGTTTTTTTGCAAAATTTTACAACTGAAAGTGAAAAATGTCATTTTTTTGCAAAAAAATCGTTAAATTTCGATTAATAACAAAAAAAGTAAAAATGTCAGCAGCAATGAAATACCACCAAATGAAAGCTCTATTAGTGAGAAGAAAAGGAGGTAAAATTCATTTGGGTGGTAAGTTGCATGACCGAGCAATAAACAGTGAAAGTAGTGTAGGTCAGAAGTGTAAAAAGTGGCCTGGTCTTTCAGGGTGTTTAAGCACTGGGGGCTGAGGTGGTTAAGAAGGGGCTTCGTCATCATCAGCAGAAGAGAGTGCTAGCTTGCCCTTGAGGCAGCGGCTGAGCCAGCAAGTCGCTAGTGTGGCCAGGAGTCAGCAGGGTGGCAGCAGTGGGAGATTAGGAGCCAAACTGGCATGCGGTAGACCACCTGCTTTGCAGCAGCCTACCTGCACGGAAAGGAGTGGTGCACCGGTTTACGGAAGCAGCGGCGGTAGCATTCATTCAGTGCGGACTGTTGGGGGTAAAATCACCTACTTGGCGTTGTGGCAGTTTTTTGTTAAGTTGCTGGAGGAGGTGGACGTGGCCATATGTAGAATCTGTGGGCAGAAGGTGAAGCGGGCCAGGGTGCAAATGTTGGCACTAAGATCCTGCATCAACATATGCAGCGTCGCCACCCAGTGGCCTGGGAGAACCGTGGCTCCGATGTGGTGGTCCAGCCTGCCGCAGCAACCGCTGCATCGCCCAGTGGCACACACACAATTTCAGACAGTCAGGGCTCCACCAGCTCAGCCGTAGGAGCTGTCTGTCCTTCACATCGTCTGCTGTTTCTGATGCTCCTGCTCCTCCTACTCCTCATCAGTCATTCCGTCAGCAATCGATCACCAAAGCAATTGGCAAGAGTGAACAGTATGCGTGCATGCATCCAACGGCACAGAAGCTGAACGTGCTCCTGTCCAAGTTGCTGGTGCTGCAGTCCCTCCCTTTCCAAGTGGTGGACTCTGCACCTTTCAGAGAACTGATGGCTTGTGCCAAGCCGACGTGGAGAGTCCCAAGCCGTCATTTCTTTGCAAAAAAGGCAGTACCAGCCCTGCACAAATATGTAGAACAGAAGGTGGGCCAGTCCTTGAGCCTGTCGGTGTGTGCCAAAGTGCACAGCAGCACTGACATGTGGAGCTGTATCTATGTTCAGGGACAATACATGTCCTTTACGGCCCACTGGGTGAATGTAGTTTCTGAACAGACATGGCATGGAGAGGGAGAAATGTGACATGGAGGGGGGGAAATGTGACATGGAGGGGGAGAAATGTGACATTGAGAGGGAGAAATGTGACATTGAGAGGGAGAAATGTGACATTGAGAGGGAGAAATGTGACATTGAGAGGGAGAAATGTGACATGGAGGGGGAAAAATGTCACATGGAGGGGGAGAAATGTGACATTTCTTCCCCATGTCACATTTCTCCCCCCGTGTCTTATTTCTCCCCCATGTCTTATTTCTCCCCCCATGTCTTATTTCTCCCCCCATGTCTTATTTCTCCCCCCATGTCACATTTATCCCCCTCCATGTCCCATTTATCCCCCTCCATGTCACATGTCTCCTCCTCCATGTCACATTTCTCCCCCTCCATGTCACATTTCTCCCCCTCCACGTCACATTTCTCTCCCTCCATGTCACATTTCTCCCTGTCAATGTCACATTTTATCCCCTCAATGTCACATTTCACCCCCCCATGTCACATCACCCCCCATGTCACATTTCTCCCCCTCCATGGCACATTTTCCCCCTCCCATGTCACCACCCCCTCTATTAATGTTGTGTGAAAAACATTATGCTCACCTGGCTTGGTCCCTTATGCAGCAGCTCCCATTCTCCTCTGTGTGGGCTGGTATCTTCTCTCTGGGCTCCCGACAAGTTTTAGGACCTTTCCCACTCAGCCAATCAGTGGCCACAGCTGTGTCACCTGTCAGGCCAGTGATTGGCTCAGCGGGAAATCACTGGCCTGACACGTGACACAGCTGCAGCCACTGATTGGCTGAGTGGAAAAGGTCCTTTAACTTGTCGGGAGACCAGAGAGAATATACCAGGACCACAGAGAGGAGAACAGCCACGGGCGTGATTTATTTATTTTTAAAAAGTTTCATTTTTCTGCCCCCCCTTTGTTCGGCGTCTCTGAGCCCTAAGGCAGCCGCTTGGTCTGCCTTATTATAGCACCGGGCCTGGCCACATAAGCCCTGTGGGGGCTGAACTAGAGGAGGAGGAGATCATTAATGCCAAGCAATGTGTAGTGAAATAGGTGCTTTTTCTACTCAGGTGCCAGGAGAGAAGGAATAGGAGCAGCCTGTTCCAGAGGAGCTACAGGGCGACGAGGAAGACGAGACAAAAGACTCAGACACACCGTGGCAGTATGCAGTTTAGATGGAGGCAGGTAGTCCCTCTGAGTCACTTGCACAAATGGCCCGATGCATGCTCACTTGCTTGCGTAGTGACAGCCGAATTGTCACCATTCGGCAGAGGGATGACTTCTGGCTCTCCACCTTGTTGGACCCTCTCTACCGGTCCAAAATGGGGGCCCACTGAGAGGGAGGACAAACTGGTGTACTACAGAGACATACTATGTAGTCAGTTGGCCACTGCCTATCTGCCATCGTCCATCCTCTCGCAGGTCTGACCGGGGGAGGACTCTGTGCTCATGTTCTACTGCCATGGCTGCTAGGGAGGGGTGGGGTGGCAGGAGCTGTACCAGCTCCATCAACAGCAGCCTGAGTCTACAGTCACTGATGAGTAGCTTTCTTCAACCGCATAGTGAAGAAACTACTCACCAGCAGCAGCAGGTAGATCTGGAGCAGGACCTGAACCAGCAGGTGGTGGCATACTTGGACAGCACACTGCCAACCCACATTAAAGATCCGCTGAACTACTGGGCAGCCAAACTGGATTTGTGGCCGTAACTAGCAGAGTTTGCCCTGGAAAAGCTGGCCTGCCCGGCCAGTAGTGTGGCATTAGAGCAGGTGTTTAGTGCAGCGTGGGCCATAGATACCCCAAGAGGAACTCGCCTGTGCACCCAAAATGTGGAGAGACTGACCTTTATCATAATGAATCAGGCGTGAAGTGTGCAGTGATTCTAAGAGTGACGCCTGTCATCTGCATGTCATGCTGACTCACAGTATCATTTCACTACCACAGCAGACTCCCTATGCGTGTTACTGCAAGGCACAGTGTTCTACACCCCTATAAAGGCTTTCTGCAGCCTGGAAATAGCAGTTTTCTAACGTAATTCGCCGCAAATAAATTTAGATTGAAGTAAAAATTTTCAAAAAATTGGGCGAACTGGCCGAATTTAATTTTTGAAATGATCTAGTTGTTGAATCTGGTTCAAGAGGAAATGTGTCAGGGTGTTCTCAGGAACTAGTGAGGGGTAACTGTTATTACTCCTATGTATTATTGATGCTTTTAAGGTAGTCTCAGGGAAAATTGAGGATAGGTAGGAGTGTAAGTCGTGTACCGGGGTGGGCTCCCCAGGATACAGCGAAGTCACGAATGAGGAAAGCAACTCGAACACCAGTTTTTGCCAAAACATTATTTTACTTAAACATGGCAATGAATACAACCACAAATGCTGGGAACATACAATTCATTTTCAAACACCCAGCCCGAAGACTGAGACCCTTGTGCTGCACAGCGCGACGCCCTCCGTTGGATGCAGGAGGAAAGTGTGGTAATTTACCTACTGGCGGGGCACAACTAAACAGCCACGCCATACCTGTTATTACCCTAAAAATTCAATAACAACTGTTTCGGTGTGTGGTACGGGCTAGCCTGCGGTGCAGCACAACAGCTTACAATCTTACAGTGTTCTACAGTATTCCCCCTCCAATAACTGGCCTTGTAGCACGTGCTTCTGTATTCCTTCAGAGCAAAACGCCAGCCTGGCTTGAGTTTGTGGGGAAGTTTATCAGCTCTCCAGTGTGAAATGTCACTTTACATTGTGGAATCCTTGCAATGAACAGCCAGCAACGCTTGTGGCCTGACACAAACAGAAGCCCTATCTAAATAACTACAGGCCTGACCTCAGTCTCTAGGGTTATAGGCGCTAACACTGTTGTGAGGTGTGTACACGATCAGTCTTACCGACCCGGGTCTGCTCTGCATCTGCTGGTGACTGTGAACTGAACAAAGGCTTCTCCAACAAGCATGCAGTGCCGCATAGTATGTTGTTTTGCTCCTCAGATCTCATCAGCATTCCTGGAAGTAATACTCGATCCTCTGGACAGGATCAGGGTCTAGGACATGTCAGCTTCACTTTGCTGCAGCTCTGGTCACTGAGGGATGCTCCCACAGTGCTGATGGATCCTCTGCTCACACAGTTCCTCATTCTCAGCTTCCTCTAAGATGGATGCTCCCTTTCTACAGACTTTGTAACTCCACCTCTCATGAATATGGAAAATATTCAGTCTGTTAGCTGTGTTTAGGAAACAGCAACACCTTGTGGCCAAACAGCGGAATGTGAGTCCAGATCATTTAACTTAATTTACACAGTGTCCAGACAATGAGAGCTATTTCCCAGCTACAGTGGATTTAAAAAGTCTACACACCCCTGTTAAAATGTGACAAAGATAAATCATTTCAGAACTTTTTCCACCTTTAATGTGACCTATAAACTGTATAACTCAATTGAAAAACAAACTGAAATATTTAAGGTAGAGGGAAGAAAAAATATAAAAATAAAATAATATGGTTGCATAATTGTGCACACCCTTAAACTAATACTTTGTTGAAGCACCTTTTGATTTTATTACAGCACTCAGTCTTTTTGGGTATGAGTCTATCAGCATGGCACATTTTGACTTGGCAAGATTTGTCCACTCTTCTTTGCAAAAACACTCCAAATCTGTCAGATTGCGAAGGCATCACTTGTGCACAGCCCTCTTCTGATCACCCCACAGATTATCAATCGGATTCAGGTCTAGGCTCTGGCAGGGCCATTCCAAAACTTGAATCTTCTTTTGGTGAAGCCATTCCTTTGTTGATTTGGAATTATGCTTTGGGTCGTTGTCATGCTGAAAGAAGAAGTTCCTCTTCATGTTCAGCTTTCTAGCAGAAGCCTGAAGGTTTTGTGCCAATATTGACTGGTATTTGGAACTGTTCATAATTCCCTCTAGCTTAACTAAGGCCCCAGTTCCAACTGAAGAAAAACAGCCCCAAATCATGATGCTGCCACCACCATGCTTCACTCTGGGTATGGTGTTCTTTTGGTGATGTGCAGTGTTTTTTTTGCGCCAAACATATCTTTTGGAATTATGGCCAAAAAGTTCAACCTTGGTTTCATCAGACCATAACACCTTTTCCCACATGCTTTTGGGAGACTTCAGATGTGTTTTTGCAAAATGTAGCCATGTTTGGATGTTTTTCTTCGTAAGAAAAGGCTTTAGTCTTGCCACTCTACCCCATAGCCCAGACATATGAAGAATACGGGAGATTGTTGTCACATGTACCACACAGCCAGTACTTGTCAGATATTCCTGCAGCTCCTTTAATGTTGTTGTAGGCCTCTTGGTAGCCTCCCACACCAGTTTTCTTCTCGTCTTTTCATCAATTTTGGAGGGACGTCCAGTTCTTGGTAATGTCGCTGTTGTGCCATATTTTCTCGACTTGATGTCTTCACTGTGTTCCATGGTATATCTAATGCCTTGGAAATTATTTTGTAGGCTTCTCCTGACTGATACATTTTAACAATGAGATTCCTCTGATGCTTTGGAAGCTTTCTGTGGACCATGGCTTTTGCCTGTGGGATGCGACTAAGAAAATTTCAGGAAAGACCAACTAGAGCAGCTGAACTTTATTTGGGGTTAATCAGAGGCACTTTAAATGATGGTAGGTGTATGCTGACTCCTATTTAACAGGACTTTGAATATGATTGTTTAATTCTGAACACAGCTACATCCCCAGTTATAAGAGGGTGTGCACACTTATGCAACCACATTATTTTAGTTTTTTTGTTTTCTTCCCTCCACCTAAAAGATTTCAGATTGTTTTTCAATTGAGTTGTACAGTTTATTAGTCACATTAATGGTGTAAAAAGTTCTGAAATGATTTAACCTTGTCTCATTTTTTTACATCACGGAAACCTGACATTTTAACAGGGGTGTCTTTACCTTTTTATATCCACTGTATCTCACAGGAGTATGGAGTGTATCCACCTTTAGGGTTCGACTTCGGGGACAGGGTTTAGGATGGGGAGAGATATATATATATATATATATATATATATATATATATATATATATACAGTACAGACCAAAAGTTTGGACACACCTTCTCATTCAAAGAGTTTTCTTTATTTTCATGACTATGAAAATTGTAGATTCACACTGAAGGCATCAAAACTATGAATTAACACATGTAGAATTATATACATAACAAACAAGTGTGAAACAACTGAAAATATGTCATATTCTAGGTTCTTCAAAGTATCCACCTTTTGCTTTGATTACTGCTTTGCACACTCTTGGCATTCTCTTGATGAGCTCCAACTGGTTTTCCCCTGATATGGTTTTTACTTCACAGGTGTGTCCTGTCAGGTTTAATAAGTGGGATTTCTTGCCTTATAAATGGGGTTGGGACCATCAGTGGCGTTGAGGAGAAGTCAGGTGGATACACAGCTGATAGTCCTACTGAATAGACTGTTAGAATTTGTATTATGGCAAGAAAAAAGCAGCTAAGTAAAGAAAAATGAGTGGCCATTATTACTTTAAGAAATGAAGGTCAGTCAGTCAGCCGAAAAATTGGGAAAACTTTGAAAGTAAGGGCTATTTGACCATGAAGGAGAGTGATGGGGTGCTGCGCCAGATGACCTGGCCTCCACAGTCACCGGACCTGAACCCAATCGAGATGGTTTGGGGTGAGCTGGACCGCAGAGTGAAGGCAAAAGGGCCAACAAGTGCTAAGCATCTCTGGGAACTCCTTCAAGACTGTTGGAAGACCATTTCAGGGGACTACCTCTTAAAGCTCATCAAGAGAATGCCAAGAATGTGCAGAGCTGTAATCAAAGCAAAAGGTGGCTACTTTGAAGAACCTAGAATATGACATATTTTCAGTTGTTTCACACTTGTTTGTTATGTATATAATTCCACACGTGTTAATTCATAGTTTTGATGCCTTCATAGTCATGAAAATAAAGAAAACTCTTTGAATGAGGTGTGTCCAAACTTTTGGTCTGTACTGTATATATATATATATATATATATATATACAAACCCTCTCCTCCCCCCTCCCTGCCCAGCTCTCTTTAGTTTTATCATAATTTTTGTTCTTAGTATCATTGGGGCTCATGTTTATTAATACTTTAAATTATATTTTACATGTGACATTAGTAAAGGTTAATTTTTATGGCACTTTCAGTGAATCGACTATTTGAAGCTACCTTTGGAGAACATCACTTGCCACTAGGGTATATTTCCTGAAATGAAGACCTATGAGATTTTATTAATCATATGGGAGTTGGACCCCAAAAATAATTTCATCTGATGGGCCCAAAGAACTGGAATTTAACCTTGATCCTAACATAACCATAAGACTTATCAAGGATATAACAAAAAAAAATTGCACTAAAGGTAGTTAAAATAGAGTCAAAAAATTACTTTATATGTAAATTATATAACTGCAAATCCGACATTTATTGAATATTTCCTGGAGAGACTTTTTGATTTCCTTATTCCTCAGACTGTATATGATGGGGTTGATGAATGGAGTAAATACAGTATACAGCAGAGATAGGAGTTTACTACTATTCAAGGTTTGTCCTTCTGTTGGGAAAATGTAAACACTCAGTATAGTAACGAAGAATATGATGACTACAATGAGGTGGGAGCTACAGGTGGAGAAGGCTTTCTGTCTACTGATTCTGGACTGAAACCGCAAGATGGTGACAATAATATTAGTATAAGATATGATAATTATCGTGATTGGGCTCAGGAGTAAAGGAACGCTCAGTATATAGTTCACTGACTCCATAGTGTACACCCCCGAACAGGCAATTTTCAATAAGGGAACTAGATCACAGAAGAAATGGTCAATGACATTTGGTCCACAAAACGTCAGCTTTGATATAAATAAGGTTTCAATAAATGACAAAAAAAAACTTAACACCCAACACATGGTGGCCAATGTCACACAGCGTTTTTTTGTCATGATAGAAGAATAGAGGAGGGGATTACAGATGGCCACATATCTGTCATAAGACATCACTGTGAGAAGAAAACATTCAGATATTTCTGTAGTACCAAAAACATACAATTGTGTCATACAACTAATAACGGTAATGGTCCCCCCATTATTCAGTAGGATGTGGAGCATGTTGGGCACAATATTTGAAGTTAAGAAGATATCAGTAATAGACAGCTGTGATATGAAGAAGTACATTGGGGCATAGAGGTTCTTGCTGGTGGACACCAGGGTGATGATCAGGAGATTCCCACATATTGTCCCACAATATACCATCAGGATGAGACAGATTAAGTAAATTCTTAAATAACAGCTGCTTTGAAATGCTACAATGAAAAACTCAGTGACCGTAGTCATGTTCTTCTCCTGCATAAATAACAATAAAAGTGTTAGGAGTTAGTTGTCTGATTATCGACCAGAACAAGTAAGTCATTAAATGCATTTGTCATGATATTTTATAGGAGTAAACGTTAAAGGGGTTGTCCCATTGTAAACACATCCCCTATACATGGGGTTATGTGATAAGCACCATATCTGCAGGGGTCCAAACAATATCAGAAATAGAGGCCTTGTGTTCTCCGAATGAATGGAGTGATGGTCACTCCACCAAACTGTGGGACTGCCAGAGACAGCTAAGTAAAAGCGCTCTGCTGTCTATGGCAGCCCCATATATTGGGATAATGTAGAAACCATCATTATATTCAAGGAACACTGGGCCCGCATTATCGTGATCGCTGATGGCCACAGTAGTTGGACCCCAACCAACCAGACACATCTTGTGGATATACTGTAAGGGTTTGTAATGGGACAACCCCCTTAGACAATTGTTAGGCCTAAGGCTACTTTCACTCTAGCGTTTTTGCTCGATCCGGCAGGGTTCAGCAAAACCGCTTCCGTTACTGATAATACAACCATCGGATCCGGTTGTATTATCTTTAACATACACAAGACTGATCCGGTTGTATTATGTCTTCTATAGCCAAGACGGATCCGTCATGAACTCCATTGAAAGTCAATGGAGGACGGATTTGATTTCTGTTGTGGAAGAATGTGTCAGAGAAAACAGATCAGTCCCCATTGACTTGAATTGGGGGTCATGCCGGATCCGTCTTTCTCCGCATCTCAGGACGGAAAGCAAAATACAACATGTTGAGGTGTACTCTCCGGTATGGGAACGCAACTAAACGGAATGCATTTTGGAGCATTTTGTTCTGTTCAGTTCAGTTTTGTCCCTATTGACAATGAATGGGGACAAAACTGAAGTGTTTTTTTCCGGTATTGAGCCCCTATGACAGATCTCAATACCAGAAAACGAAAACGCTAGTGTGAAAGTCGCCTAACATATGCGGTATCAGGATAGTTCTGTTATGTGAGGGGATTCCAGGGACATGTCTTCATTTTATGCGAGTGACAAAAGCTGGTCTAAGGCAATCATCGGATGAATATTACAACTGACGTCCCGCTGCAATAGCTGGGATCAGAGAGAATTCTGATGCTGCATGTTTAACCCCTTAGAAGTCACAGACAATAACGTGCTTCAGAAGGATAAACAATAAAGTGATTTTTTTCTGTCGACAGGAATATTTTTTCCGTTATGTATAACAGAAACAAACAGAACCATTATATGCCCCCTGTAAGAAGGTACAAGGAATCATCGTGGATGATAGGTAAGTGTCACCGAGGTTCCTGGCCTCGGTGGAGTAAGAGACGTTTTTTATGTGTCAGCAGCAGTTGCTGTTTGACACCTAAATACTTAGTATGACTATAATAGCTGATCCGGGATGGCTCTTACTGGAAGTAAAAATAGTAAAATAGAATACAGCGGCTCACCCCTATCACGTATGGATAGGTGCTCACCCTCTAGTCCTACCCTCAGGACCACAAAGAATGCAAAACGTATAGAAAGAGTGAGGGGGCACACACACCAAGGAAACACTGGATAGATGAATAATTGGTATTTAATATTCTAAAAACAAACCCCTAAAATCACATAAAATATACTTCAATTAACTACTAATGCATATAAATATAATGCCACTAATACAATATGTCACTGATAGCTATGCAGCTGGTGCGGTACTCGGTACACTATGATGGGTATGGTGTATTAGAGTTCATCCGAACAATGTCCCAAATCATGCGGTGCTGCACCAAGTGAACCAGGTAATGGTGGTAGTATAGAAGATCCTGAAGATAGCCCCAACAGATGTATCAACTGAGGCAATAGTTATGACTGTATGTCAATGTCCAGTATTTCAATGGTAAGTACAGAGATGCGTATAAGCAATGCGCACAGGCGCTGGCCTCCAGATTACTTACAGTGTCCAGCCGCTTTAGGTCTCCCGGTCTCACCCCTCCTTGCTACCTGACTGCAGCACGATTTCCCAGGTGGCCGAACACGGCCGTCTGTGGCGTCACACTTGACCTGGTGATCTGGGGTTCCGGGCGGACGCTTAGATGACGTCAATGCTTTGCGGCGGTAATTTCAAATCTGGATGTAGATTCCTTGCGTTTGCAATTTGAAATCCAGTTTCTTTATTCTTTTCTTTTCTTTGAATCCACGCTCACTCTGTATGCCAGACGCGTTTCAGGGTCTTACGCCCCTTCCTCAGGTGGCCACTGAGGAAGGGGCGTAAGACCCTGAAACGGGTCTGGCATACAGAGTGAGCGTCCTCAGGTGGCCACTGAGGAAGGGGCGTAAGACCCTGAAACGCGTCTGGCATACAGAGTGAGCGTGGATTCAAAGAAAAGAAAAGAATAAAGAAACTGGATTTCAAATTGCAAACGCAAGGAATCTACATCCAGATTTGAAATTACCGCCGCAAAGCATTGACGTCATCTAAGCGTCCGCCCGGAACCCCAGATCACCAGGTCACGTGGGACGCCACAGACGGCCGTGTTCGGCCACCTGGGAAATCGTGCTGCAGTCAGGTAGCAAGGAGGGGTGAGACCGGGAGACCTAAAGCGGCTGAACACTGTAAGTAATCTGGAGGCCAGCGCCTGTGCGCATTGCTTATACGCATCTCTGTACTTACCATTGAAATACTGGACATTGACATACAGTCATAACTATTGCCTCAGTTGATACATCTGTTGGGGCTATCTTCAGGATCTTCTATACTACCACCATTACCTGGTTCACTTGGTGCAGCACCGCATGATTTGGGACATTGTTCGGATGAACTCTAATACACCATACCCATCATAGTGTACCGAGTACCGCACCAGCTGCATAGCTATCAGTGACATATTGTATTAGTGGCATTATATTTATATGCATTAGTAGTTAATTGAAGTATATTTTATGTGATTTTAGGGGTTTGTTTTTAGAATATTAAATACCGATTATTCATCTATCCAGTGTTTCCTTGGTGTGTGTGCCCCCTCACTCTTTCTATACGTTTTGCTTACTGGAAGTAGTCAAAGTTCTGGGTGGGTGACTACTCCCCATGTTCCAGGCTGGGTTTTGGCAGGCATAAAAACTAGCCAGCACTGCCAGGTGGAGAGGATTACCTCCATCTGACAGTGGAGCTCAGGAGGTCTGTGTGCTGTGATGTGAGGGCTGTGTTGTGATCTGCGGCTTCAGTCAGGCTATAGGACTCAAACTCCTGTGAGGGCGAACAGGCCACCTAACGCCTGACTGTGGACTTGACAAGACAGAACTTCCAACAGGGTGTGAAGTAACACCCAGGAGAAAAGGTAAATGTTTTGTATATGAACTTTTCATGTGTGTGAACGATCACCAAGCAACTTGCGTTTTTGTTTTGCTTTCACGTGTGAATGAACACTGATGTTTTGAACCAAGAACTTGCACTTTGCCTCTGTGCTGCATGCGCTAATCCTAACTACCAGAGGGAATCCCCACACCCCATAGTCATGTATTGGGACAGAGCAAAACGGAATGCCTCTTAAAGAGTTCCGTTTTGTATTGCGTCCTAAAATTCTGTTATATTCCGTTATAATAGAACCTATAACAAAATTCCATAATGCAAATGTGAACCCACCCTAAAACTGACAGGCACAAAACATAGGAACTGAAAAATGTCAAATCAAAGTTGCAAATAAATAAATGAGTCAAGTTTATTAAAAATAGAAAAATGTATGCTTTGGGCTATATTCACACAACGGTAAAAAAAATGGCTATAAAAACAGACACTCAGTTTTTCATGGTCATTTTTAAACCAATTTTGCTTCAATTTTCAGATTTTCACTGGCTTTTTTAATTTAAATCCCAATCCCTGCATTATACAAGATGTCCCCCATAGTGGCCCCAGCAGTAATAATGTCTCCCAGAAGTAAAAATGTCCCCTCAAGTGGCCCCCAATGTCCCCATGGTGGCCCTCAGCTGTTATAATGGGATTATTTTTTTAAAGCAAAAAATTTTATAAACTAAAATAAAGTGAATTACCCACCTCATCCAGTTGAAAATGCAGAGACAGACACTCCTCTCTTGATACAGAAGGACCTGGATGATGACATCACCATGCTCTCCCAGCATGATCGCTGAGAGCAGATGATGATGTCATCACATTTGGAATGCAGGTCCTTCGGCAGGTCCTTCAGCATTAGGAGAGGAGGGACTGTCTGAGGCAATTTTTTTTTACCCTCTTAACGGCCACAGTGATATATTGTTGTGGATGCATGGGGTGTGACATCCAGTATACTTTTATATTATCCAGTATATTTTAACATTTCACTGGCCCCGGCCCCCACAGCAGTTCCACCATCAGCTGCATAACAACCACCCAGCCCTGTTTCCTTATTGTCACCGGGAGCAGAGGCCGTGACCGTGCCTACAAAGAATATGTCTTTTCTTGGTGTCGTTTTGGGTGTGGCGGCACAAGCAGCTGTACAGTCTCCAACTGAAAACTATAGGAGGCGGATTCTGAGCTGCCGCTATCACAAGTGGACTTTAAAAGTCTCTTCAAGAGAATCTCTTGTGGAGACACACTTCTGATCTTAACTTCAGTGATTTATTTTCATTCAGACTCATTGAGACTACTGTAACTGATAGTGAAATATTAAACTGAAGATTAGAAGTTTGACTGAGGAATAATCTATTCTGACTCTGGGACCAAGGGCCTTACACACTGAAGACGGTGAGTGTTCTGAAGTTATTGAACAGTGCTTGGAAGAGGAGACTCTTTCAGACTACTGGAGCAACTACAAGAAGACCACACCTTACCATTCCTTCCAGAGAGCAGCAACATATGTTGACACCCCAATGGGCAACCCAAAACCTGGCCACTGCAATTGCTACAATGAAGGCTTCAGAGGAGATGCAAGAGAGGAGCATTGACTTGGTGGCGTAGACACGAAAACATCTGTTTGAGCGAATGAGGAGGAGCGCTGTTTGCTGCCTTCATGCAGGCTTAGTCAAGTCATGTGATATCCAATGTCAGGACTGGCCTGAACACTCGCCAAGCCCCGTAGAGCACAGGCAACCAGTGTCCAGCACACAGCCCCTTTCTGCACCGCAACATCACAAGTCATTACAGTGACATTAAGTGACATTAAGTGTAGACCAGTGGTTCTCAACCTTTTCACACCAAGTGACAAGCTGTTCGAAATGAGCACGGAAGGAAGCGAACAGTCATAAATATTAACCAAATAAGGCTGCCCTCATGCCACTGGCATGCTCTGTTCTAATCCTCTGTCAGAAGTTCCTTCAGATTTGAAAGAGAGATTAGCACGACATTCAGCACTAAGCTGCCTGTTAAAATGACAGACAGCACATTAGGACCCATGATAGATGACTATTACTATTTAAATTACATACCACACTACCAAACATACAGGAGAATACAGAACTTCATACTTCTTACATCCTCTGATATAGATGTTCTCTTTCCTCATCTTGTCCATTCAGACCAGACTGCCATTATAAATTCTTTCAGCCACATCCCATCTCTGCAGATTTTGACAAACAGACATCTTAGGTTCCTACTTTTCTATCATGATCCCCACTTTTTAAACCCACCCATCCTGCCACCCCTCCATACTGTACCCGCTGTGCTTCCCAATACTATACTGCAGAAACAGATAGTACCCTTGAAAATATTAATACCCCACAGACCCCCAGTGCCTCATTCAATAATTATGGATACACAGTGCATTCAAAAATAATTGTGCCCAGCAAATACTGCCTCTGACAATAATAGTGCTGTAAACATTGTGTCCCCCCAAAATAATTGTTGTAAACTGATATTGTGCCAGGGTGCCCACAGCAACAGTACTCCCACCAATAGTAAAAATTCTCTCCCAGAGCACCCTTAGTGGTAATAGTGCCCCTACAGTGCCCCAAATAGTTTCAATTGGTCCCCCATTAATAATAAAGTCCCAGATAATGCCCCCAGTAGTAATAATGCCCAATAATAGTGACCCAAGTAGACCCATTTTCCCCATAGTTCCTCCACCCTCCATTGTAGCCCAGCAATATGCTGTCAAAGAAATATAAAACCACAAATACTTGCCCTTCATACTGCTGTCAGTGATGCAGGTCTGTGATCCGAGCTGTATCTTGATTGGGCTTAGGCCTTGCAATGATGATGTAATTGTGCCGTCTGTTCTGGCCTCTGATAGGCTACAGGCACTAGGGCTAAAGCCTATCAAATTGGCACAAGTAGGGTTACCAATAGTAGTTATAGAGGCAGTGTCTATCCCTGTGCCAAATTTATCAACCAGCCCGAACCCCTCTGATATATCCAGTGCATGTCCAGACCGCCAGTCTAAATATACTCCATTGATAGGAGCAGTAAACCTGGGCCACTGTGTGTGTTTACAGCTCGCCATTCACTGATACGATGTCAAACCTGCTGGTAACTCAATATCAGACAAAAAATGCAGGAAAGTGGTAAATATACGCTGGCTGTCCAGTAACATGTTTATTATAAAATAGTAAAGTAGAAAATATTAATAGTTTTGAGTGAATTAAAGTCCATGAAGTAGACTATGATACAAAATTGAAGGAAAACCTGATTTGCTGCGAAGCCAAATTTTCTTGTGCTTCGTGATAACAAATCGATTTCCCCTGAAATGGGTTACAAAATTAAAAAAAATGCGTACCTCATCAGTTTGAGCACGAAGAGTCGGCCATAGCCATTCATGATTGAAAATTCCGTGCAAAATCCCATGCGTGGTGACGGCCGATGTGGTGATGCCATCACGGGCCACGCGAGATTTCACACTGGATCTTCAATTTAGACGGCAGTGGCAGGGTCTTCGCAATCAAATGGATGAAGTAAGTACGATTTTATTTATTTTATTATACCCTTTAACCCCTTCCCGACATATGACGTAATAGTACGTCAAAGTGGGTAGTGACTTCCCACAATTTGACATACTAGTACGTCATGCTAATTGCCGGGCATGGGAGTGGTGTGCATCCAATCAGCACAGGAGCCAGGCAGTCACTGATAGCCAGGCCCATGATGTATCCTCTGGCATGGCTGTAAATGCTGCTGCCAACAAATTAACCCCTTCTATGCCATGGTCATCACTGGTGAAGGTATTTGCAGTCAGTCAGGGTTCCATCCTGTCCCTGCTCTGCAGTGCTGTGGACTTGATGTGTGAGAAGGAAGCCTGATTCCTTGGAGAGACATCAGGACATGCTATTTACAAAAAGCCTGGGAGAGCCAACCGCAGGCCAACACAGTGTAATACACTAACAGGCAATGCATTACAACACAGATGAATTGTAATGCATCGTAGAGGGGATCAGACCCTTAAAAGTTGAAGTCTCAGAGTGGACAAAAGTAAAGCAAAAAAATAATAATTTAAACAAAAGTGTTTTTAATAATAATAAAAAAGCTTCAAGCAAAAAAAACTAAAAAAAAACACTTATTTCCGCTAAAGTTATAAAGAAAAAGAACAAAATCCACATATTCGGTAACACTGTGTTCGTAACGGTCATCTCTAAAAAAAAATCACCTAATCTACCCCATTAAACAAAGAGAAAAAATAAAATAAAAAAATGGTGCCAAAAAAACATTTTTTTCCCTTACATCATAAAAAGTGCAACACCAAGCGATCAAAAAGTCATATGTACCCCATAATAGTATCAATAAAGCCATCACCTTATCCTGAAAAAAATTAGGCCCTACATAGGACATTTTTGTCCAAAAAATAAAAAAATATGACTCCCAGAAAATGGAGATACTAAAATATGATTTTTTGGTTTAAAAAATGCTTCCATTGTATTAAAGTGAAATAAATTAAAAAAGTATACATATTAGGTGTTGCTGCATCTGTAAAAATATCACCTACCCCCTCAGGTGAACGTCGTAAAAATAAAAACTGTACCAAAATAACCAATACAGTAATGTAGAGTGAACAAAAATCAATTGTACCCCAAAATAGTATCAATAAAATTGTTACCTTATCCCGTAGTTTCCAAAATGGGGTACATTTTGGGGAGTTACTACTGTAGGGTGCATTTTGGGGGCTTCATAGTGTCTAAAAGCCAGTCTTTCAAAATCTGCCTTCCAAAAACCATATGGCGCTCCTTTCCTTCCGCTCCCAGCTGTGCGCCCATACAGCAGTTTACGACCACATGTGGGGTGTTTCTGTAAACTGTAGAATCAGGGTAATAGATTTTAAGTATTGTTTCGTTGTTAACCCTTAATGTGCTACTGAAAAAATGGATTGAAATGGAAAATCTGTCAAAAAGGTGAAATTTTGAAATTTAATCCCCATTTTCCTTTAATTCTTGTGGAATACCTAAAGGGTTAACAAAGTCTGTAAAATCAGTTTTGAATAACTTGAGGGGTGTAGTTTCTACATTGGGGTTATTTATGGGTGGTTTCCACTACGTAAGCCCCACAAAGTGACTTTATAACTGAACCTGTCCTTAAAAAGTAGGTTTTGGAAATGTTTTTAAAGAATTGTTTCTAAAATTCTAAGCCTTCTAACGTCCAAAAAAAAACAAGTTGACATTTTAGAAATGAAGTAAACAAATTTTTCAACATTTCTGGAAAATTGTGATTTTTTCATAAATAAAAATAAAATATATCAACTCACATTTAACACTATGATGAAGTACAATGTGCAACAATAAAACAATCTCAGAACGTTTTGGATAAATAAAAGTGTTCCAAAGTTATTACCACATAAAGTGACACTTGTCATATTTGCAAAAATGTTTTGGGCAGGAAGGTGAAAACAGGCCTGGGCTAAAAGGGGTTAATATTAAACTCAGAAGCCATGATCAGCTATGAACGGGGCATCTGAGGGGCACATTGCTGCTCCCTGTCATTGCACCCACTACAAGAAATGCGCTTCAACACAAACAAAGAAATGCGCTTCAACACAAAGCAAATTTTTTTGTAAAATTTGGTGAGGCAACTAAATCGAATTTTACAAAACTTCGCTCCTCACTAAATATTAACATGAATCAAAATAATCAAAATTGAAGCATATTTAAAGGATAAAGGTGTATATCAAAAGTATTTACTAGTAGAAAAATATAAAAGACAATGCCACCAATAACTGCAATGTGATCACAACATGAAAAAACACACAATATTTAAGGGGAATGTGTCATCAGAAAATGACCTATTGATTAAATACATTTTTGTGTTAAACTTTTTTTTTTTTTTTTTTTATCTATCTAAAAAAAAAAAATCAGCAGCAATCTCTCAGAACACTTTCTCAAGCAACAATAAAACAATCAAGCTTGAGAAAGGCTCAAGTCTTTAGGCCAAAACGTCACATCCACATGGGTGAATAAATTCTTCTGTTTTACCTTTTTGCTTCATGAGAGTGCTGCTGATTTAATTTTTTATTTTATTATTTGGACTATAGTTCCAGTCCTTTAGACTTGCACCTCAGATCTATCTATCTAATATATATCTATTTTTGAGGTGAAAGAGGTGACAGAGCAAATTTCTATTTCTTGTCTGTAATGCATGAGGCGGCATATCTTTACGTACAGTCAGGTCCATAAATATTGTGACAAAGACACAATTCTAAGATTTTTGGCTATATATGCCACCACAATTGATTTGAAATGAAACAAACAAGATGTGCTTTAACTGCAGACAGTCAGCTTTAATTTGAGGGTATTTACATCCAAATCAGGTGAACGGTGCAGGAATTACAACAGTTTGTATATGTGCCTCCAACTTGTTAAGGAACCAAAAGTAATGGGACAATTGGCTTCTCAGCTGTTCCATGGCCAGGTGTGTGTTATTCCCTCATTATCCCAATTACAATGAGCAGATAAAAGTTCCAGAGGTCATTTCCAGTTTGCTATTTGCATTTGGAATCTGTTGCTGTCAACTCTCAAGATGAGATCCAAAGAGCTGTCACTATCAGTGAAGCAAGCCATTATTAGGCTGAAAAAAAACAGAGAGATAGCAAAAACATTAGGCGTGACTATGTTTGGAATATTCTTAAAAAGAAGGAACGGTGCGGTGAGCTCAGCAACACCAAAAGACCCGGAAGACCATGGAAAACAACTGTGGTGGATGACTGAAGAATTCTTTCCCTGGTGAATAAAACACCCTTCACAACAGTTGGCCAGATCAAGAAAACTCTCCAGAAGGTACGTGTATGTGTGTCAAAGTCAACATTCAAGAGAAGACTTCACCAGAGTGAATAGATAGGATTCATCACAAGATGTAAACCATTGGTGAGCCTCAAAAACAGGAAGGCCAGATTAGAGTTTGCCAAACGACATCTAAAAAAGCCTTCACAGTTCTGGAACAACATCCTATGGACAGATGAGACCAAGATCAACTTGTACCAGAGTAATGGGAAGAGAAGAGTATGGAGAAGGAAAGGAACTGTTCATGATCCTAAGCATACCACCTCATCGGTGAATCATGGTGGTGGTAGTGTCATGGCGTGGGGATGTATGGCTGCCAATGGAACTGGTTCTCTTGTATTTATTGATGATGTGACTGCTGACAAAAGCAGCAGGATGAATTCTGAAGTGTTTTGGGCAATATTATCTGCTCATATTCAGCCAAATGCTTCAGAACTCATTGGACAGCGCTTCACAGTGCAGATGGACAATGACCCAAAGCATACTGCAAAAGCAACCAAAGAGTTTTTTAAGGGAAAGAAGTGGAATGTTATGCAATGGTCAAGTCAATCCCCGGACCTGAATCCGATTGAGCATGCATTTCACTTGCTGAAGACAAAACTGAAGGGAAAATGCCCCAAGAACAAGCAGGAACTGAAGACAGTTGCAGTAGAGGCCGGGCAGAGCATCACCAGGGATGAAACCCAGCGTCTGGTGATGTATATGCGTTCCAGACTTCAGGCTGTAAATGACTGCAAAGGATTTGCAACCAAGTGTTAAAAAGTGAAAGTTTGATTTATGATTATTATTCTGTCCCATTACTTTTGGTTTCTTAACAAGTGGAAGGCACATATGCAAACTGTTGACCTTTCACCTGATTTGTATATACACTGCTCAAAAAAATAAAGGGAACACAAAAATAACACATCCTAGATCTGAATTAATTAATTATTCTTCTGAAATACTTTGTTCTTTACATAGTTGAATGTGCTGAAAACAAAATCACACAAAAATAAAGAAATGGAAATCAAATTTTTCAACCCATGGAGGTCTGGATTTGGAGTCACACTCAAAATTAAAGTGGAAAAACACACTACAGGCTGATCCAACTTTGATGTAAAAAACAAGTCAAAATGAGGCTCAGTAGTGTGTGTGGCCTCCACGTGCCTGTAAGAGGTGGTGGACTGTCTCCTGAGGGATCTCCTCCCAGACCTGGACTAAAGCATCTGCCAACTCCTGGACAGTCTGTGGTGCAACGTGACGTTTGTGGATAGAGCGAGACATGATGTCCCAGATGTGCTCAATTGGATTCAGGTCTGGGGAATGGGCGGGCCAGTCCATAACATCAATGCCTTCGTCTTGCAGGAACTGCTGACACACTCCAGCCACATGAGGTCTAGCATTGTCTTGCATTAGGAGGAACCCAGGGCCAACCGCACCAGCATATGGTCTCACAAGGGGTCTGAGGATCTCATCTCAGTACCTAATGGCAGTCAGGCTACCTCTGGCGAGCACATGGAGGGCTGTGCGGCCCTCCAAAGAAATGCCACCCCACACCATTACTGACCCAATGCCAAACCGGTCATGCTGGATGATGTTGCAGGCAGTAGAACGTTCTCCATGGCGTCTCCAGACTCTGTCACGTCTGTCACATGTGCTCAGTGTGAACCTGCTTTCATTTGTGAAGAGCACAGGGCGCCAATGGCGAATTTGCCAATCTTGGTGTTCTCTGGCAAATGCCAAACGTCCTGCACGGTGTTGGGCTGTAAGCACAACCCCCACCTGTGGACGCCGGGCCCTCATATCACCCTCATGGAGTCTGTTTATGACCGTTTGGGCAGACACATGCACATTTCTGGCCTGCTGGAGGTCATTTTGCAGGGCACTGGCAGTGCTCCTCCTGTTCCTCCTTGCACAAATGCGGAGCTACCGGTCTTGATGCTGGGTTGTTGCCCTCCTATGGCCTCCTCCACGTCTCCTGATGTACTGGCCTGTCTCCTGATAGCGCCTCCATGCTCTGGACACTACGCTGACAGACACAGCAAACCTTCTTGCCACAGCTCGCATTGATGTGCCATCCTGGATAAGCTGCACCACCTGAGCCACTTGTGTGGGTTGTAGACTCCGTCTCATGCTACCACTAGAGTGAAAGCACCTCCAGCATTCAAAAGTGACCAAAACATCAGCTTGGAAGCATAGGAACTGAGTAGTGTCTGTGGTCACCACCTGCAGAACCACTCCTTTATTGGGGGTGTCTTGCTAATTGCCTATAATTTCCACCTGTTGTCTATCCCATTTGCACAACAGCATGTGAAATTGATTGTCACTCAGTGTTGCTTCCTAAGTGGACAGTTTGATTTCACAGAAGTGTGATTGACTTGGAGTTACATTGTGTTGTTTAGGTGTTCCCTTTATTTTTTTGAGCAGTGTATATATGATCTGTTCACATGTATAACTGCTTGAGAAAGGCTCTAGTGTCGAGCCGTAACGTTGCGTATCCACATGGGTGAATAAAAGCATGTTTCCATTTTTACAGATTTTGGAGTGCTGCCTTTTTGCTACTCTATCTTTCTCATATCTATCTATCTATCTATCTATCTATCTATCTATCTATCTATCTATCTATCTATCTATCTATCTATCTGTTTATCTAATGTATTTATCTATCTATCTATTTTTAAATGTATATAATCCATCTATTTTCACACTGGCCTCTAGATCAAATAATAGATCTCTATTTCATGTTCTCTACAGGTAACAGCTGTTTTCATTATCACCACAGGCAGAATTACAATGACGAGTAACACCTCTGTATAGATAACAAAGGATCCATCACTCAAAATAGGCAATATCACAGCTTATCTGCTCCCTCCTGAACTCTGCACAGGTCACACAACATCCTTAGAAAACTCTCCCATAGAAATCAATAGGATCAGCTCCTGTCCATTGTGTCTGTGGCCCATGTTGCTGCTCTGAGGAAGTCTTAACATGTTTTAAGTCTAGAGACCAGTGCAGGATTTTATTTATTTATTTTATTTATTTATTTATTTTAAAATATAGTTATATAGAAAATTAAGAGAAAAAAAAAAATCTTAAAAATGTATTTAACATAAAATTTTGATTTAAACACATACTGTATGCAATCCAATCAAGGAATAACTTACTGTAGGCTCTGCAACAACGGCAATGTTCCGCTAGGTATTATGGTCAGCACAAATGTGCACTAATACTTACCGAATACTCCATATAAGTATGTGCCAAAAATTGCGCCACAGATTTCCAATAGATGATCTGCACCAGAAGTATATCCAAGAGATCTGCGCCTAAGCGCTCTAGAGAATAAGTAATAGATGAGATGCGCCAACAGTATGAAGGTCCTGAGTTGAAATTTGTCCACAGATGTAAATATCACTCCCCCAGTTTGGGGCTTATAGGACAAACTCACCACTACTTGTGTAGATAGTTGTTCTCACACGCTGCACGTCCTGTCGTCGTCCTGAGAGTAGTCCGCCTGCAGTGTGCAGAGGGCTCAGTACTGTTATTGGACTGGCTGCACCGCTTGGTTCCACAGAGGCTCGTATATCGGATGCCTTGTTCGTTTAGAGCTCGCCGCTAGGTAAGTTCTCGGTGCACATTACTAATAGTGCTGTCAAGAAGATAAAAATTAATATTTGCCATTCTGTCAATAAGACCAGACAAAAAGATGCAGGTTTACCAACAAAGAATTAAAAGAAAACATTTTCTACTTATTAAAGCTTTTCCAGTAGTTTAATAAAATGGAGGGCTCAATGATAGTAACTTACACACACAGCACTGCTACACACACACCTGACAAACAGCTCTGCTACACAGCTGACAGACACACACAGGACAGCTGCATACACCCCATGACCAACATAGCTAAACTATACATATAACTATATATATGCACTCACCTAAAGAATTATTAGGAACACCTGTTCTATTTCTCATTAATGCAATTATCTAGTCAACCAATCACATGGCAGTTGCTTCAATGCATTTAGGGGTGTGGTCCTGGTCAAGACAATCTCCTAAACTCCAAACTGAATGTCAGAATGGGAAAGAAAGGTGATTTAAGCAATTTTGAGCGTGGCATGGTTGTTGGTGCCAGACGGGCCTGTCTGAGTATTTCACAATCTGCTCAGTTACTGGGATTTTCACGCACAACCATTTCTAGGGTTTACAAAGAATGGTGTGAAAAAGGGAAAAACATCCAGTATGCGGCAGTCCTGTGGGCAAAAATGCCTTGTGGATGCTAGAGGTCAGAGGAGAATGGGCCGACTGATTAAAGCTGATAGAAGAGCAACGTTGACTGAAATAACCACTCGTTACAACCAAGGTATGCAGCAAAGCATTTGTGAAGCCACAACACGCACAACCTTGAGGCGGATGGGCTACAACAGCAGAAGACCCCACCGGGTACCACTCATCTCCACTACAAATAGGAAAAAGAGGCTACAATGTGCACAAGCTCACCAAAATTGGACTGTTGAAGACTGGAAAAATGTTGCCTTGTCTGATGAGTCTCGATTTCTGTTGAGACATTCAAATGGTAGAGTCCGAATTTGGCGTAAACAGAATAAGAACATGAATCCATCCTCTGATGGCTACTTCCAGCAGGATAATGCACCATGTCACAAAGCTCAAATCATTTCAAATTGGTTTCTTGAACATGACAATGAGTTCACTGTACTAAAATGGCCCCCACAGTCACCAGATCTCAACCCAATAGAGCATCTTTGGGATGTGGTGGAACGGGAGCTTCGTGCCCTGGATGTGCATCCCTCAAATCTCCATCAACTGCAAGATGCTATCCTATCAATATGGGCCAACATTTCTAAAGAATGCTATCAGCACCTTGTTGAATCAATGCCACGTAGAATTAAGGCAGTTCTGAAGGCAAAAGGGGGTCCAACACCGTATTAGTATGGTGTTCCTAATAATTATTTAGGTGAGTGTATATATGGGCACATTTATTAAGACCAGCATTTTAGACGCCGGTCTTAATAATCCCTATAGCTGGTAGTAAATCGCCGAAGTTATACAGAGGCGTCGGCCTCTTTATAACTTCGGTGGATCCTCTGGCAGTTCTAAAAGTAAGACATCTTCCCAACTTCCTAACTGTCTTACATTTAGACCATTTTCCACTCCTAAAACAGGTACGTCCGCTTCCCTGCCCACGTCATACCCATTTTTTAGACCTGGCGTGAGAGTTTAGATGTCGCAGATTTTGTTGCAATTAACCATTGCGCTGAAATCAGCCTCTGAATTACACCTAATATAGGCGGATTTCTGGAAAATACATGATCCCCATAGTGCCCTGAAAAAGTATTTATACTTCATGAACTTTTGTAAATGTTTTTTTATTGGGATTTTATGTTACATAGTTAATACTGTTGACAAAAAGACATAAGTCTGTCAATTTCAATCAAGGGATAGGTTGGGACGTGAATCCCAGAAAGATGCGGGATTCCGATTTCTACACATTTTTATATGTATTGATGTCATTTACTTTTAAGAATTCATCTAAACATTTTTTTAAACTGTACTGTGACCACGTCTTGAGGGAGTCGATTCCACAGTTTCAAAGTTCTCACAGAAAATAAGCTTTGACGCTTCTGGAGACTTCCCCCTTGTCTTTTGAGGGCATTTTACATGGAACAGTTTTTCACAGTATACATTTGTATCGATTAATCATGTCCCCCCTTAGATGTCTCTTCTCAAGACTAAATACATTTCATTCTTTTAATCTTTCCTCATAACTAAGACCCTCATGAACCTCTTTTGCCAAGTTGATGTCCAATCACTCAGAGTGTTCAAGTCAGCTTGTATTTTATGGACATCTTCCATAGACTGCACAGTACTACATAGCTTAGTGTCATCTGCAAAAATAGAAATGGTACTACAGTATTAATCCCATCCTCAATATCATTAATAAATAAGTTAAATAATAGAGGTCCCAGTACTGAACCTTGGGTACACCACTTAAAACCCGGGACTAGTGTTCCTCGAGCACTAAAGTGCTCGGGTGCTCTGGCCGAACGCATTGGTATGCTTGTGTGCTCTACCGAGCACCCCAACACAATGGAAGTCAATGGGAGAACACCAGGCACCCCAAGTTCAGAAGAAGAGAGGGTGTCTGGTTCACAAGAAAAGGTTAGAAATTGATGGAAACCCCATCAAAATGGTTTGGAAACAGCATTAAGAGGATGGCTGGATGCGTCAAATTATCTATGACATAAAATAGACAACCACACAAAGGCTATATGCCAAACGACAGGTATGTGCAAGCCATAAATCTATCCATGAGACGGATAACAGGCTTAGTCAGCTTATCTTACAATGGCAGCCTTGTGCACTATGAGACATTCCAAACCAGCTCTCATCTGACTGAAAGACAGTAAGCCTCAAAGTTGCTTCACATCTGTTGGATGGCTTGGGTGGACCTGCGCACCTAGATCATTATCATTAGGGTGACAAAAAGTTTTCTGATTGTCCTAACATAATATTCAATAACCTTTCTATACAGTTTTGTCATGTAAAAACTAATTTGCATAAACATGGGCATATGGGAAAGACATGCAAATGAGCAGAATCTGCCTTATTTTTCAGCTGAAAAACCATTTGCATGGAATGATTGCGATCTACACTACTCATGAACAGCGCCATTTATTGGATTCATAGTCTTGTCATAAGACGAAGGAACCCGTAGGTTCTGAAACGCGTTGGATGGAAATTTGTCCCTTGGAGGCACCCAGAGCGAAGTTGTGACGTCACACGAAGACGCTCCTGAACTCATCCCTGCAGGCTCCTCCAGGTGTGCGCTAGCAACCGGCCGGGGCAGCGCGCTAGGTGAGAGTTAGAGCAAGAAGCGTTTTATCAGATCTATACAGCGCTTCCTGGAACAACGGGATCACACCACATCATAAACGACTATTCATCAGATAACAGGTAGAGATCTTGTAATTAGCGTCCTGTGCATATACAAATAATAATCCTCACTCTCCCCTACCCTCTCTTTATGCCAGCGCCGGTATTATATACATATATATACATATATATATAGCTATTGTTGGGGAGCTAGTAAGTGGGGCACCCTGCTCAACAGAGTCCACACACCGTGTAGCACTTAGCCTTTAATAGCCTGTGCTAACACTGAGGTGTATATCGGATTGCTGCTATCATTCACACATCTTCTAGCACTTTATCTGCAGTAATATAAGCTTGCTAGGGTGTATCTGAGGACTATTGCCCTGCTTGTAATGACTCATTAACAGCACCATCTATTGGTTTCATAGTCTTATGACAAGACTATGAATCCAATAGACGGCGCTGTTCATGAGTAGTGTAGATCGCAAATATTTATCGCAAATTTTCCATGCAAAAGGTTGAGTGCTACACGGTGTGTAGACTCTGTTGAGCAGGGTGCCCCACCAAGATGAACAGCGCCATCAATTTATTTCATAGTCTTATGACAAGACTAATAGTCTTGTCATAAGACTCATAGTCTAATAGTCTTGTCAAGACTATGGAACCAATAGATGGCGCTGTTCATGAGTCATGAACAGCGCCATCTGTTGGTTTCATAGTCTTATGACAAGACTATGAATCCAATAGATGGCGCTGTTCATGAGTAGTGTAGATCGCAAATATTCCATGCAACGGGTTTTTCAGCTTAAAAACAAAGCAGATTCTGCTAATTTGCATATTTTTCTCATATACCCATGTTTATGCAAATGAGATTTTAAATGACAAAACTATATAGAAAAGTTATTGAATATTATGTTAGGACAATCAGAAAACTTTTTGTCTCCCTAATGATATTGATCTAGGTGCGCAGGTCCAGCCAAGCCATCCAGAAGATATGAAGCAACTTTGAGGCTTACTGGCTCTCAGTCAGATGAGAGCTGGTTTAGAATGTCTCATAGTGCACAAGGCTGCCATTGTAAGGTATGCGGACTGTTATCTGTCTCATGGATAGATTGTTGGCTTCCACATACCTGTCGTTTGGCATATAACCTTTGTGTGGTTGTCTATTTTATGTCATAGATAGGGTTAAGCGAACCCGAACAGTAAAGTTTAAGTTCGTACCGAACTTTAGGATTTTTGGACCCCGGACCCGAACCTGAACATTTCTATAAAAGTTTTGGTTCGGGTTCGGTGTTTGGCGCTTTCTTGGTGCTTTTTGAAAGGCTGCAGAGCAGCCGATCAACAAGCGGTTAACTGTCTGACCTTAGAAGCCATCACAGCCATGCCTACTAATGGCATGGCTGTGATTGGCCAGTGCAGCATGTGACCCAGCCTCTATATATGCTTGGGTCACGTAGCGCTGCTCGTCACTCTGCTGTTACAAGTGTAGGGAGAGGATGCTGCCGGACTTGTGATTTCAGGAAGAGAATAGGAGAGAATCTAACTTAGCGATCTACAGAGAAATAGTTGTGTGGGTGCAGGGCACAATCGTTTTACCCTGCCCTGAGCCCATTGACCAAAAAAAATAAAACTTTTATAATTCTGTTAGTTAGGTGGAGAATTTTAATGCAAGCTCAATGCACCAGCACTGCATCTGAGCTTTTGGGACATTGCAAATCACTTTTTTTCCCCGCAAACTACAACATCTGGATTAGTCAGTGTGCAATTTAAGGTAGACATACACCCATCATTTTCTGGGGTTTGAAAAATACACTTTTTTGACAAAAAAACTGTATTTTCCTGATCTGCAAATGTTAAAATCAAGTTTAATATATACATCTTTCATATTCTGTTACCAAAAAAACACTTTTTTGGCAATCTACAACATCTTGATTAGTCAGTGTGCAATTTAAGCTAGAAATACACCCATCATTTTCTGGGGTTTGAAAAACACACTTTTTTGACAAAAAAAACACTATTTTCATGCCTTGCAGCATCAGCACGTGTGAAATTACAGGCTTATATACTGCTGTCAAATTCAGTTGTTAAACAAACACTCGTTTGGGCACAAAAAATTAGTTGGCAGCCTTTGAAACAGATGTCATTGTGAGATGCACCCTTAATACATTTGGGTTACATTCAGAGATTTTAAATACCGCCATTAGGTGCATCAATATTGAATTCAGGCCTACACTGGTTAAGGCCCTGTGAGATTCCTGATCTACATACAGGGGTTTGATTCAGGAATTTGAAATACAGCCATTTTGTGCAAATAATTATTTAATTTAGGCCTACACTAGTTCAGGCCCTGTGAGATACCCCCTCTACATACAGGGGTTTGATTCAGGCATTTGAAATACATCCATTTTGTGCAAAGAAATATTTAATTTAGGCCTACACTGGTTCATGCCCTGTGAGATACAGGGGTTTGATTCAGGCATTTGAAATACAGCCATTTGAAATACAGCCATTTTGTGCAAAGAAATATTTAATTTAGGCCTACACTGGTTCATGCCCTGTGAGATACACCCTCTACATACAGGGGTTTGATTCAGGTATTTGAAGTACCGCCATTTGGTGCACCAATATTTACTTCAGGCCTATACTAGTTCAGACCGTGTGAGATACTCCCTCTACATACAGGGGTTTGATTCAGGCATTTGAAATACAGCCATTTGAAATACAGCCATTTTGGGCAAAGAAATATTTAATTTAGGCCTACACTGGTTCATGCTGTGTGAGAAACACCCTTTACATACAGGGGTTTGATGCAGGCATTTGAAATACAGCCATTTGAAATACATCCATTTTGTGAAAATAAATATTTAATTTAGGCCTACACTGGTTCATGCCCTGTGAGATACACCCTCTACATACAGGGGTTTGATTCAGGCATTTGAAATACAGCCATTTTGGGCAAAGAAATATTTAATAGAGGCCTAGTCTGGTTTAGGCCCTGTGATATACACTCTTTACATACTGTCATTCTATTCTACTATTAATTTAGTCGGACCTAATGCGGCTCTACGAATGGTGAGGCCTGAACAAGTACAGGAGATAGTAGATTGGGTTGCTGACAGTGGATCCAGTTCCTTCACATTGTCTCCTACCCAGTCTCCTGCTGAAAGGTTGGCACCTGCAGCCCATGTCCATCAGTCTTTCACCTAACACATGGAATCAAGGTCATGCGAGTGACCTATGTAGTTCGGAGGAAGAGGCAGTGGTCGCACAGAGCCAACAGCACAGCAGAAGAGGGAGCAGGGTGCAAAAGCGGAGTGGCCATCCCCTATACAGTACGCCTGCTACTGCCCACCGCAGCAAGGGACCGAGCACACCAAAGCCAGCTCCAAGGAGTTCCCTGGCGTGGCAGTTCTTCAGACAATGTGCTGACGACAAGACACGAGTGGTTTGCAGCATGCAAATCAGTGCCTGAAGCGAGGGATAAACGTTCTCAACCTGAGCACAACCTGCATGACCAGGCATTTAAGTGCAAAGCTCGAGCTGCAGTGGAGTAGACACCTCAAAAACCAAGAAAGGTCTCTGGCTCCTCCTGCTTCCTCTTATGCTGCAGTCGCAGCCTATTCATCCACCTCTGGAGTGACAGTGCCACCTGCCACCCTGCAAACAGAGGATCTGCCAGCAACACCAACACCTGGGTCACTGAGCATCTCCACAATGTCCCACGGAAGCGTTCAGCTTTCCATTTCCCAAACGCTGGAGAGGAAGAGGAAGTACCCCCCTACCCACCCGTGATCACTAGCCCTGAATGCCAGCATTTCTAAATTACTGGCCTTTGAAATGCTGTCATTCCGTCTGGTGGAGATGGATAGTTTTAAAGGCCTTATAGTGGTGGCTGTCCAACAGTACGTCGTGCCCAGCGGCCACTACTTTTCAAGGCAAGCCATCCCTTCCCTGCACAACCAAGTAGGGGACAAAATCAGGTGTGCACTGCGCAACGCCATCTGTGGAAAGGTGCCGGGGGCCGTTATATCTCCATAACAGCACACTGGGTAAATGCAGTGGCGGTCGGGCCTGAGGCGGATAGCAGTTTGGCGCATGTCCTTCCACCACCGAGGATTGCAGGGCGCTTCAGTTTGCCTCCTGTTGCTTCCTCCTCCTACCCTGCTTGCTCATCCTCTACCAGCTCCTCATCTGGTCAGCGTAACACCTTCACCACCAACTTCAGCACCGCCAGGGGTAAATGACAGTAGGCAGTTTTAAAACGTATCTGTTTGGGGGACAAAGCCCACACCGCGCAGGAGCTGTGGACGGGCCTTGAACAACAGACCGATGAGTGGTTTGTGCCAGTCAGCCTCAAGCCCGGCCTGGTGGTGTGCGATAATGGGCGAAATCTCGTATCAGCTCTGGGACTAGCCGCTTTGACGCACATCCCTTGCCTGGCGCATGTGCTGAATTTGGTGGTGCAGAAATCCCTTAAAACCTGATATGTCAGAGCTGCTGCATAAAGTGCGGGCCGTCTGTGCGCGCTTTCGGCGCTCTCACCCTGCTGCTGCTCACCTGTCAGCGCTGCAGCGTAACTTCGGCCTTCCCGCTCACCGCCTCATATGCGACGTGCCCACAAGGTGGAGGCGATAGTGGAGTTTCAGCTGCAGCACGCAGGGGTGAGTCGCTTGGCGGAACAGCACCACTTCACCACCAATGACTGGGCCTCCATGCGAGACCTGTGTTCCTTGTTGCACTGTTTCGAGTACTCCCCAACCTGGCCAGTGCCGATAACGCCATTCTCAGTGTTACTATCCCACTTCTATGCCTCCTTGAAAAAACGCTCCTGGCGATGATGGAAGAGGATGTGGCATAGGAGGAGGAGGAAGAGGGATCATTTCGTAAGGTTTCCGGCCAGTAATTCCCAAGTCGCTCCGAGGGTGGGTTCCTGCACTCACAAACCCAAGGTACACAATTGTCAAGCCAGGCCACAGTTCTGGAGGATGAGGAGGTGGACGATGAGGAGGAGGAGATGGAGGAGGAGGAACCATGTTCACAGCAGGGTGGCACTCAGACCAGCTCATGGCCATCACTGGTGCGTGGCTGGGGGGATACAGAGGACACAGACGATACACCTCCCACAGAGGACAGTTTTTCATTGCCTCTTGGCAGTCTGGCACACATGAGCGATTACATGCTGCAGTGTCTCCGCAACAACCGCCGAGTTGCCCACATTCTAACTTGTGCTGATTACTGGGTGGCCACGCTGCTGGATCCTCGTTACAAGGACAACGTACCGTCCTTAATTCCGTCACTGGAGCGTGATCGTAAGATGCGCGAGTACAAGCACACGCTGGTAGATGCGCTGCTGGTGGCATTCCCACCTGACAGCGAGGTCATAGTGGAAGCACAAGGCGAAGGCAGAGGACGAGGAAGAGGTCGCCAACGCAGCTGGGGCACCGCCAGCACCTCAGAAGGCAGGGTTAGCATGGCCGAAATGTGGAAAAGCTTTGTTAGCACGCCACAACAACCAGCATCACCAGCTGATATGGATCGTCTTAGCAGCAGGCAGCATTTCACCAACGTGGTGGAGCAGTATGTGTGCACACGCCTACACGTACTGACTGATGGGTCTGCCACCTTCAACTTCTGGGTCTCCAAATTGGGCACATGGCCTGAGCTTGCCCTTTACCCCTTGGAGGTGCTGGCCTGCCCTGCAGCCAGTGTATTATCTGAACGTGTGTTTAGCACGGCAGGGGGCGTCATCACAGACAAGCGCAGCCGCCTGTCCACAGCCAATGTGGACAAGCTCACGTTTATTAAAATGAACCAGGCATGGATCCCATAGGACTTGTCCGTACCTTGTGAAGAATAGACATGTATACCGGCACTAACCAGCCATTGTTATACTGCAGCACAATTGCTCATGTTTGTATTTTGGATATTTCACACTCTTTTGGAGTGTACCTTAATTTTAAAAAATTTAATTAAAACCAAAAACCTGTGTTGGCTATCTCGTCCTCCTCCACCGCCGGTTCCACCTACTTCGCTACGTCCACCACCTCCTCAAACTCCTACTCCATATGGAACTCCACCTCATAAATCATTTTTTTTTTTTTGTACGTGTTTTATTTTATATCATTTCAGTACTTTGTCATTTACATTTTCGGGTGAAATTCACCAATTTTTTAGTGTATAGCACCACTGCTATACCTAGTAGGCCGGTTAAAAAAAAATAAAAAATTGTCATTAACATTTTGGGGTGAAATTCACCAATTTTTGGGTGTATAGTACCACTGCTATACCTAGTAGGCCGGTTAAAAAAAATAATAATTGTCATTTACATTTTCGGGTGAAATTCACCATTTTTTGGGTGTATAGTACCACTGCTATACCTAGTAGGCCGGTTAAAAAAGAAATTAAAATTGTCATTAACATTTTCGGGGGAAATTCACCAATTTTTGGGTGTATAGTACCACTGCTATACCTATTAGACCGGTAAAATAAATTAAAAAAATTATCTGTTAAATTTTCTGGTAAAATTAACCAATTTTTGGGTGTATAGTACCACTGCTATACCTAGTAGGCCCGTTAAAAAATAAAAAAAAATGTAATTAACATTTTCGGGTGAAATTCACCAAATGTATAGCAGTATAGTACCACTGCTATACCTAGTAGGCCGATTAAAAAAAATAAAAAATTGTCATTTACATTTTCAGATGAAATGCACCAATTTTTGGGTGTATAGTGCCACTGCTCTACCTAGTAGGTCGGTTAACAAAAAAAATATATTTGTCAGTTACATTTTCTGTTGAAATTCAACAATTTTTGGGTGTGAAGTACCAGTGCTATACCTAGTAGACAGGTTAAACAATAAAACATTTGTCTGTTACTTTTGATGGTGAAATTCAACAATTTTTGGGTGTGATGTACCACTGCTATACCTAGTAGGCCGGTTAAAAAATAAATAAAAATTGTCATTAACATTTTCGGGGGAAATTCACCAATTTTTGGGTGTATAGTACCACTGCTATACCTATTAGACCGGTAAAATAAATTAAAAATGGTATGGTTTTTGGAAGGCAGATTTTGCTGGATTGGTTTTCTGAACGCCATATGTTTTTTATTTTTGTTTTTTTAGTGTATAGCACCACTGCTATACCTAGTAGGCCGGTAAAAAAAAAAAAAATTGTGATTAACATTTTCGGGTGAAATTCACCAATTTATGGGTGTATAGTACCACTGCTATACCTAGTAGGCCGGTTAAAAAAAATAATAATTGTCATTTACATTTTCGGGGGAAATTCACCATTTTTTGGGTGTATAGTACCACTGCTATACCTAGTAGGCCGGTTAAAAAAGAAATTAAAATTGTCATTAACATTTTCGGGGGAAATTCACCAATTTTTGGGTGTATAGTACCACTGCTATACCTATTAGACCGGTAAAATAAATTAAAAAAATTATCTGTTAAATTTTCTGGTAAAATGAACCAATTTTTGGGTGTATAGTACCACTGCTATACCTAGTAGGCCCGTTAAAAAAAAAAAAAAAATGTAATTAACATTTTCGGGTGAAATTCACCAAATGTATAGCAGTATAGTACCACTGCTATACCTAGTAGGCCGATTAAAAAAAATAAAAAATTGTCATTTACATTTTCAGATGAAATGCACCAATTTTTGGGTGTATAGTGCCACTGCTCTACCTAGTAGGTCGGTTAACAAAAAATATATATTTGTCAGTTACATTTTCTGTTGAAATTCAACAATTTTTGGGTGTGAAGTACCAGTGCTATACCTAGTAGACAGGTTAAACAATAAAAACATTTGTCTGTTACTTTTGATGGTGAAATTCAACAATTTTTGGGTGTGATGTACCACTGCTATACCTAGTAGGCCGGTTAAAAATAAAATAAAATTGTCAGTTACATTTTCGGGTGAAATTCAGCAATTTTTTGGTGTGATGTACCACTGCTATACCTAGTAGGCCGGTTAAAAAATAAATAAAAATTGTCATTAACATTTTCGGGGGAAATTCACCAATTTTTGGGTGTATAGTACCACTGCTATACCTATTAGACCGGTAAAATAAATTAAAAAAATTATCTGTTAAATTTTCTGGTAAAATTAACCAATTTTTGGGTGTATAGTACCACTGCTATACCTAGTAGGCCCGTTAAAAAATAAAAAAAAATGTAATTAACATTTTCGGGTGAAATTCACCAAATGTATCGCAGTATAGTACCACTGCTATACCTAGTAGGCCGATTAAAAAAAATAAAAAATTGTCATTTACATTTTCAGATGAAATGCACCAATTTTTGGGTGTATAGTGCCACTGCTCTACCTAGTAGGTCGGTTAACAAAAAAAAAATATTTGTCAGTTACATTTTGTGTTGAAATTCAACAATTTTTGGGTGTGAAGTACCAGTGCTATACCTAGTAGACAGGTTAAACAATAAAAACATTTGTCTGTTACTTTTGATGGTGAAATTCAACATTTTTTGGGTGTGATGTACCACTGCTATACCTAGTAGGCCGGTTAAAAATAAAATAAAATTGTCAGTTACATTTTCGGGTGAAATTCAGCAATTTTTTGGTGTGATGTACAACTGCTATACCTAGTAGGCCGGTTAAATAAATTAAAAATGGTATGGTTTTTGGAAGGCAGATTTTGCTGGATTGGTTTTCTGAACGCCATATGTTTTTTATTTTTCTTTTTTTAGTGTATAGCACCACTGCTATACCTAGTAGGCCGGTTAAAAAAAAAAAAAATTGTCATTAACATTTTCGGGTGAAAATCACCAATTTATGGGTGTATAGTACCACTGCTATACCTAGTAGGCCGGTTAAAAAAATAAAATTGTCATTTACATTTTCGGGTGAAATTCTCCATTTTTTGGGTGTATAGCACCACTGCTATACCTAGTAGGCCGGTTAAAAAAAAATAAAAAATTGTCATTAACATTTTGGGGTGAAATTCACCAATTTTTGGGTGTATAGTACCACTGCTATACCTAGTAGGCCGGTTAAAAAAAATAATAATTGTCATTTACATTTTCGGGTGAAATTCACCATTTTTTGGGTGTATAGTACCACTGCTATACCTAGTAGGCCGGTTAAAAAAGAAATTAAAATTGTCATTAACATTTTCGGGGGAAATTCACCAATTTTTGGGTGTATAGTACCACTGCTATACCTATTAGACCGGTAAAATAAATTAAAAAAATTATCTGTTAAATTTTCTGGTAAAATTAACCAATTTTTGGGTGTATAGTACCACTGCTATACCTAGTAGGCCCGTTAAAAAATAAAAAAAAATGTAATTAACATTTTCGGGTGAAATTCACCAAATGTATAGCAGTATAGTACCACTGCTATACCTAGTAGGCCGATTAAAAAAAATAAAAAATTGTCATTTACATTTTCAGATGAAATGCACCAATTTTTGGGTGTATAGTGCCACTGCTCTACCTAGTAGGTCGGTTAACAAAAAAAAATATATTTGTCAGTTACATTTTCTGTTGAAATTCAACAATTTTTGGGTGTGAAGTACCAGTGCTATACCTAGTAGACAGGTTAAACAATAAAACATTTGTCTGTTACTTTTGATGGTGAAATTCAACAATTTTTGGGTGTGATGTACCACTGCTATACCTAGTAGGCCGGTTAAAAATAAAATAAAATTGTCAGTTACATTTTCGGGTGAAATTCAGCAATTTTTTGGTGTGATGTACCACTGCTATACCTAGTAGGCCGGTTAAAAAATAAATAAAAATTGTCATTAACATTTTCGGGGGAAATTCACCAATTTTTGGGTGTATAGTACCACTGCTATACCTATTAGACCGGTAAAATAAATTAAAAATGGTATGGTTTTTGGAAGGCAGATTTTGCTGGATTGGTTTTCTGAACGCAATATGTTTTTTATTTTTGTTTTTTTAGTGTATAGCACCACTGCTATACCTAGTAGGCCGGTAAAAAAAAAAAAAATTGTGATTAACATTTTCGGGTGAAATTCACCAATTTATGGGTGTATAGTACCACTGCTATACCTAGTAGGCCGGTTAAAAAAAATAATAATTGTCATTTACATTTTCGGGGGAAATTCACCATTTTTTGGGTGTATAGTACCACTGCTATACCTAGTAGGCCGGTTAAAAAAGAAATTAAAATTGTCATTAACATTTTCGGGGGAAATTCACCAATTTTTGGGTGTATAGTACCACTGCTATACCTATTAGACCGGTAAAATAAATTAAAAAAATTATCTGTTAAATTTTCTGGTAAAATGAACCAATTTTTGGGTGAATAGTACCACTGCTATACCTAGTAGGCCCGTTAAAAAAAAAAAAAAATGTAATTAACATTTTCGGGTGAAATTCACCAAATGTATAGCAGTATAGTACCACTGCTATACCTAGTAGGCCGATTAAAAAAAATAAAAAATTGTCATTTACATTTTCAGATGAAATGCACCAATTTTTGGGTGTATAGTGCCACTGCTCTACCTAGTAGGTCGGTTAACAAAAAATATATATTTGTCAGTTACATTTTCTGTTGAAATTCAACAATTTTTGGGTGTGAAGTACCAGTGCTATACCTAGTAGACAGGTTAAACAATAAAAACATTTGTCTGTTACTTTTGATGGTGAAATTCAACAATTTTTGGGTGTGATGTACCACTGCTATACCTAGTAGGCCGGTTAAAAATAAAATAAAATTGTCAGTTACATTTTCGGGTGAAATTCAGCAATTTTTTGGTGTGATGTACCACTGCTATACCTAGTAGGCCGGTTAAAAAATAAATAAAAATTGTCATTAACATTTTCGGGGGAAATTCACCAATTTTTGGGTGTATAGTACCACTGCTATACCTATTAGACCGGTAAAATAAATTAAAAAAATTATCTGTTAAATTTTCTGGTAAAATTAACCAATTTTTGGGTGTATAGTACCACTGCTATACCTAGTAGGCCCGTTAAAAAATAAAAAAAAATGTAATTAACATTTTCGGGTGAAATTCACCAAATGTATCGCAGTATAGTACCACTGCTATACCTAGTAGGCCGATTAAAAAAAATAAAAAATTGTCATTTACATTTTCAGATGAAATGCACCAATTTTTGGGTGTATAGTGCCACTGCTCTACCTAGTAGGTCGGTTAACAAAAAAAAAATATTTGTCAGTTACATTTTGTGTTGAAATTCAACAATTTTTGGGTGTGAAGTACCAGTGCTATACCTAGTAGACAGGTTAAACAATAAAAACATTTGTCTGTTACTTTTGATGGTGAAATTCAACATTTTTTGGGTGTGATGTACCACTGCTATACCTAGTAGGCCGGTTAAAAATAAAATAAAATTGTCAGTTACATTTTCGGGTGAAATTCAGCAATTTTTTGGTGTGATGTACCACTGCTATACCTAGTAGGCCGGTTAAAAAATAAATAAAAATTGTCATTAACATTTTCGGGGGAAATTCACCAATTTTTGGGTGTATAGTACCACTGCTATACCTATTAGACCGGTAAAATAAATTAAAAATGGTATGGTTTTTGGAAGGCAGATTTTGCTGGATTGGTTTTCTGAACGCCATATGTTTTTTATTTTTCTTTTTTTAGTGTATAGCACCACTGCTATACCTAGTAGGCCGGTTAAAAAAAAAAAAAATTGTCATTAACATTTTCGGGTGAAAATCACCAATTTATGGGTGTATAGTACCACTGCTATACCTAGTAGGCCGGTTAAAAAAATAAAATTGTCATTTACATTTTCGGGTGAAATTCTCCATTTTTTGGGTGTATAGTACCACTGCTATACCTAGTAGGCCGGTTAAAAAAGAAATTAAAATTGTCATTAACATTTTGGGGGGAAATTCACCAATTTTTGGGTGTATAGTACCACTGCTATACCTATTAGACCAGTAAAATAAATTAAAAAAATTATCTGTTAAATTTTCTGGTAAAATTAACCAATTTTTGGGTGTATAGTACCACTGCTATACCTAGTAGGCCCGTTAAAAAATAAAAAAAAATGTAATTAACATTTTTGGGTGAAATTCACCAATTTTTGGGTGTATAGTATCACTGCTATACCTAGTAGGCCGGTTAAAAAAAATAATAATTGTCATTTACATTTTCGGGTGAAATTCACAATTTTTTGGGTGTATAGTACCACTGCTATACCTAGTAGGCCGGTTAAAAAAGAAATTAAAATTGTCATTAACATTTTCGGGGGAAATTCACCAATTTTTGGGTGTATAGTACCACTGCTATACCTATTAGACCGGTAAAATAAATTTAAAAAATTATCTGTTAAATTTTCTGGTAAAATGAACCAATTTTTGGGTGTATAGTACCACTGCTATACCTAGTAGGCCCGTTAAAAAAAAAAAAAAAATGTAATTAACATTTTCGGGTGAAATTCACCAAATGTATAGCAGTATAGTACCACTGCTATACCTAGTAGGCCGATTAAAAAAAATAAAAAATTGTCATTTACATTTTCAGATGAAATGCACCAATTTTTGGGTGTATAGAGCCACTGCTCTACCTAGTAGGTCGGGTACCAAAAAATATATATTTGTCAGTTACATTTTCTGTTGAAATTCAACAATTTTTGGGTGTGAAGTACCAGTGCTATACCTAGTAGACAGGTTAAACAATAAAAACATTTGTCTGTTACATTTGATGGTGAAATTCAACAATTTTTGGGTGTGATGTACCACTGCTATACCTAGTAGGCCGGTTAAAAATAAAATAAAATTGTCAGTTACATTTTCGGGTGAAATTCAGCAATTTTTTGGTGTGATGTACCACTACTATACCTAGTAGGCCGGTTAAAAAATAAATAAAAATTGTCATTAACATTTTCGGGGGAAATTCACCAATTTTTGGGTGTATAGTACCACTGCTATACCTATTAGACCGGTAAAATAAATTAAAAAAATTATCTGTTAAATTTTCTGGTAAAATTAACCTATTAGAACAGTAAAAAAAAAAAAAAAAAATTTGTCAGTTACATTTTATAGTCAAATTCACCAATTTTTGGGTGTAATATACCCCTCATTTACCTAGTTGACAGCTTAATAAATTTCAATAATTTTTATTTTACATTTTCGGGTGACAATAAACAATTGTTTTCTGTCATAGACCCCTGCTGTACCAAGTAGACTGGTTAATTAATTTCTGTAATTTTTCTGTTACATTCTTGGGTTGACATTATACAATTTTAGACGTGAATAAACACCTGCTTTGCATATGTGACAGGTAATAAAATTTCTGAAAATGCTTCTTTAATTGATGACCGCCACCTCCTTTAATTTAATGCTTAACCCTTTCATGACCAAAGGTCATTGATGCCCCAGTGTCCAGGTCAAAATTTACAAATCTGACATGTGTCACTTTAAGTGGTAATAGCTTTGGAACACTTTTACTTATCCACGCCATTCTGAGATTGTTTTCTCGTGACACATTGTACTTCATGACAGTCATAAATTTGAGTCAATATATATCACCTTTATTTATGAAAAAATCCCAAATTTACCAAAAATAAATAAAAATTAGCAATTTTCTAAATTTAAATTTCTCTGCTTCTAAAACAGAAAGTGATACCTCATAAAATATTTATTACATAACATTCCTCATATGTCTACTTTATGTTGGCATCATTTTGGAAATGTTATTTTATTTTTTTAGGACGTTACAAGGCTTAGAAGTTTAGAAGCAATTCTTAAAATTTTTAAGAAAATTTCCAAAACCCACTTTTTAAGGACTAGTTCAGGTCTGAAGTCACTTTGTGGGGCCTATATAGTAGATACCCCCATAAATGACCCCATTGTAGAAACTAGACCCCTCAAGTTACTTAAAGCCAATTTTACAAACGTTATTAACCCTTTAGGTGTTCCACAAGAATTAAAGGAAAATGGAGAGGAAATTTCTAAATTTCACTTTTTTAGCAGATTTTCTATTTTATGAAATTTTTTTCTTTAACACATTAAGGGTTAACAGCCAAACAAAACTCAATATTTATTACTCTGATTCTGCGGTTTACAGAAACACCCAACATGTGGTCGTAAACTGATGTAAGGGTGCACGGCAGGGCGCAGAAGGAAAGGAACACCGTATGGTTTTTGGAAGGCAGATTTTGCTGGATTGGTTTTCTGAACGCCATATATTTTTTATTTTTCTACCGATCATCTTGTGCAGGGGCTCATTTTTTGCAGAAAGAGTTGAGGTTTTTATTGGTACCATTTTTGGGTACATAGGATTTTTTGATCATTCATTATTACACTTTATGGGAAAAGGTGGCCAAAAAATTGGCTGTTTTGAAACATTTTTTTTTTTTTTTACAGCGTTCATCTGAGAGGTTAGGTCATGTGACAGTTTTATAGAGCAGATCGTTACGGACGTGGCAATACCCAATATGTATACTTTTTCTTATTTATTTAAGTTTTACACAATAATAGCATTTCTGAAACCCAAAAAATGATGTTTAAGTGTCTCCATAGTCTGAGAGCCATAGCTTTTTTATTTTTTGGGCGATTGTCTTAAATATGGGCTTTTTTTGCGGGATGAGGTAACGGTTTGATTGGTACTATTTTGGGGTATATACGCCTTTTTTGATCGCTTGGTGTTGCACTTTTTGTGATGTAAGGTGACAAAAATGGCTTATTTTTTTACACCGTTTTTATTTTTTATTTTTTATGGTGTTTATTGGACAGGGTTGATGATGTGATATATTTATAGAGATGTTTGCTACGGACGCGGTGACACCTAATATGTGTGGTTTTTGTTAGTTTTTTTGTTTTTTTTTTATAGGAAAAGGAAATTTATTTTTTACATTTTTATTTATTTATTTTTACTTTTATTATTTTCAATTTTTTTTTTATCAGTTCCCTCTTGGATCTTGAAGATCCAGTGGGGCTGATGGTTGTACTATACTTTGCAATGCTTTTGCATTGCAAAGTATAATACAATCAGATGCCTGTAGGTGGCAGCACCGGGCGCCTATGCCATGGCAACCGGACGCCTTTGCAAAGCGTCCGGTTGCCATGGCAACCATCGGGCGCTGCGATCGCAGTAGCCCTGATGGTTGAGAGAGAGGGAGCCCCCTCCCTCTATTAACCCCATGGATGCCGCTACTGCGGCATCTATGCGGTTACAGCAGTGTCAGCATAGAGCTGACACATGCTGCTGATGGCGGCGGCTCAGGAATGGAGCCGCCGCCATCACACACAGAAGAGGGACCGCATCGGGGGCAGCATTTCACTTATTACAGATCGGGGCAGGAGGGGTCGGACCGCATCGGGGGCAGGGGGCAGCATTTTACTTATTACAGATAGGGGCAGGAGGGGGCGGACCGCATCGGGGGCAGGGTAAGAAGAAGGACAAGAAGGGGGCACAGATCGGGGGCTTCAGGACACATTACCGATTTCAGGCTGTGATTTTAACACTGCCGCGATCCGATTGGTTAGTCTGCACAGACTAACCAATCGGATCGATTGCCGGCAAGGGGCCACTCTGATTGGCCCCTTGCTGGCATTACTAGACTGTATGCTGTCAGTGACAGCAGCAGGGAAGGGGCAGAAGCTTTAATCCAAGCGCTTTGCAGCGCTTGGATTAAAGAGCTGGCTTGACGTCTATACACGTGATAGCTGCACGGGGTATGTGCAGCTATCACGTATATATACAGATTGCGGTCATGAAGAGGTTAAACTTAAACAAGTTGTACCAAATTTAAGCTTCAATACTTTGTCCCACATTTCCGCTATACTCTTTTGGACAACATTTGCGCCTCAATAGCTTTTCCTACAATTACGCTTGACTCTTTTGGCCCACATTTGGGCTTCTGTAATTTGTCCCACATTTGCTCCTCAATAGATTTTCCCACATTTCTGCTCGATCCCAACATTTTTTTTATAAATTTATCTCCCTTAAATTTGGTCTCTTTTTCTCACTCTCCCTCTCCGGCCTGGAACCCTGATTCCCCGCCACCCGTAATCACCATGGTAGGCGCATAAAAGAACATCGAAAGTTGATAGAGCAGATACCAAATTGGATCGTGAACATCACGGGGACGTGCGACATGGTGGGGCAAGTATGCACACGCCTACACAAACTAACTGACAGGGGTCAGCCCCTGCAACTTCTGGGTCTCCAAATTGGGCACATGGCCTGAGCTTGCCCTTTACGCCTTGGAGGTACTGGCCTGCCCTGCAGCCGGTGTATTATCTGAACTTGTGTTTAGCACGACTGGATGGTTATATTTCCCAATGTTTTGGGGTGTACCCTAATTTAAAAAAATTTAAATAAATTTTAAACCAAAAAGCAGTGTAGGCTACCTCCACCACCTCCACTTCCACCTACACCGGCACATCCACCGCCTCCTAAACCTCCTACTCCATTTGGACATGGTCCTCCTAGATCAAGATTATTATTTTTTATTTTTATGTTATTTTAACTAATTTCCCTATCCACATTTGTCTGCACAGCATTTGCCATGCTCTTAACCACATTTTGATGACATTTGCAGCCCTCTAGCCCTTTCCATTACATTTTTACAGCCATTTTAGTGCTCAAAGTTTGGGTCCCCATTGACTTCAATGGGGTTCGGGTTCGGGGCCAAGTTCGGGTCAAGTTCGTGTCCCGAACTCAAACTTTTTTCCGAAGTTCGGCCGAACCCATCGAACCCGAACTCTAGTTATAGATAAAAGGAGTCCAAGACGCATCCAGCCATCCTCTTAGTGCTGTTTCCAAACCATTTTGATGGGGTTTCCATCAATTTCTTTAGAGCAGGGGGTGCCTGGTTTTATGCTCGGGTCTCCCATTGACTTTCATTGTATTAAATTGTACTCGAGCACCCGCAGTATTCGGCCGAGCACTGCAATGTGCTGAGCATAGCGATGCTCGAGCCAAACAGCAGTTCAGCCGAGCATGCTTGCTCAACACTACCCGGGACCATTCTGAATAGTAATCATTAACCACAACTCTTTGGACAGGGTCCTTCAGACAGTTTTCAATCCAATTACAAACTTTCGAAGCCTAACTGGGCTTTAATTACCTGTGGAGGACCTAGATCCTTTTTTGAATATGGGCACCACATTTGCCTTGCGCCAATCACTTGGCAATGTACCAGTACTTAGAGCATCTTTAAAAATTATAAACAGGGGCACAGCAATGACTGAACTGAGCTCTTAAAGAACTATTGGGTGTTATTCATCTGGATCCAGATCCTTGTTCACACTTACCTTATTTAACTTAGCTTGGACCATATCTACAGTTAGACAGTTGAGTATATTACTGGATGTACTAACAGCCCCAGCACCACAGAAATCAGCTCTAAAACAACATACTCACCTTATCCATTTTCTCACAGAGCTATCTTATTTGAAGAAATCAAGCGAAATCTCACGCACAGTGATGTGTGACATCAGTGATGACATCACTGTGCCTGCCCAGCGTGATGACATCATCGGTGACTTCAAACAAAATGGCCAGGACTGCCTCTTTTCTTGGAAGTTGGGCCCAAGATTTATTGGTTCTTATAAAATCTCGGCCATTGTTTATCCGGTTGCGTTTCGTCTAGAACTTCCGCAGGCCTGGAAGATCCATAATGTGTTTCACAGGTCTTTGTTGAAGAAGTCTGTTGAACCTGCTGAACCATCTCCTTTGCTACCTCCTTCTGTCTTGGTAGATGGTAATCTGGAGTTTCACATCTCCTGAATACTCAACTTGCATGTTCTTCGTGGCTCTACGGCCCTGAGGAAAGAATGTGGGTTCCGGACACCGATGTCAATGCTAGTCGCGTTGTGAAAGCCTTTCACAGGGCACACCCGGATAAGGTTGGTCCTGGGTGCCCAGAGGTCACCCAGAGGTCACCCGTAGAAGGCCCTGCCCTGTGAGAGGCCTGAGAGGATCTGACAGACTTGCTACACGTGAGTCTACCTGACAGATTGTTCTGTTTCTCTTTGTTGTGGTTTTGGGCAGGATTCCACCTCCCCACAGGTTCTGCTCATTAGCTATTTAATGGTGCTATTTATACCCTCCTTTCACTATAGCCCTTATGGTTTATATTTGCTTCTGGAGTTCTCAGCTGGTGTTTGGTGGATCTCCTGCTCCCCGTCCGTCTTAAGCTAAGTCCTACTCCTTCCCTTTTGTTGTGTGTTCTGGCTAGGCCTCAGGAAGACGCTGGTTCCTGCACCTTGCGCTAGGAATCGGTTGTGTTATCTCCAGCTCCTTAGCTGAGGTTTTTTTACAGTTTCAGCTAGGCTTAGGTTCCAGCACATGATCACTTCCACCTTAGGGATTTGCTCATGTTGTCAGCAGTCAAGGAAAGGCTCAGGGATTGTCAGGTGGTGACCTTTCCCTGTTCCCTAGCTTTGGGGCCTAGCCTGGTGTTTAGTTGCTTTAGTTGTATTTGGTTTGCTTCCCTTCCCTCACCTCCCGTGACAATCCCCATATAATGAGCGGGAATGGGCGGGTTTGTACTACATCAGAACACTGCTAGGACTGTTACTTTTCTGGGGACCTGGTGCTGCTCATACTGCAGGGGACACAACTGTACCGCTATCTGCTGCCCATCATTTATATTGAGACGGAGCAGTCCACTAATATTACAATTACAGCATGTTTACCTTATATAATTAGGGATATCAATAAAGTTATTCCTTGTTTTGTTTTACCGTCATTTAGGGCTCAAGCACTCGACCGTAGGTATTTTGCGGTTCGGAAAACACTGATCTGCAAAAAAAAAAAACAGGCGACGTCTGTGTTAGGCCTCTTTCACACTTGCGTTGTCCGGATCCGGCGTGTACTCCACTTGCCGGAATTACACGCCGGATCCGGAAAAACGCAAGTGTACTGATAGCATTTTAAGACGGAGCCGTCTTCAAAATACGTTCAGTGTTACTATGGCACCCAGGACGCTATTAAAGCCCTGGTTGCCATAGTAGGAGCGGGGAGCGGGGGAGCAGTATACTTACAGTCCATGTGGCTCCCCGGGCGCTCCAGAATGACGTCAGGGCGCCCCATGCGCATGGATGACGTGATCCATGTGATCACATGATCCATGCGCTTGGGGCGCCCTGACGTCACTCTGGAGCGCCCGGGGAGCCGCACAGAAGGTAAATACACTGCTCCCCCGCTCCCCGCTCCACTTTACCATGGCTGCCAGGACTTTAGCGTCCCGGCAGCCATGGTAACCATTCAGAAAAAGCTAAACGTCGGGTCTGGCAATGCGCCGAAATGACATTTAGCTTAAGGCCGGATCCGGATCAATGCCTTTCAATGGGCATTAATTCCGGATCCGTCGATGCGGCAAGTGTTCCGGATTTTTGGCCTGAGCAAAAAGCGCAGCATGCTGCGGTATTTTCTCCGGCCAAAAAACGTTCCGTTCCGGAACTGAAGACATCCTGATGCATCCTGAACGGATTTCTCTCCATTCAGAATGCATTAGGATAATCCTGATCAGGATTCTTCCGGCATAGAGCCCCGACGACGGAACTCTATGCCGGAAGAACATACATTATTTTTGCAGATACATCGTAACAATGCCTGTCCTTGTCCGCAAAACGGACAAGAATAGAACATAATCTATTTTTTTGCAGAACAGACTTGCAGACATACGGATACTGAATGCACACATAATTTCCTTTTCTTTTGCGGCCCCATTGAAATAAATGGTTCCGTATACGGGCAGCAGAAAAATATTTAATGGACACAGACAAAAAATAGGTTTGTGTGCATGAGCCCTTAGGCAGTGAACCTAATCTCACTTTTCTGCCGACCACATTGAAAAGTTTCCGTAAGTTTGCAGAAATGTTAGAAATAAGTCACAATTGTCATGTCGTGTGGGATTTTTAGACCAAAAACCTGACATATTTGGTTTGATAAATGACCTCCAATACGACTTTCTTGCTGTTAATTGTATTTGCACGTGTAATCAGTTATTACTACCGTACACATTACAGCATTGAACAACAAACACAATAATAATAATTAGAGATGAGATAAGTTTCAAAAAAATTGATTCGGCTGCTTTGCCAAACTTCAACAAGAAATTTGATAAGTTACGAATTACTTTGTCATGAATCACATTACATTGTATGTAGTAGGCGCAAAGATGAGAACGGCCATGGCGCCGCCCCCGGTCATTGAACCCCTCAGATGCCGGATTTTTTCCCCCGCCATTTCAGGAAAACCTGATACATTTCCGCAAAACAAGAGGAAATTCACCTTCATGATGAATGATGAAACAATTTTTTCCTGAAATTCGAATCGAAGTCCACTTCACTAACTACGATTCACTGAACACTGATAATAAAAATAATAATAATAATAATAATAAATCAATCTCTGACAGCAATAAACCTACCGTGTCACATATCTATTCCTGCAATGACTGAGAGACTCCACACTGAATATGACCTTACATCAGATTTTAGGGATTTTCCTGACAGATGACTTCTCTATTTATGAGATGTTCCATTCATTGTTTCCACGTAAATATTCATCTAATAAAAAAAGACATTTTACAATGTAACGCAGCAGCTTTCTGGTGTAGAGGACCTCTGGGAGGTTCACAGGAGCAATGTCACTGCCTGTATATATAGTGTATCCACATAGTGAAGAGAATGGGCTGTGGAAACCAATTACCATTACCTCATGTGTCTCCTGGGGCCGAGATCTCTGAGGAGGAAAACTTCAATGTGCTGTCAAGAGATCACAAAGTTTCCAAAGTAAGAAAGTTTAACATTATCAAAAGCAAATAACAAAGAAATAAAAAGTTTACTGACACTTTCAGAGAACTTTTCAGAATAAGCTGCCATGTGTGTACATGAGGAATAACACAATATCTGGCCATTATATGACTTGTATCTCCATTTTAGCTGATTTTCCCTCTATAGTCATACCACCCGACTTTCGAAAAGCACACTCGGCCATACCTCTATTTCTGCCCAAAATATAATCATACACACCCAGTCCCCTTAATATCCCACATAGAAATTATTATCCCATTATGCCCCCTCACAGTATTAATGCCCACATTGTGCTCCCTCACGGTAGTTATTCCCATATATAAGCCCCTTCACAGTAGTTATACCCAGATTTGTGCCCCATTCACAGTAGTTATGCTCAGATATGTCTTCTTCACAGTAGTTATGCCTACATGTATCCCCTTACAGTAGCTATGCCCAAATGTGCCACCTTTACAGTAGCCATGACCAGATGTGCCCCTTTCACAGTAGCTATGCCCAAATGTGCCTCCTTCACAGTGGTTATGCCCAGATATGCAACTCCTTCTCAGTAGTTATGCCCAGATCCCTCACAGTAGTTATGCCTATATGTATCCCCTCACAGTAGCTTTGCCCAGATGTGTCCCCTTCACAGTGGTTATGCCCAGATATGTGCACCCTTCACGATAGCTATGTTCCCCATTTACAGGAATTAAAAAAACAAACAAACAGTAAATACTGACCTAGTTCCTCCAATGATCATTACAGCTCACCCTGCATAGGCAGCAGCAAGCAGAATACTGTTACACATTGTGATGCTGGTCTGTGTAGGGGGAATCCACAGGTTGATTCTTGGGCCAGCACCACTCCTCCTACACAGTCCAGCAATGTGGAGTACTGGCAGCTGAGCTGAATGGTGAAGCGGGGAGCCGACGGCCCACAGCTTCACCATTACAAACAGAGATATTATGAACTGAAGTGATGTGAATAAAGCTCATGGAGTGAGATATAACACTTACTTTTAGCTTCTGAGTCATAGATATGCGTGTATCTCTCAATGTACTTTTCACTAGTGTCCGAACACTAATTTTACTCGAGCATTGCGATGCTCGGCACATCGCAGCGTTTGGCTGAATTCTGTTTGTGCTCGAGCGCGATGCTCGAGTCTTCCCCCCGCACGTTTGTTAGCTGCTACGCAGCCAGTAAATGTGCAGGTAAGTACTGCCACTTACTGTAATGCCATAGCCATGTTGGTTACTGGCATTACAGTGATTGGCTGGCCGAAACGCATCATCGGGTGCTGTATACCACCAGATGACACGTGTTCCGCTCAGTATTACTCAGGGAGAGCTGTGCTGAGGAAGGGACAGATAGTGTAGGGAGTGAAATTGGAATATTTTAGCTTGTTATAAAGTAGACCCAAAAGTCCTATTAAGGACTATTGTTGTGTGTGGCAGCAATATATATTTTTTGCGCAACCTGCGCTAAATAGCTTGCAATTGTTTGGCCACTGAAGACAGCGACATTATCTGCGCTACATATCCTGTCTAAAGTGTGCGCAGCCTATCGGTAACATCCAGTGTACTTTTTCCGTAGACGGTGTCCGCTGCGGACAGTTACATAACCTGCGCTACATCTCCTGTATAACGTTTGCGTATCTAAAATATCAGTGACATTCAGTCAATTTTTTTTTGCTGCTGGTGGCAGCGACATTACCTGCGCTACATCTCCTATATAATGTTTGCCCATCCTAAATATCAGTGACATTCATTCAGTGTCATTTTTTTATTAGGCGGTGGTGACAGAGACATTACTTGCGCTATACCTCCTGTTTAACGTGTGCACATCCTAAAAATATCTGTGACATTCTGTGTACTTTATTTGCGCATACACTTACAAAACCTGTACAACTGTACGTGTGACATACTTGAGAGCATGTATACCATTTAATATGCGCAAGACGAGCAGTAAGGGACAGGGAAGTGGCCGTGCTGCTGATGGTGCATGCAGAGTCCGTGGCCCTGGGCGCGCTGAAACTGTGCCTGCTGCCAGAGCACAAGAAAAACACTCATCCACGATACCTAGCTTCATATCCTAGTTTGCAGGACAGCGCAGGAAACCACTCTTGAAGTCAGACCAGTGCGATCAGGTGGTCGGTTGGATTGCAGAAGATAATGCTTCCAATCGGTTAAGCACCACCCTGTCTTTCACAAAGTCCAGTCTCAGTCGTCAAGAGTCTGGTCAATAGAATTCTCACCCTGATACTCCTTCCACCCACCATGGAGAGTCTTGGCAAACAAGTGATCCCATACTCGCATATTCCGAGGAGCTGTTTTCATCGCCATTCCTTAATTTTGGCCTCTCGCCAAGCACGCTTGAAGAGGGACATGAGGAGATCTTGTGCCCTGATTCCCAAACTCTGGAGCATCCACACTCAGAAAAAGATGACGGTGGGGAAAGGCAATTAGTGTTTTACGAGGTGGATGTTGATAATGAGACACAGTTGCCAATAAGTCAACGGCAATTAGTGTCTCAAGAGGTTCATGATGAGGATGAGACACAGTTGTCAATAACTGAAGTTATTGTTAGGTCAACAAGTCAGGAGGATGACCAGAGTGAGGAAGTGGAAGAGGAGGTGCTAGATGATGAAGTCACTGACCCAACCTGGGAAGGTGACAAGTCGAGCGAGGACAGCAGTACAGAGGGGGAGGGATCCGCAGCACCGCAACAGGCTGGAAGAGGCAGTGGGGTGGCAAAAGGGAGAAGGCGGGCCACACCAAACAGGCCCGCAACTGTTCCCCGGAGCACCCCCTTGCGGCAATCTACCTTGCCAAGGGGTAGGTGTTCCGCAGTCTGGCGCTTTTTTGAGGAAAGTGCGGACGATAAAAGAATTGTCATTTGTAACCTGTGCCGTACCAAAATTAGCAGGGGCGTGAACACTAGCAACCTCACCACCACCAGCATGATCTGCCACATGGAATCAAAGCACCCTAATAGGTGGGGCGAATGCCTGGGTCCACAACCAGTGCCTGCAGGTCACACCACTGCCTCCTCTTCCCCTGTGTTACGTGCTGGCCAATCGCCTGTCCAAGACGCACGCCCAGATGCCTCCCGCCCTGCACCTGGACCTACGCAAGCACCATCAGCTAGCACATCCACATCTGTGTCCCAGCGCAGCGTACAGATGTCTATGCCCCAGGCCTCTGACCTCTGTAAGGTTTTACGCAACTTTGAGGAATTAACACAGATGGTGAGCGGCGATAACGCTATTATCAGATTAACCATCCCACTTCTGTGTCTACTCAAACGCTCGCTGCTCACAATTAAGGCGGACGCTTTGCATGTGGAAGAGGTGGAAATGGGGGAAGAAAGTACACAGTATGATAGCCAGACCACTCTCAATTCGTATTCTCAGTGCGAATCGGATGATTATGAGGAGGAGGAGGAGTTGGAGACAGTTGCCTCCGTTACAGAGGGAAGTACCCATGGAAGTTTTATTCCATCTGTTCAGCGTGGATGGGTAGAAGAGGAGAAAAAGGAAGAGGAGATTGAGAGTCATCCTCCCGATGAGGACAGCAAAGTCTTGTCTGTTGGGACTCTGGAACACATGGCTGACTTTATGTTAGGCTGCCTTTCCCGTGACCTTCGCGTTGTACGCATTTTGGCCAACACAGATCACTGGTTGTTCACCCTTCTCAACCCCTGCTACAAAGAGAGCTTCTCATCTCTCATTCCTGTGGTGGAGAGGATGAGAAAAATGGTGCAATACCAGAAGGTCCTTGTGGAAAAATTGCTCCTAAAATTTCCGGCTGACAACTCTGGCTGCAGGGTACGTAGTTTCTTGGCCAACCGGGGAGGGGAGATGAGGGAAACACACAGCAGTTCCAACAGAGGCAGGGCAACACTCTCCAAGGCCTGGGATAGTTTTATGACACCCTGCCAGCACCCTCAACCTGATGCGCAGCCTAGTGTTACAGTGGGAAACATTTTGGAAGATGGTGAAGGAGTACGTAGCAGACCGTGTCAGCATCCTCAGTAATCCCTGTGTGCCTTACAACTATTGGGTGTCCAAGCTGGACACATGGCACAAACTGGAGCTCTACGCCTTGGAGGTGCTGGCCTGCCCCGCCGCTAGCATTTTGTCAGAGCGTGTATTTACTCCTGCTGGGGGCATAATAACTGATAACCACATCCGCCTGTCAACTGAAAATGCTGACAGGTTGACTCATATAAAAATGAACAAGGCCTGGATTGCCCCTGACTTCTCTACTCCACCAGAGGAAAGCGGCTGAACATAAAGGCTCTCTAAATGTGGCTTTTATGGTGTATTGAATACATTGTATTCCCATGCACCACTTCTACCACTAAAAAGGTTATATGGTTCAATCTCCCTTTTCTCATCCTCCTCCTCCATCATATCAACATCCTTATTAGGCTGCCCTCAGTCCTAATTTTTTATATGGTCAGCTCAGCAGCGGGCCCTCACCATAATGTTTTCTGGTCACGATTTCTGGATGCATCTTGGACTCCCAGGTCGCTGCTGGGAACCATATTGTCCGAGTTGTACGCCACTTTTACAGACTAACAAAAATAACACAAAACCCCCTGAAAAAATTACTTTTACAGGAAAAATTGTTAGGAAACATTCTTTCCTGTATATTCAATTGTGTATAAAGTGCAAGTGCTGCAAAAAATTATAAGGAAGAGGCACTCCGAAACAACCTGTATATCACATAAAGGAGGGCCTCATTCACATTGTGGTACAATTGTTCAGGTAGTGGGACTCCTACACTCATAAAGCCTATGCACTAAGTGAAAAGGCTGAAAAAAAATTAAAGAAACCGGCATACCAATACACCCTTTATTACACATAAAGTAGGGCATCATACACACCCTTTAAAAATTATGATTGGTGGCCTGCTGGTGACCCTCAAAAACATTTGGCGCAAGGGCTTGCTGATCTGACCATCCAAAACATGCGGGGCGAGTGCCTGCTGCGGAGCTGACCCTCTAAAACATTAGGGGCGAGCACCTGCTGGAGAGCTGACGCTCTAAAATATTATATGCTAGTAGTGATGGACGAACATCGGCCGGGACAGTTCGCGAACGCGATCAAATGTTCGCAAACCGTAAGTTCGCGGTGGGCCCCATTCACTTTAAAGGCAGGCGAACCTGGAATACCTTCAGGTCATATTTGCAACCACCAAATACTTACTAGAAGTGCACAAATAGTCCCACAACACGGACAGTGACATACCAGATGTATTATTCGAATTTGTGATCTCCATTCATTATTTTATTCAATGCAAAATATCGGCAATGTAATTTTCGCCTATGCACATGCGCAAAATAGGCGCGGCCTACTACAGCAACTGGGTTTCCACCAGACCGAAGTTGGATGCGATCAAGAAAGATGGTTGGCAACAATTTTTTCGACGTTGAGGAAGAATTTCTGTAAGTAATTTGACAATAAAGCAGTGTATTTGATGACATTTCACATGCATGTTATAACAATCGCTGTATATGCAGATCAAGTGTTTAAAAAAAGCGCCATTGCGAAAACCCCTAATGATGCAATTTATTTTTTCGCGGTACACAACTTTACATTTTATAAGGTCTCATGAGATATTAGTGATTGGTGCACTAAGTATTATTGTGAGAACTTGCCACTCCAGTACAGACCCCAAAAATTAGCCAATAGGTGTTCACCTGACAGCAAAGGACTTTGGATTCTGTGGCTGGAGGTACATTAGGCGGTCACAAGATAAAAATGTAACTGTCGGCCAGTACAGGCCCCAAAAATTAGGCATTCAATGGACGTAAAAGGCCTTTTATGCCGCTGTATTTACCTAAGACAGGGACCATGATTTGTTCTGGGTGGTGGCGGATATTTGTGGGCTTTCATGAGGAAATTCAATCAAACGTGGTCGACTTGTCACATGTGTTGAATTCCTCCGAGATCCATGCCTCATTCATTTTTAGAAATGTGAGGTAGTCCACACTGTCGTGAGCAAGGCGAGTGCGCTTATCGGTCACGATCCCCCCTGCTGCGCTGAACGTCCTTTCGGACAGGACACTGCACGAGGGGCAAGCCAACAGTTCCATGGCATATTGTGCCAGCTCTGGCCACAGGTCAAGCCTGCACACCCAGTAGTCCAGGGGTTCATCGCTTCTCAGAGCGTCCACATCGGCCGTTTACCCGATGTAGTCGGACACCTGTCGGTCTAGGCGTTCCCTGAGGCTAGATCAGGAGGACGGCTGTCGATGGGTTTGCTGCAAGAATGATCTCATATCCGAAGTGAACAACACATCTACAAACCACCCTCTTCTTCCATGCGCTGTTGGAATGGTATCCGCAACTGTTTCTCTGTGAGTGGAAATTCCTCTGCCAGCACCCGCAAAAGCAAAATGCTGAATTTCTTAAAGCAAGGTCTGGAAGTGCTGCATTCTGACAGCCCTCTGTGATGGTGGTAACATTTCTGCCATTTTGTGTTTGTACCGGGGGTCTAAGTACGTTGCCACCCAGTACTGGTCCTTGCCCTTTATGCTTTTTATATGGGGGTCCTTCTTCAAACACTGGAGCATGAAAGCCCCTATTTGAACTAAATTGGAAGCGGTGTAGTGGCCTGGCTCCTGCTCATCATCCAGGATAATTTTGTCCTCGTTCTCCTCCCCCCATCCACGGACAACACCAGGGATCCCAGAAACTTTTAAAGCATGCTCTTCTTGCTCCTCCTCTGCCCCGGCACTATCCTCCTCTGACTCCTCTTCAGACTCCTGTTGTTGACTTGTCTCAGATGGAGTAGCCCCCCTGGGAATTCATCCAGCATTGCGACTTCCTCATCTTCCTGCTCCTACTCCTCGACGGCTTGACACGACGCAATGCAAGAAGGCGTAAGGTACGATGTCACTAATGGCGTCCTGGCTGCGACTGACCAGTTTGGTGATCTCATCAAATGGCCGCAGAAGTCTGTATGCGTCGCGCATGAGCAGCCACTGGCTCGGTGAAAAAAAAACAAGCTCCCCAGAACCTGTCCTGCCACAGAGTTCGTACAGGTAGTCATTAACTGCACATTTATGCTGGAGCAGCCTATCAAGCATATACAAGGTGGAGTTCCATCGCATCGGGCAGTCACAATAAGATGTCTGAAGGGCAAGTGTTGTTGCCGCTGAATGTCAGCAAGGCGAGCCATGGCAGTATAAGATCTTCTAAAATGGCCAGAGATTTTCCTGGCCTGCCGCAAGACGTCCTGGACCCGGGGTATTTGGCAATGAATTGCTACAAGTCTAAGTTCAGGATGTGTGCCATTCATGGCACGTGTGTCATTTTGCCCTGTTTCAGCGCGCTCAGCAGATTGGCACCATTGTCGCACACCACTTTACCAACTGTCAAATTGAGCGGGGTTAGACACTGATCTGCCTGTGACCGCAAAGCTGAAAGGAGTGCAGGACCGGTGTGGCTCTTGGATTCCAGGCACAACAGACGCAGCACAGCATGGCAATGTCTCACCTGGCACGTCAAATAGGTTCTGGGGATCTTGGGGGGTGCAGCGGAAGAGACAGTAGCAGGGGAAAAGGAGGAGTCAGCCGAGGAGGAGAGGGAGGATGGAGTAGGAGGAGGAGAAGAGGCAGGCCTGCATGAAATTTGTGGCGGTAACACCAAATCTACACGGGTGCCCCAGGATGCATGCTTGATGGCCATCAGAAGGTTCACCCAGTGGGCAGTAAAAGTTATGTACCTTCCTGCCCGTATTTGCTAGACCACATGTCTGTGGTCAGATGTATCTTGGCACCGACACTGTGTGCCAGAGATACTTTCACTTGCCGCTGAACGTGGCCATATAGCTTTGGGATGCCCTTCTGGGAGAAATATTTCCTTCCGGGGACCTTCCATTGCAGCAACAAATTTTATAAAGGCCTACGAGTCCACCAGTTTATATGACAGTAGTTGGCGGGCTCGCAGTTCTCACATACCAGCAGTCAGCCGTTGGGCAAGAGGGTTATCCGGCGTCATCATCTTTTTTCACTTGAACATTTGGGGCCAGATAAACGCGATGACGGTGGAAGATGGAGTGGAGGATAACTGGGAGGAGAGAGGAGAAGGAGAAGAGGCAGGACGGTGAGCGCCAGGAGTGTGGCTTTGTGGATTCTGATGGTGTTGCTCCCACTGGGCTCGGTGATGGGAGGCTAGGTGCCTTCTTAAGGCGGTTGTCCCTAGGTGAGTATTGAGCTTACTGCGACTTATGCGTTGACAGCACAGGCTGCAGATGGCAACACTATTGTCAGCAGTGAACACATTAAAAAAAGCCCAGACTTCGGAGCCATGTGCCGGCGTTCTGGGAGCGCCAGATGTGACCGTGCATGGTAGATGTTTCGTTCCAGATACATTAGCAGTCTGCTTTTTGCCTCCTGTGCACTGTAAATTCTGCCTGTTTCTCCTCCTTCTCCTCCCTATCTGCTGCTCCGTCTCTCCCTCTGAACTCCCCTCCTCTTCCTCTCTTGTGGGCACCCACGTGACGTCCATCATTGGATTCGTCACCTTCACCACCTCTGACATTAGAGATCTCGGAGTAAGCAGCAACAGTGGGGACCTCCCTCCTTGGGCTGATCTGGATACTGTCGTCAGACTGCTGGGTAGCGACCGTTGATACCTCCTCTTCCTGATCCGATGCCAAGAATTGCTGCGCATCGGTAAGATCTTGGAATTTATGGAAAAATAATTCCTCTGACTCGAGTGGAGGGGTGGTGGTGGTGGTGGTGTCTTTGGGGTGGACACTACAGAGATTGAAGAGGATGCAGATAGAGAGGATGAGGAGGGTGCAGAAGCGGAAGGCCGAGTGAGCCACCCAACCAAGTCTGTTGCGTCCTTTGACGTAATCGCACCTTCTGCAACTTCCCACTTAGGCTCCAGCCTGGTGCACCTGTCCGACCCCTACCACCCCTGCGGAATGGCCTGCCTCTTCCTCTGCCTGTCATTTTCAAAATGACCCTGTGACAAAAGTCTCTAGTGAAGAGCAGTATTTGTGGAAGAAGGTATATCACACCCCTGCCTCAATCAGTTTTTTTGAGGGGCAACTGGTAAATCACACCAGTAGAAATGATTGGTTCCAATAGTGTTTGTCACTCTATGTAGATGCGGTAATGCAGTAAAACCGCAGACAAATGCTGCACTACCTAAATGCACTATATAGAACGTATATTATTGGTAAATAACACCCCTGCCTCAGTCAGGTTTTTTGGGGGGCAACTGGTAAATAACACCAGTAGAAATTATTTGTTCCAATAGCGTTTGGCACTTTGTGTAGCTGCAGTATCACAGCAGAACCGCACACAACTGCTGCACAATACAAATGCACTATAACATGCTTTCCATGTTAGAAAGTATATTATAAGTATATTGCACCCCTCTGTATATCACACCTATCGATAGCACACCTATACCAGTCCTTAACCCCTTACGGACACATGACGTACCGATACAGCATGTTTCCCGAGTCCTTAAGGACACATGACGTACCGGTACGTCATGTGTTGTTCCGATCTCCGCCGCCGGTGATCGCCAGCGGGCGGTGATCGGAACAAGGTGCCTGCTTGAGCAGGCACCTCGGCTAAATGCGCGGGGGGGTCCCGTGAACCCCCCCGTGTCGGCAATTGGCGCAAACCGCAGGTCAATTCAGACCTGCGGTTTGCGGCTTTTACCTGGTGCGGCGGTGGTGCCATCGGGTCCCCATGGGGCTGTGGGGGGGACCCGATGGCATGGAAGGCAGCGCAATGCCTTCCTGTGGCATCTGCGCTGCCTTCCGGTGAAGAGCCTGTGAGATCCAGCCCCCTGGATCTCACAGGCCCCGGAAGCTGTATGAGTAATACACACAGTATTACTCATACAGCCAATGCATTCCAATACAGAAGTATTGGAATGCATTGTAAAGGAATACACCACCAAAAGTTCAAGTCCCAAAGTGGGACAAAAAAGAAAGTGAAAAAAAGGTGAAAAAATAAAGTTTTCCCCCCAAAAAATTTCAAGTAAGTTTCAAGTAAAAATAAACAAAAACGTAATTTTCCCCAAATAAAGTTAAAACAAATTGGTAAAAAAGTATACATATTAGGTATCGCTGCATCCGTATCGACCGGCTCTATAAACATATCACATGACCTAACCCCTCAGATGAACACCGCAAAAAACAAAAAAAAACAAATGCTAAATAAACAATTTTTTTGTCACCTTACATCACAAAAAGTACAACAGAAAGCGATCAAAAAGGCGTTTGCCCACCAAAATAGTACCAATCTAACCATCACCTCATCCTGCAAAAAATGAGCCCCTACCTGAGACAATCGCACAAAAAATAAAAAAAACTATGGCTCAGATTATGGAGACACTAAAACATCATTTTTTTTGTTTGAAAAAAGCTGTTATTGTGTAAAACTTACATAAATAAAAAAAAAGTATACATATTTGGTATTGCTGCGTTCGTATAGACCGGCTCTATAAAAATATCACATGACCTAACCCCTCAGATGAACACCGTAAATAATGTAAAATAAAAACTGGGCTTAATAAACCATTTTTTGTCACCTTACATCACAAAAAGTGTAATTGCAAGCGATTAAAAAGTCACACGCACCCCAAAATAGTGCCAATAAAACCGTCACCTCATCCCGCAAAAATCATTCCCTACCCAAGGTAATCGCCCAAAAACTGAAAAAATTATGGCTCTCAGACTATGGAAACACTAAAACATGATTTATTTTGCTTCAAAAATGAAATCATTGTGTAAAACTTACATAAATAAATAAAAAAGTATACATATTAGGTATCGCCGCATCCGTGACAACCTGGTCTATAAATATATCACATGATCTAACCCCTCAGATGAATGTTGTAAATAACAAAAAATAAAAACGGTGCCAAAACAGCTATTTCTTGTTATCTTGCCTCACAAAAAGTGTAATATAGAGCAACAAAAAATCATATGTACCCTAAACTAGTACCAACAATACTGCCACCCTATCCCGTAGTTTCTAAAATGGGGCCACAAATTTCATCTCCATTTGCCAATAACTCTTGTGGAACACCAAAAGGGTTAACGACTTTTGTAAAATCTGTTTTAAATACCTTGAGGGGTGTAGTTTTTTAGATGGGGTCACTTTTATGGAGTTTCTACTCTAGGGTTGCATCAGGGGGCTTTAAATGGGACATGGTGTCAAAAAAAAAACAGTCCAGCAAAACCTGCCTTCCAAAAACCGTATGGCATTCCTTTCCTTCTGCGCCCTGCCGTGTGCCCGTACAGCGGTTTACGACCACATATGGGGTGTTTCTGTAAACTACAGAATCAGGGCCATAAATATTGAGTTTGGTTTGGCTGTTAACCCTTGCTTTGTAACTGGAAAAAAATTCTTAAAATGGAAAATCTGCCCAAAAAGTAAAATTTTGAAATTGTATCTCTATTTCCCATTAGTAACATAGTAACATAGTAACATAGTACATAAGGCCGAAAAAAGACATTTGTCCATCCAGTTCGGCCTGTCATCCTACAATTCTTGTGGAACACCTAAAAGGTTAACAAAGTTTGTAAAATCAGCTTTGAATACCTTGAGGGGTGTAGTATATAGAATGGGGTAATTTTTGAGTGGTTTCTATTATGTAAACCTCACAAAGTGGCTTCAGACCTGAATTGGTCCCTAAAAATAGTTTTTTTTTTAAGTCTTGTAACATCCCCAAAAAATAAAATATCATTCCCAAAATGATCCAAATGTAAAGTAATAACTATTTTTGGAGGTATTAATATGTATTATAGAAGTAGAGAAATTGAAACTTGGAAATTTGCAATTTTTTACAAATTTCTGGTAAATTTGGTATTTTTTTTAAATAAAAATATTTTTTTTTTACTTCATTTTACCAGTGTCATGAAGTACAATATGTGACGAAAAAACAATCTCAGAATGGCCTGGATAAGTCAAAGCATTTTAAAGTTATCAGCACTTAAAGTGACACTGGTCAGATTTGCAAAAAATGGCCTGGTCCTTAAGGTGAAATAGGGCTGAGTCCTTAAGGGGTTAAAAGGACTTTTGTGGCCCTATTAGCTAGCGATTTGTGTCCCTAACAGTCTGTCCCTGCTCCACATAGCAACCTCTCCCCACACTGGCAAAAGACTTAACGTAAAATGGCGCCCACATCAGGTTTATTTATAAGGTAGGGGGTATATCCATGTGCTGAAACATCTCAATTGGCTGTCCTGTACCACCTTATGGATGCGTCATGGGTCAAAGTTCTTCACAATGTAAAAGAATACGGCGGGTGCGAATATCGCCATATGTTTGCTTGTTCGGTGAATCGCGAACGCGCAAAAGTCGCCGCGAAACGACCGCCAGGCGAACCACAAGGCCATCTCTATATGTTAGTGCCTGCAGGTAAGCTGACGCTCTAAAACATTATATGCGAGTGCATGCTGTTCAGCTGACCCTATTAAAAAAATGTAGTTGAGGGCCTGCAGTTAAGCTGTCCCTATAAAAAAAATTGAGTGGAGGGAACAATCTGGATGAGGAGGAGGAGGAGGAGGAGGAGGAGGAGAAAACAAGATTCAACCATATACACTCTTTTTTGTGGTGGAAAAGGTGCATGGGAACACACTACAGTAGATTGAGTACATCATAAATGATAGATTGAAATTGCTTTTATGTTCATCATCAGCTCAGCTCTCCTCTGGTGGAGTTGAGAAGTCAGGGGCAATCCAGGCCTTGTTCATTTTTATCTGAGTCAACCTGTCAGCATTGCCAGTGGACAAGCGGATACGCTTATCTGTTATAATGCCACCAGCAGCACTAAATACACAAATAAAATAGTCTCTGGTACGTTGCCTTTTTCTGTGCTGCAGGTCCCAATCGTGAAGTGGGTACAGTTCACATAAATCTCAATCCTTTTTCCAGTTGGTTCTTGATTGAACTTTTTTTGAGATGTTTATGTCCATCTCACAGGTCAATATCGTTTGCATAATTTTTATTTTGATCCGTTCATTTTTTTTTTTATATTTATATAAAGCATTTGCTTTATATACCTGACATAATATGGAGGCCCCAGCGAGATCAAGTTAATTCTTTGATTATTTGTGCAAATAGTAAACAGTTCCATAGCTGTCACCGCCTTACTAGGCACTAGCGACGCAAAAGGCCAAAGAAGCGCCCCTCCACATCCTCCCCTAGAGAGGAATGTTAGGGTTAAGTGACCTGTGCCAAGTAGGTCTGATGGAAGTGAGCGGAGCGTGAGTGATTGTGACAGTGATGTGGGAAAGCGTGTGATCCATTCCATACCACGCAGGCATGAGTTTGCCCATAAGGGGGGTGAGAGTTTCAGTCGACCAACATATGCTGAGGTGGTCTCTAGAAAGAAAAATACTCAGTGTTCAGAAAAGGATCAGAACTCCTCGAGTATTATTAAGTTTTTAAATGTCACTGTGCCCAAATTCTCTAAAAAGGGTTCTGCTGAAATTGCCAATCACTTAGAACTGTACCAGTCCACCATGGATTCTTTAAAATTGTATTCTGATGTGGACAGGATCAGATTCCTACCATAGGCATTTGATGGTAAATATCGCCACTACTTTATTTCATTTAGGGAGAGAGGAATTCTAGATTGGCAGGATGTTTTGCACGAGGTCAAATTAGAATTCGGCCCTTACCGTACTGTGACTGCTGCAAAACGTGATATCTATAAACTCACATGTAGACCCAATCAGAGTCCCCGGGAATTCCTCCCTATCCTTAAAAATGCCTATGGGTTGGCATATAGATCCCCAAACTGGGAGTCTGAGGAGTTCAAACAACTGTTTTATGATGCAATGCCCATGCAAATTAATCTTAGCTTGGCTAGAGATCTTGATCTCAAAGCTCCCTTGGACAGGTTGGTGATGGCTTCCACCTCACTGTATAATATCAGTGAATGCCATGCTACAGGTTAGAAGGGATATAAAACGTCCCCAGATTAAAGCGTAGCAGAATCTAAGGTAAACCCTGGCTTCAAATTTGAAATGCAGCCACATAAGTACCCTCAGTCTACAGGACCTGTCCAACAAACCCAGCGACAACAGGTAGGACCCAAGCAAACAAAACCTTTAGAGCCCCAATGGGCCAGAGGGGGATAACTCTGGTGCTGTGAGGTCTAACTACCATCCCCAATATTATAATAGGGGTCCCCAGGGATACAGCCACTGGAATAACAGGCCCAGACATCAGGAGGAAAGTAGGCCTGATCCCCCTACTTCACCTAGAAGTCAGTCACCCACTTCAAATAAGGGCACACCATAAGTCCAAACTGTGCGCAAACCAAACAATCAGATGGATCAGTTGGCAGATCAAGTGGCCAAATTACATGAAATCATTAGTAAAATGTCCCAGGTGTTCACTGGAAACCTGAGTTTTTTTAGGGGCAATTGCAGGACCCAACTCAGCCCCATAATGCAGGCAGGGCAGAGTCAGAGCCTAGGCCGGTGCAAGGCTACTGAGATGGTTGTAAGAGAATCTAATGTGATTTCTAATCCTACTTTGCCTTGCAGTGTTCTTGACCCTAAAATTGAGGCCAAGGAGGAGATGTCTAACATGTTGTCTATGTTACAGTCTAATCATGATGATTCCTGCACTAATGTGTCTTCTCCAGTGAGTGATCCTATCATCTCAGCGTCAATCTGCGAGCTGCCGTCTGTAAGCTGTGATGTGACCCAGTGTTCTCCAAAGGTGGGGGCTGCTGCCACCTCGAGCAGCAGTAATTCCAAGAATTCACCAGAGGTCGCGACGCTGCAGAAAGGTCAAATCCTTAACAAATGTCAAATAAGTGATCACCCCAATTTCTTATGTGATTTGTTTCAGGTTGAAGGACGATATTTTATTGATTCTTATCTCCAAGATGAACTTATCGGGCCAATCAGGGGTTTACTTGACACAGGATCTCAAGCCACTATATTGTCATATAGTTATTTAGAACAGGTATTGGATGTGACAGCAAAGAAGCCGATATTGAAATCGTTTGATGGCTCTTTGGTAAGTGTCGGCAGAGATGCTTTGCAGGTAAGAGGTACATCATGGTTAAAATTCTAAATTGGCAAGAAGATAATTAGACATCCCACACTGATTGTGGACCTTCCCTATGATCGGCTGATCATAGGAATCAACCTCCTGAAAAAATTGAGTTCCATAGTAGACTTCATCAATGAAGCTGTCTGGACTCAGGTGAAGGCACCCATTGCCTATGAGTACTCTTGCAATCCAAAACCCCAACGTAGTTGTCATGTGATTGAGGAAAGGTTTAACTCTGTTGAAGTTCATTTTAGGAACAATCAAATGCCGGATGTCACGATTCTGAAAAATGGTAAGCCTGAGGAAGCCGTCAACGGTGCCGCACATACCATAACCATCCATAATGACAGAATTGAAAAGGTAACCCTGGATGGGGATGCATTAACTATTTCTCTTAAAGGGAGAAGTTACGAAGTCGCGGAACTGACCAGGCATACTCAATCCATGGTACGGATTGAGAAGGTTAATGATAACCTATTGATTCCCGTACAAGTGAACAATATGGCCCGGGTGAAATACGCCAAGCTGAATCTGAAATCCGAAGCCAGCTACATAAGCCTAAATCTCTTGAAACAGATCGCTAATCCTAAAATGATTAAAGTTTCCTCTCCACAGGACCAATGGGTTCATGATCTGGATGGAGATTCACAGAGTCATAATGTGATTGCAAGATGTCTATTTGTCTATTTCCATAGGAGATAAAACCACAGAACATTTATTAATTGTGTTGAATGAACCACTGTACCAGATGTACATAGGTAATGACCTTCTACACTGATTTGCCGTGCAGACTAATCTGATCAATAATACTCTATGGTCCAGATTACCTGGGAACCTGGAGGGATTCCAGGATGAAGAGCAAGCCTTGAAATGGGGACAACAGATGCCCTATGCCGTGAGTATCATGGTTGCAGGTGAGGTTAAAATTCCTGAAGGCTGTAAACCATTTCTTCTTCCCATTCATATAAAGAAGGGACAAAGACTGAAGAATGCAGATGCTTTGATCTGTTTGTCCAACCGGATGCAGCAACTCGGCCTGAAGGTAAAGCCGACTCCTATGGTAAACATCCATCAGGATCCATTGCATATGGTAATTCACAACATGGCTCCCCATAGTATATCTCTACAAAAAGACACCATAATTGGTCTGGCTATGGATTCGGAGTATTACACTTTTGGTTTCCAAAATGATGTCATTGGACTTATTCCTGATGAATACTTGACAGAAGAGCAGATAGTGGAACAACATTTTTCCTCAACACCTGAGAGGTTATTTAATATCCACTCTGTCTATCCTTTCAGCTCTGAAGAAGGTACATGCCACATTGAAGAATCATCACTGATTTTCAACCATGAGATCGATGAGAAGGAGTACGAGTCATGCCAACAAGGAAAGGAGAAGGTACGCAATACTCGAAATGATTTAACTAGTGAGCTTGAAGAAGCTTACTAGTTTAGTTAACCTGAAATATTTCCAGAATTTCAGGAATGGGTGGAAGAGCAAATCTCCATAGCTGACGCATGTTCTGAGGAGTCGGAGCGTCAACAGCTAAAGGGACTCTTCGCCGAATTCCAGGACATGTTTGCTAAGGATTCTTACGACTGCGGGGAATCTAACCTACACATTGCAATAATCCAAACGGATCCCAATGCACCCCCTGTATATGTTAAACAGTACCAACTTCCGCTGGCGGCATATGAGTCGCTATCGGAAATCGTCAAAAACTTGGAGAAGCGGGGAATAATCCGTCCAGTGCACAGCTCGTTCAACCATCCTGTACTTGGGATTCTCAAACCCAATGGTCAATTCCGTCTCTGTTCGGACCTAAGGCAGTTAAACAAACGTGTATGCATGTCCGGATGGCCCATGCCGTATATTGACCAGAGTTTAGCGCAAATACAGGGATCCAAAATTTTCACTGCTCTGGATTGTGCGCAAGGATATTGGACAATTAAAGTGGACGAGAGAGATCAATACAAACTGGCCTTTACATTTGGAAAGCAACAATATGCATGGACCCGATTACCTTTCGGGTACATAAATGCGGGTCTTGAGTTTGCTGTGTTAATGCATAAGGCAATGCCTGATGCCACTGAACGAGGTACCTTATCCTATGTGGATGACAACCTACGCAAAAGCACTACTTTTGAGGAGCATATTGCGGAACTGAGGCATCTACTAACCCAACTGAGAAACGCTGGTGTAAAACTTTCTTTACATAAGGCTCAATGGTGTCGTACCAAAGTCAATTTTTTAGGTCACAAAATCACTGCCGATGGAATTAACCCACAGAAGAAGAAAGTGGAAGTAGTGATCAACACAAAGTCAACTACAAATACCAAGGAGTTGAGATCTTTCCTGGGCATGATGAACTATTCACGTAAGTTCATAGATAACTATGCCGAGATTACAAAACCTCTTTTGCAGTTGCTGAATAAAGGAGTAAAATTGGAATGGAGTGAGCGTCACGAGCAAGCTGTGAATGAGCTCAAAGTCAGACTTATCCAGGCCCCATGCCTTGCCTATCCAGAAGGTGGAAAACCCTTTTACATTGAAACAGGCTTCACCGACAAAAGCGTGAGTGCAGTCCTTTTCCAAAAACAGGACAACCTGAACAAAATCATCGCCTATGCCAGCAAGTCCTTGTCACCGGTTGATGTAAAGTTCAATGACTGTGAAAAAGCATTACTGTCAACTGTGTGGGCTTTGCAATATTTCAGGAGTTTTATCCAAGGCGAAAAGATCATTGTGAAAACTGCACACCAACCCCTGCAATATTTGCAGAGTGATATAATCAAGGATGGGAATTTATCAAACAGCAGGATAACCGCCTGGACGATGTCCTTAATGGGATGGCCATTGGAAATCAGGTACAAACAAAATAATAAGAATCCAGTTGCTCAAGGATTAGCTGAACTTCATGATTGTTCCAATTCAGGACTTACCGGTTAATCACCACAAAATGATTTCCTAGAAGAACAATCTTCATCTCCATATAAGTCTTATGAAGAAGAATACTGCAGATCCTTACCATGTGTATATGTTGACGGCTGTTCTTTCCATACCGATATAGAAACTGAACGCACATTGGTTGCAGGTATCGGAATCTTATGGAATAATGCATTCCTAGACATGTCCATCGGATACAAAATTGGTTCCAAAAGTAGCCAGGTCGCGGAGCTCACCACTGTGTATAAAGCTGTACAAATGGCTATTGATTCTGGTCTTAAAGAGTTTGTTATAATCACAGATTCTAATTATATTCTCAGTAGCTTCGTGGAGTACTTCCCTGGATAGAAAAGGTCTAATATGGTAAGAAGTAATAATAAGCACACAATAACACGCCAATGACGCCCCAACAGCTGGCCATCGAGGTGAGAAGTTAACGTATGAATTATTACGGGATTACGCTTTTTGGCCTCATATGTTGCACGACGTTCGCACATATTGTCAAGGATGTTTAATATGCCCTCAATTCCAGCCGCAAGCACCCACTCAATAGGGACAACTGATGAAAAGGGGGATGTCCATGCCATGGTCAGACATCCAAATTGACTTTATTGGACCAGTAACAACTTCATCAAAAGGCAACAGATATATGTTAACCGTGACTTGTCTATTCACAAAATTGGTAGAATGTTTGCCTTGCAAGTGTGTGTGCGTTTCTACTCATTAACCACGTGTTTTCCAGGTTCGGTCTTCCCCAACGCATCGAGTCCTATCGTGCAAGTCATTTCACTAGTGAGATGATGACAAAAACATGGGAGATACTGGGAGTAAAAAGGAAGCTACATATAGCTTATCGGCCAGCCTCTAGTAGTGGAGTAGAACGCTACAACCAACAATTGTCAACATTCTAAAAAAAATTGTCAATGAATCCGGTAAGGACTGGGATGTGAAGTTGCCTTTGGTTCTCATGGCCATCAGAGCCACTCCAAGTGCAGCAACCAAACTTTCTCCCTTCTAAATGATCACAGGCAGGAAGATGGTGTTACCCCAGCATTTACTCTACCGGACAACAGACCAAAATTTAATAAATGCTTCCACAGCTCACCAATACATGGAGAATCTACGCAAGCACCTTCAGCATGATTTTGCATTTGCCCAGAAAAATCTGGAGAAATCAGCCGTGAGCGCCAAAACCTACTATGATCTGAAGACTACTCAAAAGGAGTACCAGATTTCTGATCTGGTTTATCTCTATAACTTCGCCTGGGATCAGGTGAAGGAAAGGAAGTTCCTGCCTTCCTGGAAGGGACCCTATGTCGTCATTGACAAATTGTCACCTGTGGTCTATAAGATCAAAATTCCTAAGGGGGATGAATTTATAGAGAAATGGGTGCATATTAATCAATTACGTGTTTGTCATCCTAGGTCACAACTTTGCCGAATGGAAGGATTGCCGGATGATGAAGAGTAAAGAGATATCAAGGTTCCAGCTAAAGACAGAAACCCAGGATTTGTATAGTATGAACATACAAATGTACTAACCTATCTTCATGTATTTTCCTCTGTAACTAATTATCTCTTGACTCACTTTTGAATCGAGAACTTGCTCTGTTCAAGAAAAGAAACTATGCCAAATCAAAGATGTATGGTAGTATAAACTTTTTTCTTGCAGGAGTAATAAAAAGTGGAAGATGTATGTACTTATATTTGTCATACAATATATTACTGGCGCAAGATGGCATCGAGGGTTGTTGCCGTTATCTACATTGTCCTGATCTTGGGGAAGGAGTTCCAGGCCGAGCCGATTGCTGTACCAGGCCCTTCATCTGGGATCATGCTGCAGGATACCATGGGATTCATCTTGACAAATAAGAGGGTTCTATCCCAAAAGATCTACGTTAGTTTGGATCCACGTGTCTTCGTCGAAAGACAGTTCAACATTTCCGAGATTTCGTCTCCAGAGATAAAGATGTGGTATCAAATGCACATCGGCTATTCCCAAGAAAGTATTACACAGATCCTGGAACAGACAAGAAAAACCATGACCAGAGAGCGGTTTTCAACAATTTGACGACCAAAGCGGTTCATTTCTGCGATTACAGCCGCCATAATCTTTGGCGTAATGGGCACTGTCATTGCCACTGGTGTATCAGCTGTTAATTCCATCTCTATTAAGACATTTGAACTTGAGATCGGTTCACTGAAAAGAAACCTGATGAGTATTCATGCAGAGATGGAAAATCTGAAAAAACTGTTATCGGACTTATATTCCGTTGTAGAGGATACTGTCGTTACCACCAACTTACACTCAAAATTATTGACTCATTCAATAAATCTTCATGAGAGTAACGAGCAGTTTAAACCATAACTAATGTCTCTGAAGGATCCGTATGAAAAGCCTTTTTTACATTCCAACATAACCCAACTTATTGCAATGGATTATATTGTAGTGAAGGGGGATATACCCAAGGGTCAAGTGATGTGCAGAGTCTTGGGGCAGTCAGCTCTCAAGAGTTTTTCTGATAATCCAAATGTTTCTCCAGAAATCTCCCTTTCTTTCTTTGTTTTTTTGTTTTGTTTTTTTCTCTCTTTTTTTCCCCTTTTTTTTTCATTTTGGTATCTGGTTTCTTAACCCAAAACTTATCAGATGAACACACCCTCCTATTTTGGACTTTCCAACCATTGTTGGATGGGTGTGAGCATTGATAAGGATCGTGACGTCATAATACTACCCAGAATGCACTTTTGCTACTGGTGTAGTATTAACTGCTCAGTATTATGACACATTGAAGATCCTGCAGAATTGTCCCATAATCATGGAAGACTGTGCAGGCAAGGAAAAGTTATGAATTTTGATAAAGAGTAAGTCCCAATTCTCATTACAGGATGCATTTTTGGTAAGAACCTCGAAGAATGGTATCTCACAATGGGTGGTACCCACGGCATACAGAGGTTTGATGTTACAACACGCCCATGACGCCCCAACGGCTGGCCATCGAGGTGAGAAGTTAACATATGAATTATTACGGGATTATTTACGGGACCTAGTAGTTGTAAGGCACTGAGGGATCATTTAGGACGCTGACACGGTCTGCTATGTATTCCTTTACCATCTTTCAAAACTTTTCCCTCCTTCTACTACTGCCTTGGAGAGTGTTGCCCTGCCTTTGTTGGAACTGCTGTGTGTTCCCCTTGTCTCCTTTCCTCGGTTTCCTAAGGAAGTACGGACTCTGCCGGCCACGTTGTCAGATGAAACATTTTGGAGCAATCTCTCAACAAGTACCTTCTGGTACTGCACCGTTTTATTCCTCCTCTCCACCACAGGAATGAAAGAAAAAGGGCAACAGGAGCCGCACTGCGACAAACGATGTCAGCGGAGTGCAAGCGGCTATGAAGGCGGTCCCCCTCCAAAGCATATAACAAAAAGAAATTCCGCAGCACTTCCAAGGCGTAAAAATGAAAAGATAGTTCTTTATTTACCAGACAGCAACGTTTCGATCCTACTCTCTGGGATCTTTCTCAAGCAGTGAGAAATGAGAGATGAGAAGTTTTCTTTGTAGGTGGGGTCGAGAAGGGTGAACACCCAGTAATCCGTGTTATCTAAAATGCGTTTAACGCGAGGGTCGCTGGAAAGGCAGCCTAACATGAAGTCAGCCATGTGTGCAGAGTACCAACAGGCAAGACGTCGATGTTGACATCAGGATGACTCTCCATCTCCTCATCCTCCTACTTCTCTTCTGCCCATCCACACTGAGCAGATGAAATTAAAGTTCCATGGGTACTACCCTCTGTAGCAGAGGCAACTGTCTCCAGCTCCTTCTCCTCCTCCTCTTGATGGTCCAATTCGCGCTGAGTAGACGAACTGTGGGTGGTCTAGCTATCACCCTGTGTAATGTCCTCCCCCATTTCCTCGTCTGCCACATTCAGAGCGTCGTCCTTAATTGTGAGCAGCGATCGTTTGAGTAGACACAGCAGGGGGATGGTTATACTGATAATAGCATTATCGCCACTAACCATCTGTGTGGATTCATCAAAGTTTTTTAAAACCTCACAGAGGTCTGACATCAATACCCACTCCTCGCTTGTGAAAAGTGGCATTTAACTCGAAAGGCGACGACCATGTTGCAGCTGGTATTCCACAACTGCCCTCTGCTGCTCACAAAGACAGGCCGACATGTAGAACATCACACAACAGTCGGTGAGAAGGAAGCCTCAAGCGCTGCTGCAGCATTGACAGACCGGCTGAAGCTGTGGAAGACTTGAGTAATTGGGCGCACGGCGCGCCTTCACTAGTAGCTCTGGCAAATTGGGGTAAGTTTTGATAAACCGCTGAACCACTAAGTTTAAGACGTGGGCTAGGCATGGGATGTGTGTCAGGTTGCCAAGCTCCAAAGCTGCCACCAAGTTATAGCCATTGTCAGACACAATTATTGTTATTTTTGGATTACCTCGGTACTATAAGTGTTTTTTGTACTCTATTGACCCACTCCTTCTGGTCGGTTTTCAAGCTATAATCAGGGGTGGGCCCTGAACTTGTTTTGGGCTATATATAGGTTCCTTATCATTGTCAGACACAACCATGCCTGATTGTAGGTTAAGTGGCAAGAGCCACAGCTTTGTTTGGTCCCTTATACCCTGCCACAGCTCTGCGGTGGTGTGCTGTTTGTCCCCTTAGCAGATCAGCTTCAGCACGTCCTGTTGACGCTTACCCACAGCAAAGCTACACTTCTTCCAGCTAGCGACTGATCGCTGACTGCTACTGGAGGTGGAAGTGGAGGAGGAGGTGGCGGAGGAGGAGAAGTGGGGGTTGGAGTCAGTAACATAACTTCTGGAGAGACCCTGATGGACGTAGGGCCTGCAATCCTGGACATGGGTAGAACCTGTGCCATCCCAGGGTATGACTCACTCCCGGCCTCCACAACATTCACTCAGTGTGCAGTCAGGGAAATGTAGCGTCCATGGCCACTAGCACTTGTCCGTGGTGAAGTGGACCTTCCCAGTAAGTGCTATGGCCTGTAGGTGGGTATTTGCGCTTGCGTTCAAATGACTGTGTTATGGACATTTGGACGCTGCGCTGGGACAGGGAAGTGGATGTTGTTGCTGATGGTTCATGTGAAGGTCCAGGTGCAGAGCGACAAGCATCCGGGCCTGCGCCTTCGACGGGGATTGGCCAGCAGTGCATAACACAGGGGAAGAGGAGGCAGTGGTGTGACCCGCAGACCCAGATTGTGGACCCAGGCATTCGGCCCACTTATTAGGGTGCTTGGATGCCATGTGGCGGATCATGCTGGTGGTGGTGAGGTTGCTAGTGTTCACGCCCCGGCTGATTTTGGTATGGCACAGGTTGCAAACTACCACTCTTTTGTCGTCTGCACTTTCCTCAAAAAAGCTCTATACTGCGGAACACATGCCCCTTGGCAAGGTAGATATATGCATGGGGTTCTCGGTGTAACGGTTGCGGGCCTGTTTGTTGAGGGCCGACTTCTCTCTTTTGCAACCCCACTGCCTCTTCCAGCCTGTATTGGTGCTGCGGACCTCTCCCCCTCTGTACTGCTGTCCTCGCTTGGCTTTTCACCTTTCCATGTTGGGTCAGTGACCTCATCGAACAACACCTCATCTTCCACTTCCTCAATCTGCTAATCCTCCTGACTTGACATAACCACAACCTCAGTGATTGACAACTGTGTCTCATCATCATCCACCTCGTGAACGAATGATTGTCGTTCACCACCGTCATCTTCTTGAGACTGTGAAGGCTCAAGAGGTTGGGAATCAGGGCACAATATCTCAGGTCCCTCTTCAAGCGTGCTTGGCACGAGGGCCAAATCTAATAGTGGCGCTGGAAAGAGCTCCTCGGAATATCTGAGTGTGAGATCACTCGTTTGACAAGCCTCTCCATGGTGGGAGAAAGGATGATCAGAGTGAGGATTCGGTGGACCAGACTCTTGGCTACAGAGACTGGACTTGGTGGAAGAGAGGGTGGTGCTATCTTCAGTGGGTGGTACTATCTTGCTATCTTCAGCAATCCAACTGACCAACTGTTCGCACTGGTCCGACTTGGACAGTGTTGTCCTGCGCCACCCAGCTAAGTTGGACATAAAGCTGGGTACGGTGGCTGTTTTTTTTTTTTTTTTCTGGTGCACTGGCAGCAGGCACAGTTTCATTGCGCCCAGGGCCATGGCCTCTGCGTGCACCATCAGCATCACACCCACTTCCTCGTCCCTTAGTGCTCGCCTTCTTCATATTAATGGTCTTGTCACTAGATGTGGCGCAGATTGTTTTACTGTTCGCTAAAGACACAGAATTCGGATTCAGAACAGAATATAACACAGAAACACACAGAATATAGACACTAGATTAGGCCCAGATTATTGGAATTTGCAATACAGAATTTGGATGCAGGACAGAATATGACACAGAAACCCACAGAATATGGACACTATATTAGGCCACTATATTTTGTCACCTTACATCACAAAAAGTGTAATAGCAAGTGATCAAAAAGTCACACGCACCCCAACAGAGTGCCAATAAAACCGTCATCTCATCCCGCAAAAATCATACCCTACCCAAGGAAATCGCCCAAAAACTGAAAAAATTATGTCTCTCAGACTATGGAAACACTAAAACATGATTTTTTTTGCTTCAAAAAGAAATCATTGTGTAAAACTTACATAAATAAAAAAAAGTATACATATTAGGTATCGCCGCATCCGTGACAACCTGTTCTATAAAAATATCACATGATCTAACCTGTCATATGAATGTTGTAAATAACAAAAAATAAAAACTGTGCCAAAACAGCTATTTTTTTGTTATCTTGCCTCACAAAAAGTGTAATATAGAGCAACCAAAAATCATATGTACCCTAAACTAGTACCAACAATACTGCCACCCTATCCCGTAATTTCTAAAATGGGGCCACTTTTTTGGAGTTTCTCTAGGGGTGCATCAGGGGGGCTTCAAATGGGACATGGTGTCCAAAAAACCAGTCCAGCAAAATCTGCCTTCCAAAAACCGTATGGCATTCCTTTCCTTCTGCTCCCTGGCGTGTGCCCGTACAGCAGTTTACGACCACATATGGGGTGTTTCTGTAAACTACAGAATCAGGGCCATAAATATTGAGTTTGGTTTGGCTGTTAACCCTTGCTTTGTAGCTGGAAAAAAATTATTAAAATGGAAAATCTGCCAAAAAAGGGAAATTTAGAAATTGTATCTCTATTTTCCATTAATTCTTGTGGAACACCTAAAGGGTTAACAAAGTTTGTAAAATCAGTTTTGAATACCTTGAGGGGTGAAGTTTATAGAATGGGGTCATTTTTGGGTGGTTTCTATTATGTACCTATTGATCCTGCACCTACCAATAACTAAGACGTAACTTTTATTAATAATGCTACTAATACTTAAGTGAATGACTAAATACCTAAATTGTTAAAAATTCCCGCATTCGCTGGCCTTTCAATATCAGTTTGAAATACCCTGTCAGGATGTCGCCTGGCCAGGGTTATCTGCTACTATGTGGTTACACACTAGTGCCTAACTGGCTGCGCGCTGCCAGTATGGCATGTGGACACTGTGTGGTTATTTAGCACTATAGTAGTAGGCTGCAGCGTTATGCTGTATTAAAAATCGAGCCTCACGCAGAGTGCCCTAACCCCTGAAGACGCCGGTACACGGCGAAACATGTCGGGAGGCAGCGTGAGGCTCGATTTTTAATACAGCATAACGCTGCAGCCTACTACTATAGTGCTAAATAACCACACAGTGTCCACATGCCATACTGGCAGCGCGCAGCCAGTTAGGCACTAGTGTGTAACCACATAGTAGCAGATAACCCTGGCCAGGCTACATCCTGACAGGGTATTTCAAACTGATATTGAAAGGCCAGCGAATGCAGGAATTTTTAACAATTTAGGTATTTAGTCATTCACTTAAGTATTAGTAGCATTATTAATAAAAGTTACGTCTTAGTTATTGGTAGGTGCAGGATCAATAGGTGTAATCTAGTCCTTATGGGCATTAGTAATAATGAATTGTTGCACAACACACCTTATCCTCGCACTTAAAGGGAAAGCATAGCTTTGAAGTTTTTATTATGTAAGCCTCGCAAAGTGACTTCAGACCTGAACTGTTCCTTAAAAATTGGGTTTTTGAAAATTTCTGAAAACTTTCAAGATTTGCTTCTAAACTTCTAAGCCTTATAACATCCCCAAAAAATAAAATATCATTCCCAAAATGATCCAAACATGAAGTAGACATATGGGGGATGTAAAGTAATAACTTGGAGGTAAAGTAATATATTTGGAGGTATTACTATGTATTATAGAAGTAGAGAAATTAAAACTTGGAAGTTTTTGGTAAATTTGGTATTTTTTTATAAATAAAAATGATTTTTTTTACTTCATTTTACTAGTGTCGTGAATTACAATATGTGACGAAAAAACTATCTCAGAATAGCCTGAATAAGTCAAAGTGTTTTAAAGTTATCAGCGCTTAAAGTGAGACTGATTTGCAAAAAAAATGGCCAAGTCCAGAAGGTGAAATAGGGCTGAGTCCTTAAGGGGTTAACCACTGTGAAGGGGGCACATCTGAGCAAAGCTACAGTGAGGGGATACATATAGGCATAACTACTGTGAGAGTTCTGGGCATAACTACTTTGAAGGGGGCACATATATGGACATAGCTATTGAGAAGGAGGCACATATCTGGGCATAACCACTGTTAAAGGAGGCACATCTGGGTATAGATACTGTGAAAAGGGCACATCTGGTCATAGCTACTGTAAAGTTAACACATTTGGGCATAGCTACTGTGAGGGGATACATGTAGGCATAACTACTGTGAAGGAGACATATCTGAGCATAACTACTGTGAATGGGGCACAAAACTGGGTATAACTACTGTGAAGGGGCTTATATCTGGGAATAACTACTGTGAGGGAGCACAATGTGGGCATTACTACTGTGAGGGGGCATATTGGGATAATAATTACTATGTGGGGTATTAAGGGGACTGGGTGTGTATGATTATATTTTGGGCAGAATTAGAGGTATGGCCTAGTGTGCTTTTCAAAAGTCAGGTGGTATGACTATAGAGGGAAAATCAGCTAAAATGGAGATAAAAGTCATATAATGGCCAGATATTGTGTTATTCCTCATGTACACACATGGCAGCTTATTCTGAAAAGTTCTCTGAAAGTGTCAGTAAACTTTTTATTTCTTGGTTATTTGCTTTTGATAAAGTTTTACTTTTTTACTTTGGAAACTTTGTGACCTCTTGACAGCACATATGAAATTTTCCTCCTCAGAGATCTTGGCCCCAGGAGACACATGAGCTAATGGTTTCCACAGCCCATTCTCTTCACTATGTGGATACACTATATATACAGGCAGTGACATTGCTCCTGTGAACCTCACAGAGGTTCTCTATACCAGAAAGCTGCTGCGTTACATTGTAAAATGTTTTTTTCTTTTTTTATTAGAAGAATATTTACGTGGAAACAATGAATGGAACATCTCATCAATAAAGAAGTCACCTGTCAGGAAAATACCTAAAATCTGATGTAAGGTCATATTCAGTGTGGAGACTCTCAGTCATTGCAGGAATAGATATGTGACACGGTAGGTTTATTGCTGTCAGACATTGATTTATTATTATTATTACTATTATTATCAGTGTTCAGTGAATCCTAGTTAATGAAGTGGACATCGATTCAAATTTCAGGAAAAATGTGTTTCATCATGAAGGTGAATTTCCTCTTGTTTCGTGGAAATGAATCAATTTTTCCTAAAATGTCGGGGGATTAAATGCGGCATCTGAGGGGTTCAATGACCGGGGGCGACGCCATGGCCGTTCTCATCTTTGCGCCTACTACATACAATGTAATGTGATTCATGACAGAGTAATTCGTAACTAATCAAATTTATTGTTGAAGTTTGGCAAAGCAGCCGAATCGAATTTTTGAAAACTTATCTCATCTCTAATTATTATTATTGTGTTTGTTGTTCAATGCTGTAATGTGTACGGTAGTAATAACTGATTACACGTGCAAATACAATTAACAGCAAGAAAGACGTATTGGAGGTCATTTATCAAACCGAATAGGTTTTTGGTTGCGACTTTATTTCAACATTTCTGCAAAACTACGGAGATACGCCACTTTTCAATGTGATCTATGTGTACGGCAGAAAAGTGAGATTAGGTTCACTGCCTAAGGGCTCATGTACAGAAACCTATTTTTTGTCTGTGTCCATTCTGTTTTTTTTTTGCATTCATTTCAATGGGGCCGCAAAAGAAAACAAAATGACTCCATGTGCATTCCGTATCCGTATGTCCGCAAGTCTATTCCGCCAAAAAATAGATCATGTTCTATTCTTGTCTGTTTTGCGGACAAGGACAGGCATTGTTACAATGTATCTGCAAAAAAAAAAAATGGATGTAACACGGACGTCGCCTGTTTGTTTTTTTGCATATCAGTGTTTTGCGAACCACAAAATACTTATGGTCGTGTGCATGAGCCCTAAAGAAGGGTGAAACAAAACAAGAAATAACTTTATATACAGTACAGACCAAAAGTTTGGACACACCTTCTCATTCAAAGAGTTTTCTTTATTTTCATGACTATGAAGGCATCAAAACTATGAATTAACACATGTGGAATTATATACATAACAAACAAGTGTGAAACAACTGAAAATATGTCATATTCTAGGTTCTTCAAAGTAGCCACCTTTTGCTTTGATTACTGCTTTGCACACTCTTGGCATTCTCTTGATGAGCTTCAAGAGGTAGTCACCTGAAATGGTCTTCCAACAGTCTTGAAAGAGTTCCCAGAGATGCTTAGCACTTGTTGGCCCTTTTGCCTTCACTCTGCGGTCCAGCTCACCCCAAACCATCTCGATTGGGTTCAGATCCGGTGACTGTGGAGGCCAGGTCATCTGGCGCAGCACCCCATCACTCTCCTTCATGGTCAAATAGCCCTTATTTTCAAAGTTTTCCCAATTTTTCGGCTGACTGACCTTCGTTTTTCTTTACTTTGCTGCTTTTTTCTTGCCATAATACAAATTCTAACAGTCTATTCAGTAGGACTATCAGCTGTGTTTCCACCTGACTTCTCCTCAACGCCACTGATGGTCCCAACCCCATTTATAAGGCAAGAAATCCCACTTATTAAACCTGACAGGGCACACCTGTGAAGTGAAAACCATTTCAGGGGACTACCTCTTGAAGCTCATCAAGAGAATGCCAAGAGTGTGCAAAGCAGTAATCAAAGCAAAAGGTGGCTACTTTGAAGAACCTAGAATATGACATATTTTCAGTTGTTTCACACTTGTTTGTTATGTATATAATTCCACATGTGTTAATTCATAGTTTTGATGCCTTCAGTGTGAATCTACAATTTTCATAGTCATGAAAAAAAAAGAAAACTTTTTCAATGAGGTGTGTCCAAACTTTTGGTCTGTACTGTATATCTCTAATTAAATAGGGTAACCATCCTGTAATTGTAATATTAGTGGACTGCTCCTTCTCAATATACTGATGGGCAGCAGATAGCGGTACAGTTGTGTCCCCTGCAGTATGAGCAGCACCAGGTCCCCAGAAAAGTAACAGTCCTAGCAGTGTTCTGATGTAGTAGTGTGCAGACATCAGTCACTACTGTATGGCTAAACACAATGTAGCTGTGCTATGTGTCAGGGACTGTGCCCCACTACAGCGTGTAGTCTGTCCTGTAGACATGCAGATACTGCCAAAGGTCAAAATGTTCTGATATGGGAAAACTATGTGTATCCTTCTCTACGCCAGACAGACAGTGCGTGATTACCTAAAGGCATATTGGAACGAGCGGTGCTGGCTTCACGTGTGGTGTACAGCCAGGTATCCGACGCTGGTATGGCTGTACAAACCCACCCATTCCCACTCATTTTATGGGGATGTGCTAGAGCAGAAATGGACGCTGTCCTAACAGAGACAAAGAGGAGGGGAGACGTCTACTGCCGAAGTCAGAACCGCCCCGAGTCCTAGTGCACTCTGTGTGATGTACTGTTATGAGTCATCTCATTACTTGCAAGTGGTGGTGAAGAAGGGATCATCAAGCAGCTTACAGTGATGAGCGGCAGGGGCCATATTTGAATTTGCAATATTTGCGAATATTTGGGCGAATATTCGTCATATATCCGCGAATTTGAGAATTCGTGATCTCCAGTCATAATTTTCTGCAATAAAAAAAATGTGTGATACAAAAATTTGCGATCAACACTACTCCTAAAGTCGTAGATATTGCAGCCTTCTCATTGGCCCACAAGCAAGAAGCAGTGAGGGATCATGGGTACTGATGAAAAAAATCTAGAATATTTGGATTATGAAGATAAAGCACTATAATCTAGATATTCGCAAATATTGGAAGTGCCAATATTCACGATAAAAATTTGAGATTTGAATATACGCAATCAACACTAGCGGTTTATAAAAAAAAAATGCAGGGTATAAATGGCAAAAAGAACCATGTATCATTTTCTTTTCCCTTCACTAGAGATGAGCGAAGTTATCAAAAATTCAATTTGGCTGCTTTGTCGAAATTCAGATTGTTACGAATTTCTTTGTCACTAATCACATTCCATTGTATGTAGCGGGCCCAATGAAGGGATACGGTGATGGAGCCACCCCCCCCATCATTGAACCACTCAGATGCAGTGTTCATTGCTGATGGTGGCATCTGATATTATAATTAATGCCTTTCAGGGGTTAATCAGGGTTAAAAAAATTTTTTAAAAAGACTCACCTTGTCCTTTTGCTCACAGAGAGGCCGTCCCAGCCATTTTGTTTGAAGATACCAATGATGTCATCACGCTGGGCAGGCACATTGACATCATCACTGATGTCACACATCACTGTGCATGATATTTCGTTCAATTTCTTCAAATAAGATAGCTCTATGAGAAAATGGATGAGGTGAGTATGTTGTTTTTGTTTGTTTTTTTCTTTACCACTATTTCAGAAAAAATGTATTTGTTACCACGAATCACAAGGAAATTTGGCTTTGTGGCAAATAAATATTTCCTGAAATTCAGATTAAAGTCAATTTGTTTGACTTCAATTTGCTTAACACTACCCTTCACACATACTTACTACCTTGTGTTAGTCTATTGCAGTAATGGAAAACCTTTTAGAGACCGAGTGCCCAAACTGCAACCCAAAACCCACTTATTTATCGCAAAGAGCATACATGGCACTTTACCCTGAACACTACAGTCCAGTATAGTATATCCTCCATGTACTTTATCATTTAGCTATAATAGCCTGCCTACATTAAGTGTGCTGCTTGTGCTGTTCATAGCATACCCTACGCTGATGAATGGCAGGAAAAGTCTAAGGCATATTGGTAGACCATAGACTTTTTTTAGGGCACCCGTGCCATAGGTACATCACCTATGGTCTATCATATATATGTCCATATTGGGTAATTACAGTGCAAAATTTATTCCTGTAGGTAACAAGTATAAACCATTACAATTAAACCCCCCATGGCTTACAGCTACTGCACAAAAGGGCAAACAAATAAAAAACTGAGGGGTCAGCTGTAGTCTTTGAAGTTTACAGTGCTTAATAAAATCCCCAAAAATTATTTAAATATAGAAATGCTAAAGAAAAAAGGTCTGAGCAGGTAGGTCCCCTAAGTAACTGTAAAGTGGGGTTAGTCACTGAAGATAAGGAAAAGGCATAGTTACTAAATGTTTTTTTTTTTTTAGCTCTGTATATGCAAAAGAAGAGAAAGGAGCTGATATCTCTGGTGCTGGGTAGTGATGAGCGGCAGGGGCAATATTCGAATTTGCGATATTTAGCGAATATTTTTTAGAATATTTGTCATATATTCGTGAATTCGAGGTTATATTCTTGATTGCGAAAATCGGCAATGTATTATTCACGTAATGCGCGCAAAATATTAGTGTGGGGTAGACAACTTTTGTATTGGTTGCTAGGGATGTTGCTAAGTTGTGACAAAGCCTTCTCATTGGCCTACAAGCTAGAAGAAGGGAGGGATCACTTGAAATGTACTGTGTTAAAAAAATGTAATCGTCATAACAAATATATAGCACTATATTATAAATATTCGCGAATTTTCGAAGTGCCGATATTTACGGAAAAAAAAACTTGCTCTCAACATTAGCGCTTGGGCGGTTAGTACATCCAGTAATATACTCAACTTCAGTCAATAGTGTGCCCCTGCTTATAACATAGTATATAAGGCCGAGAAAAGACATCTGTCCATCCAGTTCAGCCTGTCATCCTGCAAGTTGATCCAGAGGAAGGAAAAAAAAAAACTGTGAGGCCAATTTTCCATACTTAAGGGGGAAAAAATTCCTTCCCGACTCCATTCAGGCAATCAGAATAACTCCCTGGATCAACAACCCCTCTCTAGTAGCTATAGCCTGTAATATTATTACACTCCAGAAATACATCCAGGCCCCTCTTGAATTCCTTTATTGTACTCACCATCACCACCTCCTCAGGCAGAGAGTTCCAAAGTCTCACTGCTCTTACCGTAAAGAATCCTCTTCTATGTTTGTGTACAAACCTTCTTTCCTCCAGACGCAGAGGATGTCCCCTCGTCACAGTCACAGTCCTGGGGATAAATAGATGATGGGAGAGATCTCTGTACTGACCCCTGATATATTTATACATAGTAATTAGATCTCCCCTCAGTTGTCTTTTATCTAAAGTGAATAACCCTAATTTTGATAATCTTTCAGGGTACTGTAGTTGCCCCATTCCAGTTATTACTTTAGTTGCCCTCCTCTGGACCCTCTTCAGTCCTGCTATGTCTGCCTTGTTCACAGGAGCCCAGAACTGTACACAGTACTCCATGTGTGGTCTGACTAACGAATTGGTAGGACTATGTTCTTATCACGGGCATCTATGCCCCTTTTGATGCAACCCATTATCTTATTGGCTTTGGCAGCAGCTGCCTGACACTGGTTTTTGCAGCTTAGTTTGCTGTTTATAAAAATTCCTAGATCCTTTTCCATGTCAATGTTACCGAGTGTTTTATCATTTAGTATGTACGGGTGACTTGCCTTATTCCTTCCCATGTGCATAACTTTACATTTGTCAGTGTTAAACCTCATCTGCCACTTATCTGCCCAAGCCTCCAATCTATCCAGATCCCTCTGTAGTAGTATACTGTCCTCTTCAGTATTAATTACTTTACACAGTTTAGTGTCATCTGCGAAAATTGATACTTTACTGTGCAAGTCTTCTACAAGATCATTAATAAATATATTGAAGAGAATAGGGCCCAATACTGACCCCTGAGGTACCCCACTAGTGACAGCGACCCAATCTGAGTATGTACCGTTAATAACCACCCTCTGTTTTCTATCACTCAGCCAGTTACTTACCCACATACAGATGTTTTCTCCCAGTCCAAGCATTCTCATTTTATTTACTAACCTTTTATGTGGTACAGTGTCAAATGCTTTGGAGAAGTCCAGATATACAACATTAATTGATACGTCGCTGTCAAGTCTAGAACATACCTTCTCATAGAAACTGATTAAATTAGTTTGGCATGACCGATCCCTCATAAAGCCATGCTGATATCGCGTTATTTGCTTATTTTTGTTTAGATGCTCTAAGATAGCATCTCTTAGAAAACCTTCAAACAGTTTACCCACAAAAGATGTTAAACTATAGTTTCCAGGCTCTGTTTTTGGACCCTTTTTGAATATTTTCACCACATTTGCTATGCGCCAATCTTGTGGAACATTACCTGTCAGTATAGAGTCCGCAAATATCAGAAATAAGGGTCTGGCTATGACATTACCTAATTCCCTTAGGATACGGGGGTGTATGCCATCTGGTCCTGGTAATTTGTCTATTTTAATCTTTTTAAGTCGCTTTTGTACTTCTTCCTGGGTCAGACAGGATACTTTTAATGGGGAATTTATTTTTACATTTAGCATTTCATCTGACAGTTTATTTTCCTTAGTGAATACATTGGAGAAAAAAATATATAACAGCTTTGCTTTCGCCTCATTGCTCTCTGCGACTCCCCCCTCATTACTCTTTAAAGGTCTGACACCTTCAGAATTATACTTTTTAACATTTATATAATTGAAGAACATTTTAGGGTTAGTTTTACTCTCTTTGACAATTAATCTCTCGGTCTCTAGTTTGGCCGCTTTTGTTTGTTTTTTACATGTTCTATTTTTTTCCTTATAGTTTTTTAGTGCTTCCTCGCTACTCTCCTGTTTTAGTGATTTTAATGCTTTCTGTTTGTCATTTATTGCTTTCTTTACCGTTCTATTTATCCACATTGGTTTATTTTTGTTCCTTAACCCTTTATTCATATAAGTTATGTACCTCTAACAATTAGATTTTAGGATGCTTTTAAAGATATCCCATTTTGTGGCTGTATTTTTATTTTTGAGGACTTTGTCCCAGTTAGGCCTATGGCCTCTCTTAGTTGGCCAAATTTAGTTTTTTTGAAGTTTGGTATTTTTGTTCATCCATGTAGAAACGGTACATATTCACAAATGGATCTAGGTCCTCCACAGATAATAATAGACCAGTTAGTCTTGAGAAGAGACGTCAGGGGGGACATGATTAATCAATACAAATATATACTGTGAAAAACTGTTCCATATAAAATGCCATCAAACGACAAGGGGAGTCTCCAGAAGCCTCAAAGCTGCTTTACTGTAAGAACTGTGAATCTGTGGAATTGACTTCCTCAGGACGTGGTCACAGCAGGAACAGTGGACAGTTTAAAAAAAGGTTTAGATGAATTCCTGAAAGTAAATGACATTAATGCTAATGAAAACGTGTAGAAATCAGAGTCCGGCTTCTTTCTGGGATTCACGTCCCCAACTATCCCTTGGTTGAACTTGACAGACTTATCTCTATTTTTCAACCGTATTAACTATGTAACATAAAATCCTAATGAAAAGCATTTACAAAAGTTCATGGGGTATAAATACTTTTTCAGGGCACTATGGGGATCATGTATTTTCCATAAATCCGCCTATATTAGGTGCAATTCAGGCACAGATTGCAGCACAATGGTTAGTTGCTCCGAGATCTACGACTTCTAAAGGCTCATGCCAGGTCTAAAAAAGTGGGCGTGACGTGGGTGGGGAAGGGGATGGACCTGTTTTAGGAGTGGAAAATGGTCTAAATGTAAGATAGCTAGGAAGCTAGGAAGCTGTCTACCATTTAGAACTGGCGGAGGATCCATCGAAGTTATAAAGAGGCCGACGCTTCATAACTTCAGCAATTCACTAACAACTATAGGGATTATTAAGACCGGCGTCCAAAAGACTGGTCTTAATAAATGTGCCCATATATATATAGTTATCTGTATAGTATAGATACAGGTAGAAAGGTGTGGGCAGCACAGCTGTCTGTACGGTGCGGTCGGAGTGCCAGCGGCAGAGGAGGCGATCCACCTCCAACGATATATAAGTTGAAAAATCCACAGCACATCCAAGTTGTAAAAAGTAAAAGACGGCTTTATTCACCAGACACGCGACGTTTCGATCCACTCAATGGGATCTTTTTCAAGCAGTGACAAAAGTGGGCAGTGCATAGTGCATATTTATGCGGTTTAAACATGATTAATCAATTAACAAATCAAGTACATTTATCACATATAATACAAAAAATAACAAGAAAAATAATATTATCGCTTGTTTTAAATCAATCAGACTCAGCATTTCATTTACGTGTATTACAATGGCATTATTCCTTTTTATACAATACATCTTAGCCATCGAAAATATAGCATAATACATTAATTGTGAAAATAGTGAATACAGGTGTAAGTCTTTACAATATCTTAATAATCTAAAGTGCACAGGTGTACCTTCAGTTGGAGATGACAAGGATCACGGGAGTACGTAGTGAAGTCACAACACATGGATCTCGGCGTATCAGACAATGCAATGCGCATGTCAAAGGACCTTTCAGAATAGTTTAGTCACGTGATCGCGCGTACACCGGTCACGTAGTGCGCATGTCCAAGGACCTTGGAGCTTGTGATCGCACCACGTGATCTCGCACCCGATCACGTGATCAAGGATATCACGTCACAAGAAAGGGAGGAGATGCTAATGTTCCATACTATGTATCATGTAGGGACAGCTGATCGTATATCCAGTCATGTGATCAAATGTATGATCACCTCATCATAAAGAAATGTTAACATGTAAAGGAATGCAGCTAAATTATACAGTAATCGTAATGGTGTCTGCAGACACCATTACGATTACTGTATAATTTAGCTGCATTCCTTTACATGTTAACATTTCTTTATGATGAGGTGATCATACATTTGATCACATGACTGGATATACGATCAGCTGTCCCTACATGATACATAGTATGGAACATTAGCATCTCCTCCCTTTCTTGTGACGTGATATCCTTGATCACGTGATCGGGTGCGAGATCACGTGGTGCGATCACAAGCTCCAAGGTCCTTGGACATGCGCACTACGTGACCGGTGTACGCGCGATCACGTGACTAAACTATTCTGAAAGGTCCTTTGACATGCGCATTGCATTGTCTGATACGCCGAGATCCATGTGTTGTGACTTCACTACGTACTCCCGTGATCCTTGTCATCTCCAACTGAAGGTACACCTGTGCACTTTAGATTATTAAGATATTGTAAAGACTTACACCTGTATTCACTATTTTCACAATTAATGTATTATGCTATATTTTCGATGGCTAAGATGTATTGTATAAAAAGGAATAATGCCATTGTAATACACGTAAATGAAATGCTGAGTCTGATTGATTTAAAACAAGCGATAATATTATTTTTCTTGTTATTTTTTGTATTATATGTGATAAATGTACTTGATTTGTTAATTGATTAATCATGTTTAAACCGCATAAATATGCACTATGCACTGCCCACTTTTGTCACTGCTTGAAAAAGATCCCATTGAGTGGATCGAAACGTCGCGTGTCTGGTGAATAAAGCCGTCTTTTACTTTTTACAACTTTGATGTGCTGTGGATTTTTCAACTTATATCTGCATAGTATAGCTATGTTGGTCATGGGGTGTATGCAGCTGTCCTGTGTGTGTCTGCCAGCTGTGTAGCAGAGCTGTTTGTCAGGTGTGTGTGTAGCAGTGCTGTGTGTGTAAGTTACTATCATTGACCCCTCCACTTTATTAAACTACTGGAAAAGCTTTAAAAAGTAGAAGTAATTCTTTGTTGGTAAACCTGCATCTTTTTGTCTGGTCTTATTGACAGAACGGAAAATATTGCTTTTTATCATCTTGACAGCACTATTAGTAATGTGCACCGAGAACTTACCTGGCGGCGAGCTCTAAACCAACAAGGCATCCGATATACGAGCCTCTGTGGAACCAAGCGGTGCAGCCAGTCCAATAACTGTACTGAGCCCTCTGCACACTGCAGGCGGACTACTCTCAGGACGACGACAGGACGTGCAGCGTGTGAGACCAACTATCTACACAAGTAGTGGTGAGTTTGTCCTATAAGCCCCAAACTGGGGAAGTGATATTTACATCTGTGGACAAATTTCAACTCAGGACCTTCCTACTCTTGGCGCATCTCATCTATTACTTATTCTCTAGAGCGTTTAGGCGCAGATCTCTTGGATATACTTCTGGTGCAGATCATCTATAGAAATCTGTGGCACAATTTTTTGGCACATACTTATATGGAGTATTCGGTAAGTATTAGTGCACATTTGTGCTGACCATAATACCTAGCGGAGCATTGTAATTGCTGCAGAGCCTACAGTAAGTTACCCCTTGATTGGATTGCATACAGTATGTGTTTAAATCAAATTTTTATGTTAAGCACATTTTTAAGAATTTTTTGTTTGTTTTTTTTCCTTAGTTTTCCATATCACTATATTTTAAAATAAATAAATAAATAAAATAAATAAAATCCTGCACTGGTCTCTAGACTTAAAACATGTTAAGACTTCCTCAGAGCAGCAACATGGGCCACAGACACAATGGACAGGAGCTGCCCCTATTATTTTCTTTGGGAGAGTTTTCTAAGGATGTTGTGTGACCTGTGCAGAGTTCAGGAGGGAGCAGATAAGCTGTGATATTGCCTATTCTGAGTGATGGATCCTTTGTTATCTATATGGAGGTGTTACTCATCATTGTAATTCTGCCTGTGGTGATAATGAAAACAGCTGTTACCTGTAGAGAACATGAAATTGAGATCTATTATTTGATCTAGAGGCCAGTGTGAAAATTGCTGGATTATATATATTTAAAAATACAGCCAGGTCCATAAATATTGGGACATTGACACAATTATAACATTTTTGGCTCTATACACCACCACAATGGATTTGAAATGAAACAAACAGGATGTGCTTTACCTGCAGACTGTCAGCTTTAATTTGAGGGTATTTAAATCCAAATCAGGTGAACGGTGTAGGAATTTCAACAGTTTGCATATGTGCCTCCCACTTGTTAAGGGACCAAAAGTAATGGAACAATTGGCTTCTCAGCTGTTCCATGGCCAGGTGTGTGTTATTCCCTCATTATCCCAATTACAATGAGCAGATAAAAGGTCCAGAGTTCATTTCCAGTCTGCTATGTGCCTTTGGAATCTGTTGCTGTCAACTCTCAAGATGAGATCCAAAGAGCTGTCACTATCAGTGAAGCAAGCCATCATTAAGGTGAAGAAAACACAACAAACCCATCAGAGAGATAGCAAAAACATTAGGCTTGGCCAAAACAACTGTTTGGAACATTCTTAAAAAGAAGGAATGCACCGGTGAGCTCAGCAACACCAAAAGACTCGGAAGACCACGGAAAACAACTGTGGTGGATGACCGAACAATTCTTTCCCTGGAGAATAAAACACCCTTCACAACAGTTGGCCAGATCAAGAACACTCTCCAGGAGGTAGGTGTATGTGTGTAAAAGTCAACAATCAAGAGAAAACTGCACCAGAGTGAATACAGCGGGTTCACCACAATGTGTAAACCATTGGTGAGCCTCAAAAACAGGAAGACCAGATTACAGTTTGCCAAACGACATCTAAAAAAGCCTTCACAGTTCTGGAACAACATCCTATGGACAGATGAGACCAAGATCAACTTGTACCAGAGTGATGGGAAGAGAAGAGTATGGAGAAGGAAAGGAACTGCTCATGATCCTAAGCATACCACCTCATCAGTGAAGCATGGTGGTGGTAGTGTCATGGCGTGGGCATGTATGGCTGCTAATGGAACTGGTTCTCTTGTATTTATTGATGATGTGACTGCTGACAAAAGCAGCAGGATGAATTCTGAAGTGTTTCGGGCAATATTATCTACTCATATTCAGCCAAATGCTTCAGACCTCATTGGACGGCGCTTCACAGTGCAGATGGACAATGACCCAAAGCATACTGCAAAAACAACAAAAGAGTTTTTAAGGGAAAGAAGTGGAATGTTATGCAATGGCCAAGTCAATCACCTGACCTGAATCCGATTGAGCATGCATTTCACTTGCTGAAGACAAAACTGAAGGGAAAATGCCCCAAGAACAAGCAGGAACTGAAGACAGTTGCAGTAGAGGCCTGGCAGAGCATCACAAGGGATGAAACCCAGCGTTTGGTGATGTCTATGTGTTCCAGACTTCAGGCTATAATTGACTGCAAAGGATTTGTAACCAAGTATTAAAAAGTGAAAGTTTGATTTATGATTATTTTTCTGTCCCATTACTTTTGGTCCTATAAGAAGTGAGAAGCACATATGCAAACTGTTGTAATTCCTGCACCGTTCACCTGATTTGGATGTAAATACCCTCAAATTAAAGCTAACTTAAAGCACATCTTGTTCGTTTCAATATTTATGGACCTGACTGTAGATAGATATGAGATAGATAGATATAAACCACAAAGAGCAACAGCAGCACAGCGGAGATCGTGACAGTGGGTGCAATGCCTCAGAGACAACAGGTAAAGAAGTCCATAGATATATCCACCAACAAAGGATGAGGCAGCACGCCAACAAAGATAGGTTGTCAGACCCTTTATTCTCCCTTAGCAACGTTTCAGCCCATCTCAATAGGGCCTTTGTCAAGGAAATAAATGATGTGCAGAGCTTCTATAAATACCCATAGTGCTTAGAGACAACATCATTGTATAATTAAGTGCCAATATAAAACATCAAGTGAAAAATCATATAAGCCATGATTCTAAATTCATGAATTAATATCCAAAATGTGGTGACATGATTAAAATCTCCTATATATATATGGTTCCAGTAGGAGTCATAGCGTCCCTTTCGTGCCAGTGTGTATGCCCAAGCATCCGCGCACTCACCATCACTCACTGCCCGAGATGCGTGCCACGTGATCCCGGCTCACATCACGTGATAGCCATCACGTGACTGCTACCTAGGAAATGCAGCCGCGTCAGAGAAAGAAGGGAGGGGTAGTGTCACGTGATCCTCCGGCAGCCACAAGTACATGATTGGGGCACATGATACAAACACATAAACTGATACAGATAATAAAATTGGAGTACTCAAATTTGTATACAATGTTTATGGCATTAGTAGGACATATATGAACAATGTACAATTTAATAAATGTAAACAGAACTAATGTATCCATCTATATATATGTGTATATGATTCATACACATCGACTTCCATAAAGCACTTTATGCAGAAGACCACATTTGGGGAAGTTAGTAGCTGTGTAAAACAGGGATAGAACTGGCCATGGTTAGTGCCCAAGTCCCTTCCATACACAACTTGTTAAACTAAAGGGGATAACGGGGTGGGGTATGTAAATCTGCCGTATGGCGTGGGCAGATGAACAACATCTTTTATGGTCAAAATGGGAAGGGCAAAAATCCATGTCCATCACCAGTTGGCCAAAGTCTCATCCCAACTCCCCAATTGAGACACCTATTGAGATAAGCATTCATTGTAAAAACACGAAGGAACCCAACGGAAGAAATATCTATTCATTTTAAGTTAATAACATAGTACATTAATGAGAATTGCATTGTTCAAGCCTTAGTTCCCAGAAGGCCTAAATAAGGAAAACACAGCAAAACTTGAAGACTGTTAACCGGAACCATCCCGATGCAGTGGTGGTAGAATGACAAAGATGACAAATGTAAAGTTATGCACATGGGAAGGAATAATGCAAGTCACCCGTACATACTAAATGGTAAAACACTCGGTAACACTGACATGGAAAAGGATCTAGGAATTTTAATAAACAGCAAACTAAGCTGCAAAAACGAGTGCCAGGCAGCTGCTGCCAAGGCCAATAAGATAATGGGTTGCATCAGAAGGGGCATAGATGCCCGTGATGAGAACATATTCCTACTACTTTACAAATTACTAGTCAGACCACACATGGAGTACTGTGTACAGTTCTGGGCTCCAGTGAACAAGGCAGACATAGCAGAGCTGGAGAGGGTCCAGAGGATGGCAACTAAAGTAATAACTGGAATGGGGCAACTACAGTACCCTGAAAGATTATCAAAATTAGGGTTATTCACTTTAGAAAATAGACGACTGAGGGGAGATCTAATTACTATGTATAAATATATCAGGGGTCAGTACAGAGATCTCTCCCATCATCTATTTATCCCCAGGACTGTGACTGTGACGAGGGGACATCCTCTGCGTCTGGAGGAAAGAAGGTTTGTACACAAACATAGAAGAGGATTCTTTACGGTAAGAGCAGTGAGACTATGGAGCTCTCTGCCTGAGGAGGTGGTGATGGTGAGTTCAATAAAGGAATTCAAGAGGGGCCTGGATGTATTTCTGGTGTGTAGTAATATTACAGGCTATAGCTATTAGAGAGGGGTCGTTGATCCAGGGAGTTATTCTGATGCCTGATTGGAGTCGGGAAGGAATTTTTTATTCCCCTAAAGTGAGGAAAATTGGCTTCTACCTCACAGGAATTTTTGCCTTCCTCTGGATCAACTTGCAGGATGACAGGCCGAACTGGATGGACAAATGTCTTTTTTCGGCCTTATGTACTATGTTCCTATGACAAGAATCTGTAAAAGAAATAAAAATATATGAATATCAAAGTATAAAGCTACATCATTTTGTGGGGGGTTAGCTCTTCTCCGGGGGTGATTCACACAAATATCGTCGCCAGAAACCAAGTTTCTGGTCCAAACATCACTTTATTTGGCTCCTCAGCAATCCAAACATAAATGGTACAAAATAAACACCTGCCCGGCTGGGCTCTAACTAAACATATAATATCCTGACTCACCTAAAGTCACAGTTCACACCCTGTGAACACATGCGGCTTTGTCAGCCAATGTCCCACAGCCTCCTGCTGTACAGAGCACAGTACGCCCACTGTCTCCAGTTCAGTATTTCTTGTGGGGGATTGGGGCTCAGTAGTCTGCCTGATTATGGCCCTGCGACCCTCCCAGGCGTCGCTGCGTCCCCCAATTTCAGGCTATCTCCCAGCCTTGTGGTCCCTCAGCCTTGCCCAGCTGAGACCACACAGACAGAGCCTCCAGGCCTCTGTCCACAGGTAACACACTACCCCTTCTGACACTCTGGGAGGTGCCTTATGCCAGGCTGATTACCTCCAGCTTCTCTCACCTGTGGTGGAACAGGGGTGTGGACCGCACTATCCACCCCTTACTTGCCTCTAACCTGAGTGAGACCTGTCACTATCTCACAATTTATAGTAATCTACAGGTTGTCACGGTGAGAAAAGTTCAACCACAATGGACTGTGGCAAATCCCAAATTCTCAATCAAAGAGTCTCCACTTGAATTCTGAATTCAGGCACCTAGGCTTGAGGGTCTCTAGTCTATGAATCCACTGGAGCTCCCTCCGATTGAGAATGAACTCTCTATCACCTCCTCTCTTAAGGGGTGGAACATGGTCCGTGTATGGTTTTTCACTTGATGTTTTATATTGGCACTTAATTATACAATTATGTTGTCTCTAAGCACTAGGGGTATTTATAGAAGCTCTGCACATCATTTATTTGCTTGACAAAGGCCCCATTGAGATGGGCTGAAACGTTACTAAGGGAGAATAAAGGGTTGACAACTTATCTTCGTGGGAGTGCTGCCTCATCCTTTGTTTGTTGATTGATAGATAGAGAGATAGATAGATAGATAATAGATCACCCATGTGGTAACATCAATGTTTCAGCTCACTCCATGGAGCCTTTGTCAAGCCAGGAGTGAGCTGAAAAGTTGCTGTATCCACATAGGTGATTAAAATACCCTTTTTTCCCGGATACTTGAGTGCTGCCTTGGCCTTTTTTACACATATCTAATAGGCAGGGGCGTAGCTAAAGGCTCATGGGCCCTGGTGCAAGAGTTCAGCTTTGGCCCCCCTTCCCTTAGTGCTTGTTGGCAAGGGGCAGGGGAGCACGTAGCCTTCCTGCTGCCAGAGGCAAACATTGAAAGGGCACCCCCTCAATCTAAATTCTTGACCTAACCCCTTCCCTCCAGCCAGAGGTGTAAATTGACCAGCATGCACTTTCTATAATGCCAGTGTCTTAAGTGGCACAATGGTTTTTAGGCCCCCTCAGGCTCCTGGGCCCGGTAGCGACTGCTACCTCTGCATCCCCTATAGCTACACCCCTGCTAATAGCACCATGTCCATGGTCTGTTTCAAGGAATTGAACCGCTTTGGATTTGTGTGCTGCTCATCAACTTTTTTATATAGATAGATAGATAGATAGATAGATAGATAGATAGATAGATAGATAGATAGAAATAAAAAATAAAAATAAAAAAAGTGTTTAACACAAAAATGTATTTAAACAATAGGTCATTTTCTGATGACACATTACCTTTAAATATTGTGTGTTTTTTCATGTTGTGATCACATTGCAGTTATTGTCTTTCATATTTTTCTACTAGTAAATACTTTTGATAGACACCTTGAAGCATTTATCCTTTAAATATGCTTCAATTTTGATTATTTTGAATTATATTAATGTTTAGTGAGGAGCGAAGTTTTGTAAAATTCGATTCAGCTGCCTCATCAAATTTTACCCAAAAATTTGCTTCGTGTTGAAGCGCATTTCTTTGTAAGTAGTGGGTGCGATGACAGGGAGCGGTAATTGCGCAGCTTCCCGTCATTGTGCCCCTCAGATGCCCCGTTCATAGCTGATCATGGCATCTGAGTTTAATATTAACCCTTTCTACCCCAGGCCTGTTTTCACCTTCCTGCCCAGAACATTTTTGCTAATGTCACTTTATGTGGTAATGACTTTGGAACACTTTTTCTTATCCAATATGTTCTGAGAATGTTTTATCATTGCACATTGTACTTCATGATAGTGGTAAATGTGAGTTGATATATTTCATCTTTATTTATGAAAAAAATCTAAATTTTCCAGAAATCTGAAAAAATCTGTTTACGTCATTCTGAAAATGTCAACTTATTTTTTTTGGACGTTAGAAGGCTTAGAATTTTAGAAGCAATTCTTTAAGAACATTTCCAAAACCCACTTTTTAAGGACCAGTTTGGTTTAAGTCACTTTGTGGGGCTTAGGTAGTTGAAAACAACCCATAAATGACCCCCATTGTCTAAACTACACCCCTCAAGTTATTCAAAACTGATTTTACTGACTTTGTTAACCCTTTAGGTATTCCACAAGATATAAAGGAAAATGGAGATTAAATTTAAAAATTTCACTTTTTTGACAGATTTTCCATTTTAATCCATTTTATCAGTAGCACATTAAGGGTTAACAGCCAAACAAAACTCAAAATATATTACCCTGATTCTACAGTTTACAGAAACTACCCACATGTTGTTGTAAACTGCTGTACAGGCGCACAGCAGGGAGCGGAAGGAAAGGAGAGCCATATGGTTTTTGGAAGGCAGATTTTGATGGACTGGCTTTTAGACACTATGTCCCATTTGAAGCCCCGTAGATGTCCCCTACAGTAGTAACTCCCAAAAATGAACCCCAATTTGGAAACTACGAGATAAGGTAACAATTTTATTGATACTATTTTGGGGTACATATATTTTTTGTTCACTTTACATTACTTTATTGGTTGTTTTGGCACATTTTTTTTTTTTTTTTTTACAATGTTTACCTGAGGGGGTAGGTGATATTTTTATAGAGCAGATTGATATAGATGCAGCAATACCTATTATGTATACATTTAACATTTATTTTACTTTAACATAATGAAAGCATTTTTGAAACAAAAAAATCATATTTTAGTATTTCCATTTTCTGAAAGTCATATTTTTTTTATTTTTTGCCCAAATGTCTTATGTAGGCGCTAATTTTTTTCAGGATAAGGTGACATTTTTATTGGTACTATTATAGGGTACATACAGTTGCAAGAAAAAGTATGTGAACCCTTTGGAATGATATGGATTTCTGCACAAATTGGTCATAAAATGTGATTTGATCTTCATCTAAGTCACAACAATAGACAATCACAGTCTGCTTAAACTAATAACACACAAAGAATTTAATGTTTTTTTGTTGAACACACCATGTAAACATTAACAGTGCAGGTGGGAAAAGTATGTGAACCCCTAGACTAATGTAATCTCCAAGAGCTAATTGGAGTGAGGTGTCAGCCATCTGGAGTCCAATCAATGAGATGAGATTGGAGGGGTTGGTTACAGCTGCCCTGCCCTATAAAAAACACACATCAGTTCTGGGTTTGCTTTTCACAAGAAGCATTGCCTGATGTAAATGATGCCTTGCACAAAAGAGCTCTCAGAAGACCTACGATTAAGAATTGTTGACTTGCATAAAGCTGGAAAGGGTTATAAAAGTATCACAGCAATGTCTTTTTTGGACAGCAGTGGCTTCCTCTGTGGTATTCTCCCATGAAATCCATTCTTGTTTAGTGTTTTACGTATCGTAGATTCGCTAACAGCAATACTAGCAAAATATTCTGTGGACAGATGAAACAAAAGTTGAGTTGTTTGGAAGAAACAAACAATATTATGTGTGGAGAAAAAGAGGCACAGCACACCAACATCAAAACCTCATCCCAACTGTGAAGTATGGTGGTGGGGGCATTATGGCTTTGGGCTGCTTTGCTGCGTCAGGGCCTGGACGGATTGCTATCATCGAAGGAAAAATGAATACCCAAGTTTATCAAGACATTTTGCAGGAGAACTTAAGGCCATCTGTAAACCAGCTGAAACTCAACAGAAGATGGGTGTTGCAACAGGACAACGACCCAAAGCATAGAAGTAAATCAACAACAGAATGGCTTAAACAGAAGAAAATATGCCTTCTGGAGTGGCCCAGTCAGAGTCCTGACCTCAACCCGATTGAGATGCTGTAGCATGACCTCAAGAAAGCGATTCACACCAGACATCCCCAGAATATTGCTGAACTGAAACAGTTCTGTAAAGAGGAATGGTCAAGAATTACTCCTGACCATTGTGCACGTCTGATCTGCAACTATAGGAAACATTTGGTTGAAGTTATTGCTGCCAAAGGAGGTTCAACTGGTTATTAAATCCAAGGGTTCACATACTATTTCCACCTGCACTGTGAATGTTTACATGGTGTGTTCAATAAAAACATGGTAACATTTAATTCTTTGTGTGTTATTAGTTTAAGCAGACTGTGATTGTCTATTGTTGTGACTTAGATGAAGATCAGATCACATTTTATGACCAATTTGTGCAGAAATCCATATCATTCCAAAGGGTTCACATACTTCTTTGTTCACTTGGTGTTGCACTTTTTGTGATGTAAGGTAAAAAAATGGGTTTTTTTGGCACCGTTTTTATTTGAATTTTTTTCTCTGTGTTTAATGGGGTAGATTATGTGAAAATTTATAGAGATGACAGTTACGGACACAGCGTTACCTAATATGTGGATTTATTTTAATTTTTAATTTTATTTACTTTGTTTTACTTTAATTTTGTCTACTCTAAGACTTCAACTTGTAAGGGTCTGATCCCCCCTACAATGCATTACAATACATCTGTATTGTAAGGCATTGCCTGTGAGTGTATTACACTGAGTAATACACTAACATTTGCCTAGGAGACATGGCCTGGGGTTGTATCTCCTTGGTTTCTGTAGATGGCATGTCCCAATGTCTCTGCAAGGCATCGGGCTGCTTTCTCAACCATCAATTTCCCAGCACCGCAGAGCAGGGACACGATGGAACCCTGACTGACCGCAAATACTTACACGAGTGATGACCGTGGCAAAAAAAAAGGGTTAATCTGTTGTCATCAGCATTTACAGCAATGCCAGCGGATACATCAGGGGCCTGGCTATCAGTGACTGCTTGGCTCCTGTACTGATTGAGCACACACCACTCATGTGCCCGGCAATCAGCATGACGTACTAGTATGTCAAATTGCGGGAAGTTTCTTCCCACTATGACGTACTATTATGTCATATATCAGGAAGGGGTTAAAGAGTATAATAATATTGTGCTTATTTCATCCATTTGATCGCAAAGACCCGGCCGTCGCCATCTTGATTGAAGATCCAGTATTGAAATCTCGCGAGGCCCGTGATGGCATCACCACATCGGCCATCACCACGCATGGGATTTTGCACGGAAACTTCAATCAAGATGGCTACAGCCGGCTCTTCGTGCTCAAACTGATGAAGTAAGTATACATTTTTTAACGCACTTCAGGGGAAATCAATTTGTTACCACAAAGCACAAGGAAATTCGGCTTCGCAGCAAATCAAATTTTCCTTGAAATTCGGATCAAAGTCTAATTCATGGACTTTGATTCACTCAAAACTATTAATATTCTCTACTATTAAACATTTTAATTAGTCCAAATTCATGTGTTACTGGACAGCCAGCGTATATTTACTACTTTCTTGCTTTTTTTTGTCTGATATTGAGTTACCAGCAGGTTTGACCTCGTATCAGTGAATGGCGAGCTGTAAACACACACAATGGCCCAGGTTTACTACTCCTATCAATGGAGTATATTTAGACTGGCGGTCTGGACATGCACTGGATATATCAGAGGGGTTCGGGCTGGTTGATAAATGTGGCGCAGGGATAGACACTGCCTCTATAACTACTATTGGTTGGCTTACTTTGAGGCAGAATTTTATACCAGAATTGTGGTACAATTTTGGTGCAAAATATCTAAGCCTTCCCCATAAAGCCCAATTTTCAAGCAAGTTGGAAAAAAAAGGTGTAGCAACCCTACTTGTGCCAATTTAATAGGCTTTAGCCCTAGTGCCTGTAGCCTATCAGAGGCCAGCACAGACGGCACAATGACATCATCATTGCAAGGCTTAAGCCCAAGCAAGATACAGCTCGGATCACAGACCTGCATCACTGACAGCAGTATGAAGGGCAAGTATTTGTGTTTTTATAATTTCTTTGATAGCATGTTGGGCCACAATGGAGGGTGGAGGAACTATGGGGAAAATGGGCCTACTGGCATTATTACTACTGGGGGCATTATCTGGGGCTTTATTATTAATGAGGGATCAATTGTTACTATTTGGGGCACTGTACGGGCACTATTACCACTAAGGGTTCTCTGGGAGAGAATTTTTACTATTGGTGGGAGTACTGTTGCTGTGGGCACCCTGGCACAGTATCAGTTTACAACAATTATTTTGGGAGGACACAATGTTTACAGCACTATTATTGTCAGGGGCAGTATTTACTGGGCACAATTATTTTTGAGCGCACTGTGTATCCATAATTATTCTTGTGGTTGCTCCAGTAGTCTGGAAGAGTCTCCTCTTTCAAGCACTGTTCCCTAACTTCAGAACCCTCACCGTCTGCAGTGTGTAAGGCCCTCAGTACCAGAGTCAGAATAGATTATTCCTCAGTCAAATTTCTAATCTTCAGTTTAATGATTCAATATTAGTGATGAGAGGCAGGGGCAATATTCGAATTTGCGATATTTAGCAAATTTTTGGGTGAATATTCTTTAATAATTCGCAAATTCGACAAAAAAAAATTACCTCATCCACTTTCACACACAGAGGACGTCACTCCTGTCTTAATGCTGAAGGACCTGCCAAAGGACCTACATTTCAAATGTGATGACATCATCATGTTCTCAGCGATCATGCTGGGAGCACATGGTGATGTCATCATGCAGGTCCTTTAGTATCAAGAGAGGAGTGTCTGCCTCTGCATGTGCAAGTGGATGAGGTGGGTAATTCACTTTATTTTATTTTATTTTGTGCTTTAAAAAATAAGCACAATATTAGAGTTGAGGGCCACTATGGGGGATATTGGGGCCCACTTGAGGGGAATTTTTTACTTCTTGGACACATTATTACTGCTGAGGCCACTATGGGGGACATCATGTATAATGCAGGGATTGGGATTTAAAAAAAGCCAGTGAAAATCAGAAAATGGAAGCAAAACTGGTTTAAAAAGAAACATGAAAAACTGAGTGTCTGTTCTTCATAGCCATTTTTTTCACCGTTGTGTAAATAAAGCCCAAAGTATACATTTTCCTGTTTTTAATAAACTCATTTATTTATTTGCGACTTTGATTTGACATTTTTCAGTTCCTATGCTTTGTGCCTATCAGTGTTAGGTTCACATTCGCATTATGGAATTCCGTTATAGGTTCCGTTATAACGGAATGTAATGGAATTTAAGGACATAATGCAAAACGGAACCCTTCTGTTTTGCTCTGTCCTAATATATGTCTATGGGGGCACCTAACGGTTCAGTTTTTTTCTGTTATACATAATGGAAAAATTGTCCTGTCGACAGAAAAAAAATCACTTTATTGTTTATCCTTCTGAAGCACGTTATTGTCTGTGACATCTAAGGGGTTAAACATGCAGCATCAGAATTCTCTCTGATCTCAGCTATTGCAGTGGGACGTCAGTTGTAACATTTGTCACTCACATAAAATGAAGACATGTCCCTGGAATCCCCTCACATAAAAGAGCTATCCTGATACCACATATGTTAGGCGACTTTCACACTAGCGTTTTAGTTTTCCGGTATTGAGATCCATCATAGGGGCTCAATTCCGGGGAAAAAAAACGCTTCAGTTTTGTCCCCATTCATTGTCAACGAGGACAAAACTGAACTGAACAGAATGAAACGCTCCAAAATGCATTCTTTTCCGTTTAGTTGCGTTTCGATACCAGAGAGCAAACCTCAACATGTAGTTTGCTTTCCATCCTGGGATGCGGAGCAAGACGTATCCGGCATGACCCCTAATGCAAGTCAATGGGGACGGATCCGTTTTCTCTGCCACAATCTTCCACAATAGAAAACGGATCCATCCACTATTGACCTTCAATGTAGTTCTGTAATGACCGGCGTCACGCACAGGGAGGGAAAAGGGAAAGCCCTGCCCAAGGGAGAGGGAAAGGTGGTGACCCCTGACTCACCTTGTGGCTGGCACCTGACTGCCCTGGCGTCCCTAGACGGGTTCCTCACCCGTGCGGCGATCACGTGCCTAAACCCTGGCTTTCCCTAGAATGAGCCCTAGATAGTGAACTGGTCGGTGGGATCGCTAGTCCGCACCACTGACACTAAGAGGGAAACACCAGGGAGAGGACAAACAATACAGACAAACACATACACCCAGGTGGGCGACCACAGCAGACCACCAAGGTCCAACAGGGATCCGGAGGGTAACGTTCTGGACCAACTACCAGAGAACGCAGCAACACAGCTCCAGAGGGTCAGTATAGAAGACCAGCCAGGAAGCTCTATATCTGGCAACCAGAGAAGTGTGAGAGGGGAATATAAGGAGGTTGGGAGTGCTGGACTAGGAACAGCTGAGGAGAAGGAGCTACGGATCCCTGAGTGAGCCAAAAGGGTTGCAAAGCAAACCCAGAAAGCTACCATAAGGAAACAGCCCTATCTTACATAGAGCGCGCAGCCAACCGCTGCGACTTCCTGACCCCGGGTATAACGGAGTCAGGCGTGGGTCTTGACACCCTCGTGACAGTACCCCCCTCTCTACGAGGGGCCTCCGGACACTCAGGACTAGGTCTCTCAGGATGAGAGGCATGAAAAGTCCGAACTAGCCTGTCGGCGTTTACCTCAGACGCAGGAACCCACATTATTTCCTCGGGACCGTAATCTCTCCAATGCACCGGATATTGAAGAGAGCGGCGGACCCGACGAGAATTAACAATTTTGGATATCTGAAATTCTAGATTACCATCCACAACAACAAGAGGGGGTGGCAGCGATGACGGTTCTAGAGGTGGAACATATTTTTTGAGTAACGATTTATGAAAGACGTTATGGATTTTAAAAGTCTGAGGTAGCTTCAGGCGAAAAGCCACGGGGTTGATGATGGCTACAATTTTGTAAGGGCCAATGAACCTAGGACCCAGTTTCCAAGAGGGAACCTTTAATTTAATATTCCTAGTAGACAACCACACATAGTCATTCACTCCTAGGTCCGGACCTGGCGACCGTCTCTTATCAGCCATGCATTTGTATTTACCTCCCATATTTTTCAAGTTAGCTTGCACCTTCTGCCATACCGATGAAAGAGATGACGAAAACCGTTCCTCTTCGGGAACCCCAGAAGACCCCCCTCTTTGAAAGTACAGAATTGTGGATGAAAACCATATGCACCAAAAAATGGTGACTTGCCAGTGGATTCCTGACGACGATTATTTATGGCAAACTCAGCTAACGGAATATGATGACCACACCTCTTGGTTTTCAGACACAAAACATCTCAGATATGTCTCCAGGTTTTGGTTGGTACGCTCAGTCTGTCCATTCGACTGAGGAAGGAAAGCTGAGGAAAAGGACAAGTGTACCCCCAAACGGGAACAAAAAGCTTTCCAAAATTTAGAAATAAACTGGGTACCCCGATCCGAAACAACATCGGAAGGGACCCCGTGAAGCTTCACGATTTCACTGACGAATACCTGAGCAAGAGTCTTAGCATTAGGTAGTGCGGGTAACGCAATGAAGTGTACCATTTTGCTAAACCTGTCCACTACTACCAAAATAACTGTTTTACCCGCAGACAAAGGTAAGTCAGTGTTAAAATCCATTGACAGATGTGTCCATGGTCTATTGGGAATGACGAGTGGTAATAGAGACCCTGCAGGACGTGTATGTGAAACTTTTGAAAGCGCACAGTTAGAACAAGAAGACACAAAATCCAATACATCCTGACGCAACCTTGGCCACCAAAAACGACGAGACAATAGCTCCAAGGTTGCTTTACTACCCGGGTGCCCAGCAAGTACCGAATTATGATGTTCCTTTAATAGTTCGAAACGCAGGTTCAACGGTACAAACAATTTCTCTGAGGGGCAAGAGACTGGGGCGTCCCCCTGGGCCTCTAACACCTTCCCCTCCAGAGCAGAGTGTACCACAGAAACAACCACTCCTCTTTGAAGAATGGGTACTGGATCACTCACATTACCCCCTCCAGGGAAACAACGAGATAGTGTATCAGCCTTGGTATTCTTTGCCCCAGGACGATAGGTAATAACAAAGTTAAACCTGGTAAAAAATAGCGACCACCTAGCCTGTCTAGGGGTGAGACGCTTAGCTGATTCGAGGTACAGAAGATTTTTGTGGTCCGTAATCACAGTGACGGGGTGGACTGCCCCCTCTAAAAAGTGACGCCATTCTTCAAACGCTAGTTTAATAGCTAATAGTTCACTATTGCCAATATCGTAGTTCTTTTCTGCTGTAGATAGTTTTTTAGAAAAGAAAGCACAAGGACGCCATTTGCCAGGAGACGACCCTGAGACAGCACCGCCCCCACTCCCACCTCTGACGCATCGACTTAAACAATAAAAGGCTGAGAGACATCAGGTTGGACTAGTACAGGTGCCGAGGTAAACCTCTCTTTTAGAGAGGAAAAAGCAACTTTAGCGGCATCAGACCATTTAGAAAAATCAGTCCCCTTCCTAGTCATGTCAGTAAGGGGTTTTACAATAACTGAATAATTTTTTATGAATTTCCTATAGAAATTCGCGAAGCCCAAGAACCGTTGCAGAGCTTTGAGGTTCTCAGGAAGATCCCAATCTAAAATTGCCTGGACCTTCCTAGGATCCATACGGAAATCTGACGCAGATAAAAAATAACCTAGGAATTGTATCTCCTGAACGGCGAAGACACATTTTTCAATTTTAGCATATAATTAATTCGTCCGTAGGACCTGCAGTACTTGTCTGACATGCACCTCATGTGTTCTCAGATCAGACGAATAAATTAAAATATCATCTAGGTATATTACCACAAACCTGCCGATTAGATGACTAAAAATGTCATTAACGAAATGTTGAAAGACGGCAGGAGCATTGGTCAGACCGAAAGGCATAACTAGATTTTCATAATGCCCCTCAGGGTTGTTAAAAGCTGTCTTCCACTCATCCCCCTCCTTGATACGAATCAGATTGTAGGCCCCGAAAAACTCATCCACTGACCGAAGAGCCTGGGAATCAGAGGGTAAAGAGAACGCCCAGGACTGCAGGTCCCCCTGCAGCAGGGAAATAACAACCCCCACCCGCTGTTCTTCATTACCAGAGGAGTAAGGGCGCAGTTTAAAATATAATTTACAGGCCTCACGGAATGTCAAAAACTTGTCCCTTCCCCCAGAAAATCTGTCTGGGAGAGGGACCTTGGGTTCCGCAACAACCTGGTTACCAGTAGCAACCGCTGGGCTTGCGGTCAGTTGTAATTGCTGCTGTTGCTGGAGCACCGGCGCCTTCAATCCTGCCACCTCCAAAGACAGGCCATGAAAGTGTTTGGACAGAGCAGCAATTGGATCCATACTGGATTCTAAGTAGGTAAAAATATATTTTTAATTTTTTTATTTTTTTTACCTACACAAAATAAGGGCCAGATATAATGTAATGACCGGCGTCACGCACAGGGAGGGAAAAGGGAAAGCCCTGCCCAAGGGAGAGGGAAAGGTGGTGACCCCTAACTCATCTTGCGGCTGGCACCTGACTGCCCTGGCGTCCCTAGACGGGTTCCTCACCCGTGCGGCGATCATGTGCCTAAACCCTGGCTTTCCCTAGAATGAGCCCTAGATAGTGAACGGGCCGGTGGGATCGCTAGTCCGCACCACTGACACTAAGAGGGAAACACCAGGGAGAGGACAGACAATACAGACAAACACATACACCCAGGTGGGCGACCACAGCAGACCACCAAGGTCCAACAGGGATCCGGAGGGTAACGTTCTGGACCAACTACCAGAGAACGCAGCAACACAGCTCCAGAGGGTCAGTATGGAAGTCCAGGCAGGAAGCTCTATATCTGGCAACCAGAGAAGTGTGAGAGGGGAATATAAGGAGGTTGGGAGTGCTGGACAAGGAACAGCTGAGGAGAAGGAGCTACGGATCCCTGAGTGAGCCAAAAGGGTTGCAAAGCAAACCCAGAAATCTACCATAAGGAAACAGCCCTATCTTACATAGAGCGCGCAGCCAACCGCTGCGACTTCCTGACCCCGGGTATAACGGAGTCAGGCGTGGGTCTTGACACCCTCGTGACAAGTTCATGATGGATACAACCGGAACCATTCATAGCGGATGCAGAAGGTTGTATTATCAGTAATGGAAATGGTTTTGTTGAACCCTGCCGGATAGAGCAAAAAAACTAGAGTGAAAGTAGCCTTAGGCCCCTTTCACACGGGCGTTGCGGAAAAATGTGCGGGCGCGTCGCGGGAACACCCGCGATTTTTCCGCGCGAGTGCAAAACATTGTAATGTGTTTTGCACGTGCGTGAGAAAAATCGCACATGTTTGGTACCCAAACCCGAACTTCTTCACAGAAGTTCGGGCTTGGGATCGGTGTTCTGTAAATAGTATTATTTTCCCTTATAACATGGTTATAAGGGAAAATAATAGCATTCTGAATACAGAATGAAAAGTAAAATAGCGCTGGAGGGGTTAAAAAAAAATAAAAAAATGTTTAACTCACCTTAGTCCACTTGATAGCGCAGCCGGCATCTGCTTCTGTCTCCTTTCTTTAGGACCTGGGTAAAGGACCTTTGATGACGTCACTCTGGTCATCACATGGTACGTCACATGATCTTTTACCATGGTGATTCACCATGGTAAAAGATCATGTGACATACCATGTGATGACCGGAGTGACGGCACCACAGGTCCTTCAACAAAGGAGACACAAGGAGATGCCGGGCTACGCGAGCAAGTGGATTAAGGTGAGTTAAATGATTTTTAATTTTTTTTCAACCCCTCCAGCGCTGTTTTACTATGCATTCTGTATTCAGAATGCTATTATTTTCCCTTATAACCATGTTATAAGGGAAAATAATAATGATCGGGTCTCCATACCGATCGTCTCCTAGCAACCGTGCGTGAAAATCGCACCGCATCCGCACTTGCTTGCGGATGCTTGCGATTTTCATGCAACCCCATTCATTTCTATGAGGCCTGCGTTACGTGAAAAACGCACAAAGAGGAGCATGCTGCGATTTTTACGCAACGCAAAAGTGATGCGTGAAAATCACTGCTCGTGTGCACAGCCCCATAGAAATGAATGGGTCGGTATTCAGTGCGGGTGCAATGCGTTCACCTCACGCATCGCATCCGCGTGGAATACTCGCTCGTGTGAAAGGGGCCTTAGGCCTACCAATTGTCTAAGAGGGTTATCCCATTACAAACCCTTACAGCATATCTAAAAGATGTGTCTGGTTTGTTGGGGTCCAACTACTGTGGCCATCAGCGATCATGATAATGTGGGCCCAGTGTTCCTTGAATATAATGATGGTTTCTACATTATCCCAATATATGGGGCTGCCATAGACAGCCGAGCTCTTTTACTTAGCTGTCTCTGGCAGTCCCACAGTTTGGTGGAGTGACCATCACTCCATTCATTCGGAGAACACAAGGCCTCTATTTCTGAGATTGTTTGGACCCCTGCCGATACGGTACTCCTCACCTATCCCATGTATAGGGGATGTGCTTACAATGGGACAACCCATTTAATGTTTACTCCTATAAAATATCATGACAAATGCATTTAATGATTTACTTGTTCTGGTCGATAATCAGACAACTAATTCCTAACACTTTTATTGTTATTTATGCAGGAGAAGAACATGACTACGGTCACTGAGTTTTTCATTGTAGCATTTCAAAGCAGCCGTTATTTGAGAATTTACTTAATCTGTCTCATCCTGATGATATATTGTGGGACAATATGTGGGAATCTCCTGATCATCACCCTGGTGTCCACCAGCAAGAACCTCCATGCTCCAATGTACTTCTTCATCTCACAGCTGTCTATTACTGATATCTTCTTAACTTCAAATAATTTGCCCACCATGCTCCACATCCTACTGAATAATGGGGCGACCATTACTGTTATTAGTTGTTTGACACAATTTTATGTTTTTTGTTCTACAGAAGTATCTGAATGTCTTCTTCTCACAGTGATGTCTTATGACAGATATGTGGCCATCTGTAATCCCCTCCTCTATTCTTCTATCATGACAAAAAAGCGCTGTGTGACATTGGCCGCCATGTGTTGGGTGATAAGTTTCTTTTTGTCATGTATTGAATCCTTATTTATATCAAAGCTGACATTTTGTGGACCAAATGTCATTGACCATTTCTTCTGTGATCTAGTTCCCTTATTGAAAATTGCCTGTTCGGGGGTGTACACTATGGAGTTAGTGAACTATATACTGAGCGTTCCTTTACTCCTGAGCCCAATCACGATAATTATCATATCTTATACTAATATTATTGTCACCATCTTGCGGTTTCAGTCCAGAATCAGTAGACAGAAAGCCTTCTCCACCTGTAGCTCCCACCTCATTGTAGTCATCATATTCTTTGTTACTCTACTGAGTGTTTACATTTTCCCAACAGAAGGACAAACCCTGAATACTAGTAAACTCCTATCTCTGCTGTATACTGTATTTACTCCATTCATCAACCCCATCATATACAGTCTGAGGAATAAGGAAATCCAAAAATCTCTGCAGGAAATATTCAATAAATGTCGAATTTGCAGTTATATAATGTATGTATAAAGGAATTATTTGACTCTATCTTCACTATGTACCTTTAGTGCAATTTTTTTTTTACATCCTTGATAAGCCTTATGGAGATGTTAGGATCAAGGTCAAATTTCATCAGAAGAAATTATTTTTGAGGTCCAACCCCCATATGATCAATAAAGTCTCATAGGTCTTAAATCCAGGAAATATACCCTAGTGGCAAGTGATGTTCTCCAAAGGTAGCTTCAAATAGTCGATTCACTGAAAGTTCCATAAAAATGAACCTTTATTTATGTCACATCTAAAATATAATTTAAAGTATTAATATACATGAGCCCCAATGATACCAACAGCAAAAATGGTGATAAAACTATAGAGAGCTGGGGAGGGAGGGGGGAGGAGAGGGTTTGTATATATATATATATATATATATATATATATATCTCCCTAATTATCTATCCCCATCCTAAACCCTGTCCCCGGAGTCGCACTCTTATGGTGGATACACTACATGCTCCTGTGAGATGGGGAAACACCCCTCGTTGTCTGGACACTGTTTGCGTAAATCAAGTTAAATGATCTGGACTGACATTCCGCTGTTTGGCCACAAGATGTTGCTGTTTCCTAAACATAGCTAACAGACTGCATATTTTCAATATTCATAAGAGGTGGAGTTACAAAGCCTGTAGAAGAAAGGGAGCATCCATCTTAGAGGAAGCTGAGACTGAGGAACTGTGTGAGCAGAGGATCCGTCAGCATCCAGGTGTGGGAGCATCCCTCAGTGACCAGAGCTGCAGCAAAGTGAAGCTGAAGTGTCCTAGAGCCTGATCCTGTCCAGAGGAACAAGGATTGCTTCCAGGAACGCTGATGAGAGCTGAGGAGCAAAACAACATACTCTGCGGCACGGCATGCTTGTTGGAGAAGCCTTTGTTCAGTTCACAGTCACCAGCGAATGCAGAGCAGACCCGGGTCGGTAAGACTGATCGTGCACACACTTCACCACAGTGTTAGCGCCTAGAACACTAGAGACTGAGACCAGACCTGTAGTCAGTTAGATATGGCTTCTGTTTGTGTCAGGCTACAAGTGTTGCTGGCTGTTCATTGCAAGGATTCCACAATGTAAAGTGACATTTGACACCGGAGAGCTGATAAACTTCCCCACAAACTCAAGCCCGGCTGGCGTTTTGCTCAGAAGGAATACTCAGGCACGTGCTACAAGGCCAGTTATTGGAGGGGGAATACTGTAGAACACTGTAAGATTGTAAGCTGTTGTGCTGCACCGCAGGCTGGCCCGTACCACACACCAAAACAGTTGTTATTGATTTTTTAGAGTTATATCAGGTAAGGTGTGGCAGTTTAGTTGTGCCGCCAGTAGGTAAATTACCACACTTTCCTCCTGCATCCATCAGAGGGTGTCGCGCTGTTCAGCACAAGGTTCTCAGCCTTCGGGCTGGGTGTATGTTCCCAGCATTTGTCGTTGTATCCATTGTCATGTTTAGGTAAAATAATGTTTGAGTTGCTTTACTCATTCGTGACTTCGCTGTATCCTGGGGAGCCCACCCCGGTACACGACTTACACTCCTACCTATCCTCAATTGCCCCTGAGATGTCCTTTAAAGCATCAATAATACATAGGACTAATAAGGCCCCCTTCACACGGGCGTCGAGGGTGAGGGCCGGATGCGATGCAGGTGTGTTCAGGGAAAATCGTGCGAGTCGGCACGCAATTTTAGTCAGTTTTGATCGCGTTCTGTTGTTCAGTTTTTTCGGCGTGAGTGCAATGCGTTTTGCAGGTGCGTGAGAAAAAACTGAATGTGGTACCCAGACCCGAACCCGGACTTCTTCACTGAAGTTCGGGTTTGTGTTTGGTGTTCTGTAGATTTTATTATTTTCCATTATAACATGGTTAGCATTATTTAATACAGAATGCTAAGTATAATGTCAATTGAGGGTTAAAAAATAATAAAAAGATAACTTAACTCATCCACTTGATCGCGCAGCAGGGATCCTCTTGTTTTTTCTTTTTAAAGGACCTCTTCTATCTTCATTCAGCAGGGCCTGCGCTGACTTCAACGTCGTGAGCGCGGTGATGTCAGCGAAGGTCCTTTTGCAGGTCCTTCAAGAAGAACAAAGAAGAGGATCCCGGTTGCGTGATCAAGTGGATGAGCTGAGTTATGTTTTTATTTTTTTTAACCCTCAATTGACATTATACTTAGCATTCTGTATTAAATAATCCTATTATTTTTCATTATAACCATGTCATAATGGAAAATAATAAAGTAAATGGGGTCCCGGGTCATACATCCCTCATTTCCTTAGCAACCATGCGTGAAAATCGCACCGCATCCGCACTTGCTTGCGGATGCGATGTGATTTTCACACGGCCCCATTCATTTCTATGGGGCCTGCGTTGCATGAAAAATGCAGAATATAGAACATGCTGTGATTTTCATGCAACGCACAAGTGATGAATTGAAATGAATGGGTCCGGATTCAGTGCGGGTGCAATGCGTTCACCTCACGCACTGCACCCGCGCGGAAAACTCGCCCTTGTGAAAGGGGCCTAAGAGTTACCCCTCACTAATTCCTGAGAATGCCCTGACTCGGAGTCAACAGAGGTCAATCAATATCAATCTATAGATATAGGCACTAGGGCAGAGGTCGGTGAGAATTAGGACCAAACAACAGAAAGACATCAAATACAGCAGTGTCCTAAATCCCGCCACACACTGACAGACACAGTTATATACGGTGTAAAAAAAAATATTCACTTCATGATGTAAACTGAGGCAGAAAAGGCAACTTATACTACTCAATAGTGCACTGTTATGTGCTGGAATATGTCAGATAATGAGATAAGGCTACTTTCCCACTTGGGGCAGAGGATTCCGGCAGGCAGTTCCGTCGGCAATCCGGACACAAACTGATGGCATTTGTCATACGGATCCGGATCCGGCTGAAAAATGCATTGCAATACCGGATCCGTCTCTCCGGTGTCATCTGGAAAATGGATCCGGTATTATTTTTTTTTTGCATTTTTAAAGGTCTGCGCAAGCTGGATCCATTTTGCCGAAACACTTAATGCCAGACCCGGCACTAATACATTTCAATGGAAATTGATGCCAGATCCGGCATCCCGGCAAGTGTTCGGGATTTTTGGCCGGAGAGAAAACTGGCCAAAGAACTTAAGAGGGGATTGAACTGATGCGTACCGAACGGATTGCTCTCCATTCAGAACGCATTAGGATAAAACTGATCAGTTTTTTTCCAGTATTGAGCTCCTGTGACGGAACTCGATACCGGAAAACAAAAACGCTAGTGTGAAAGTGCCCTAAATATGAGTATCTGACGGCTCGCAGTGGAGCCACTCGCTGTATCCCAGACCAGGGTTGTAAGAGCTGATGAGTCTCACGGTTGGATGAGGGTCCTGTGCTGCGCTTAGATGAGCAATGCAGCCAGCAATGTGGCACCCGCCTTCTTTTATAGGTGCTTCTCAGATGGAGGTGGTATTAAAGCAATCAGATGTGAGAGGCTCATGCAAATCTCACTCCTTTTCTCTGGTAACTTATCTCCCTCTATGTTGTTAATCAGGTTAAACCAGCAGGACCTGCCCTCAGTCAATCACACACATTCTCCTCTACAGCGGCACACCCCTTCAGCACGTCACACACAGCAGCTCTGCTACATCTATTGAAATACAGTCTCTTGTATAGCAGAGCAGATCAGCTACAGGGAAAGTGTCACTGGGGAGACTAGCCGAGGAGGGAGAAACATTCTTATTAGTTACTTCCTTATTTTTTCTTGATGCCTATAGCATTAGGGTGTGCGTCCGAAAGCACAAACACACACACACCGCGCGTGTGTATGTATGTATATATATATATATATATATATAGCCCCATATGCCTTATTAGCCCCCATTATGCCTCTCATTAGACCCCATATGCCTCTCATTAGCCCCCATCATCAGCCCTTATGCCTCATTAACCCCCATCATCAGCCCTTATGCATCATTAACAAATTCCTACAAAAAATTGCCAAACCGCTTATAAATAAATATCACTTTATTGCATAAATTGCATAAGACTGATGATTAAAAGACATGGATGCAGGGAAAAGAAGGTGGCATCACTGGAGGGAGACCACAGCGGACAACAGGTTCAAAAAACGCCCATCAATAGAAACATGATTTCATTGAAGTGCAAGTGCAAACCGAATTCATCATAATCAAATGGACAAAGAACGCACGTCGGGGTTGGCGCCATCCTGGAGGAGACACAGCATGGGTTAACGTTCTTTGTCCTTTTGATCATGATGAATTCTGTTTGCACTATAATGAAATCATGTTTCTATTGATGGGCGTTTTTTGAACCTGTTGTCCGCTGTGGTCTCCCTTCAGTGATGCCACCTTCTTTTCCCTGCATCCATGCAAGAAAGTGATATTTATTTATAAGCGGTCTGGCAATTTTTTGTAGGATTTTGTTATGGTTTGTGCCATAGGCTTATACTGGTAACTTTTTCTAGCACAGGATTCTTTGATTGGGGCATATATAGGGTCTTATGCCTCATTAGTCCCCATCATGCCTCTCATTAGCCACATTATGCCTCTCATTAACCCCATTATGCCTCATTAGCCCCATTATGCCTCATTAGCCCCATTATGCCTCATTAGCCCCATTATTCCTCATTAGCCCCCATTATGCCTCTCATTAAATCCCATTATGCCTCATTAGCCCCATTATGCCTCATTATCCCCCATATGCCTCATTAGCCTCCATATGCCTCATTAGCTCCTATATGCCTCATTGGCCCACAGATGCCTCATTAGCCCCCATATGCCTCTTATTAGCCTCCATTATTTACCCAGCAGCCTAATTTTTTATAAAATAAAAAAACACTTACCTCTCTGCTCCTGGACGCTGCCGCTCCCCGCAGCCCGCGATCCTCTTCCTCCTGCTGTGCTCTGAACTGGCGCGCACAGCGTGACGTCACAAAGCGCCTCACACTGTGCGCAGTCCTGCACAGCCGACAGCCGAGGACCAGGTAGCGGTAAGTATATAGCGTTCACCGCTTCCTGGTCCTCCGGTACTAATGAGCGCGTCCAAAATGGAAGCGCTTAATTAGCATTCGCCGGCCAGCAGGCTTGATTAGGGTGTGCCCAGGCAGACCCGGCACACCCTGTGCACACGCCTATGCACATAATTAATCTACCATTGTAATAAAAATGGCTCTATATTCCTAACAAGCATACATAAATCTCTATGAGCAGCAAAGTAAGTCAAGGGCGCTTACACAAAACGCAAATCCTGATAAGCAAGATACATAACAGAATATTGAAGAATGGGCAAAAATCCCTTGCCGATAGGCTAACCAGGGCTATTGGTTGAGAATAGTGTTGAGCGAGCATGCTTGGCCGAACTGCTGTTCAGCCCGAGGATCACTATGCTCGGCTCATCCGAGTACTCGGCTGAATACTGCGGGTGCTCAAGTACAATTTAATACAATCATAGTCAATGGGAGACCCGAACATCAAACCAGGCACCCCCTGCTCTGAAGAAGAGAGGGTGCCTGGTTCACAAAAAAAGGTTAGGAATTGATGGAAACCCCATCAAAATGGTTTGAAAACAGCATTAAGATGATGGCTGGATGCACCTTGGACTCCTATTATCTACAACATACAACCACACAAAGGCTATATGTCAAAAGCCAGGTATATCCAATGCAAGCCATTAATTTATCCATGAGACAGATACCAGGCTTAGTCAGTATACCTTACAATGGCAGCCTTGTGCACTATGAGACATTCCAAACCAGCTCTCACCTGACTGAGAGCCGGTAAGCCTCAAAGTTACTTCAGATCTGTTGGATGGCTTGGGTGAACCTGCACACCTAGCTCAATATCATTAGGGAGACAAAAAGTTTTCTGATTGTCCTAACATAATATTCAATATCCATTCTATACTGTTTTGTCATGTAAAAACTGGTTGACTTATGTTTGCAAAATCGGTCTTTCATGCGAGTTGATGTTTCGCCAACATATGCTAGCCCACATGGGCACTTCAAAATATATATTACAAAATTGCTGTTACATGTAAAAAAAAAACTTTTAGGGGAATTTTTTCTCCTGTGTGTCGGTGAGTGATATATTTCCCCTTATGACACTGAAACAATGAATGCATTGCAAACAGGGGAATGTACCCGTCTTGGGTGTAGATATAGTCATCTGTCGTGATAGATTTTTGAAGCTCCCTATATCAGCTCTAATGATGGTGTCTCTGATGTTTTTAGAAATTCTATAACATACCATGGATAAATCCAGAAATTCCTTCACCATGGGATATGCTTTTCTCACAATATCCCAATGCTTATTGATGACACTTCAAAATTTATTGACCCAAGGATGGTATTTTACTATGAATGGTATACGTGTCTTATTCTTTTGATATTGTGCTGATACAGGTGCTGCATTCAATCTATCACGTTCTTGTTTTAACAATGCCTCTGGGTATCCTCTAGCTATAAATTTTTTGGTCATATCCTAAAGTCTGATTTTATTGACAACAGTGTCCGAGACTATTCTGTCTACCCGTCTAAATTGTGAATATCGCAGGGATTTTTTTACTGCAGGTGAATGATTGCTTGTATAATGCAGAAGACTGTTTCTGTCGGTGTCCTTGACATATAAGTCAGTCTGTATCAGACACCCCTCTCCATTGTATATAATCCAGGTGTCAAGGAAATTTCTCCTCTCACCATGCCAATGCATGGTGAATTGGAGTTCTTTCCATATTAGATTCAGAAAATTTGAAAAATCAAGAAAGGACTGAATGCCTCCCCGCCATACGCAAAAAATGTCGTCGATAAATCGACGCCACAAAATACAGTGTTCTTCATATAACTTGTTGCCATAAATATGTGTGTGTTAAAACCAGGCCATGTAACAATTTGCGTATGGCGGTGCGGCATTCGAGCCCATTGCGGTTCCCCGTTGCTGCTGATAAAACGTATCCTGAAACAGAAAGTAATTCTCTTTTAACACAATCTCCAAAAGACGCATGAAAAATTCCTTCTCCTGGTTTGTGTAAGTTGAAGACTCCAAGAGCCATTCAACTGCCACAATACCTTTTGTGTGCTCTATTGAGGTGTACAAACTGCACACGTCAAAGGTCACCAACAGATCACCACTCTGCATTACAACATTCTTTATTTCCCTGAGAAAGTGACTGGTATCTAATAGAAAAGACAGTGTTGTTTTAGTTAAAGGTGTAAGAACTTTTTCTAGTAAGATATCAGGAGGGGACAGAATAGAATTAGTGGACGCCACTATAGGACGTCCTGGGGGATGTGTTAAAGACTTATGAACCTTCGGTAAGGTATAGAAAACCGGTGTAATTAGGCGTTGATTAATAAAAAAAATTGCATAATTTATCATCCACCACATTTCTATCCTTAAATTCCGATATGAGATCAACCAGTTTTTGTTTAATGTTAAAAACAGGATCTTGTGTTAAAGGCTGGTAAGTATCTCTATCTGCTAGTTGGCCCAGGATTTCTGTGACATAATAAAAAATAATCCTTATCCATTAGGACAAGGACACCCCCCTTGTCTGCTGGTTTAAAAATAAGTGAATCATCACTCAGCATGGAAAAAAGTGCATTTCTTTCAAGCTGTGTCAAATTATGTGAAAAATATAGACCACCCTGTTTGCAATCATGTAACAATTGTGCTATATCCCTCTGGACCAGTGATGCAAATGTCTCCACCGGGTGGTGTATTTTTGGTGGCAGAAAATAACTCTTAATTCTTAAGTTAAATTGTTGTAATGTCAATTTTTTTGTATCAACCAACACCTCCTGGGGAGACACTACATCACTGGTACCCAAGTGTGCCGTCAACCGTACATTACGAAAAAAACGCTGGCAATCTATTTCCAATTCAAAACTATCGAACTGTCCTGGGGGGGTGGAGCTAGAGCCTGCAGCAGATGGTATGTGAAATCGCCCTACTAGCCTGTAAATTCAGCCTAGAGAAGTCATTATGGTGAAGATCGGGGGACCTAAGTCCAGTGAAGGACCCGACCAACAAAAACCCTTGGTGAGCAAAGGGGAAATGGACAAAATTTATTAAAAAGGCTGCCTTTGTCTATGTGGCGCGTGAGGGCAAGATGGCGCCGGTCTCCCCGCGCTCAACCAGCCGCACATAGAAAGAACAGCCCGAAGCCACTCCAGAAGGAGATGAGGAGCCAAACGCACTCCCGCTATCCAGGGCTTACTTTAAAGATACCTTGATGTCCTCATTATCAGCAGCCCTTGAACGCATAAGCTCTGACCTGTCGGCCATCAAACAGGACATCAAACATATAGGGCGGAGGGTGGAGGCTCTAGAGGACTCTCAGTCTGCCATTCTGAAGCACCAGCAAGCGGTCTCCCAGCATATCGGCACTATCCAAACAAATTTGAACTCTATTTACTGTGCACTGGAAGACCAGGAATACCGTGGTAGACGCAATAATCTGCGCTTCCGCGGCATACCTGAATTGGTTGCTACTGGAGATATTCCTCATACAGTAACTTAAATTTGCCTATCCCTTTTAGGCCCTGATTCTGCCCATGATGTGATCTTAGAAAGGGCCCACAGGGCGCTGAGACCTAAACTGGCTACAAACGCCCCTCCGAGGGATATAATATGCAAATTTCTTGCCTTCCCAGTAAAAGAAGCTATCCTTGCTAAAGCCCACCAGATGGGAGAGATGACTTGGGACAGATATACTGTCTCCATTTTTCAAGACCTAGCTCAGATCACTACAAAAAAGGAGAGCCCTGAAGCCCCTAATGGACTGGCTCAGATCGCATGCCATGCTTATACAGATAGACATGCCCATATGGCATATCTTTTTTCTACGAAGGTCGCAGGCTGGCTGTGTCCTCTTATGCGGACCTCGATCAAATATATGATCACCTGAACATCAACCCACTGAATATCCAGAACTGGGACATAATACAAGACCTCTCTTCTCTTCCGAATCTACCTACAGCCGAACATTGGGAGAAGCAACACACTCCCAGATCCATCAAGCACAGGAGAGAAGTATCCCTCTCCACCCCAAGACGTCTACCAATGGGAGAATGAGAAGTCCTGAACTTTGGGTCTGATTTCTGTCTCTAGTCTACCTCTCCTCCATACCCACTTCCTTTCCCAGCTTTCTAAATCCTTTAACTTACTCTTTTTTCGTTACACTTCTAGTTCACTCAGCTGATCTTTTTCCCTTTTCCCTACCCCCCCCCTCGACTAATTGCTCTACTTGTATTATGCATGACTACTGATGTATATTAGCATGATAACTCTTCTGATTACCATATCCCCCTTGGATATTATCATATTATCCTGCGCTTCGGCGCATTTGTTAATGTTTTTATTGTTTTCATGTTTTTTCTTTATCACCTTACCTGTTACTACTTTTAATTGGTGGGTCTGCATTCCCGTATTCTGCTTAAACAAATCATCACAGATATATTCATTGTGTCCCCATTGGTCTGAGGTGGTCCCGCTATGGTTGGTTCAGCTAGATTCGGATGTCTTTAAACTGAAATGATGACTACTCTCAAGATTGCCTCATTTAACATCAAAGGCTTTAACTCGCCTTCCAAAAGATGCAAAATTTTGTCTTTTATGAAGAAGAAACAGACCTCAGTTCTGTTTTTACCGGAAACTCATTTTAAATTCAATAGATATCCGGATCTCTCTCGCTCCGGTTTCCCAGTGTGGTTCCACTGCGGGTCAAACTTATCTGCCTCCAGAGGGATCAGCATTGGATTTAGTAGTAATATACCTTTCCAATACTGTTCTGTCACAGCCAGTTCTGTGAGAAGATCTGTCAGACGTTCTTCTCTACCTCTTGTATGATGTTCTTTGTTTTGGTTTCACTTTCTCATCTCCTTTCCTTCTGCCAGGTGTCACTTATTTTGACTAATCGTCTTCCTTTATAATCCCTCCCATACTGCCTCACTTTGCAGTTTATACTACTTCCTGGATGAGGTGTTCACTGCTGGAGGCTGCTTCTGCTGTTTGTTCAGATAAGTATTTTACTTTATTGTGTTTACTTGCTGGCTTGATTCTAGGTGTCCCTGACTCCGTCCGCATTAAGTGCAGGGAGCCGGTGGTCGTGTCCCCTCACTATTATAGGGTTTTCAGGTGTCACACAGGATTAGGTACGCGGGCATGCAATCGTCTACCATACAGACCCTTTCATGTGCATAGCAGTCAGGGAGAGCTCTTAGGGTTTTATAGGGCTCACCTATAAGCTCCTTAGTTTGGGATCAAGCCAGTCGCTTGTTTATTTATATGTTCCAGCTATTTGCTAACTTCATCCGTGACATTATAAACCGCCATAACCGTCTTAAGCACGGATCCGGTTTCAGCCTTGATTGACCGCATGCAAGGTCTTTCGCTGGAGGTAGAAGATCTCCGTAAAACTGTGTCTCAGTTTCAGTTGACCGATTATGCTGGAGTTCATGGAGTTTGTTCCAAGCCTAAGATATCGCTCCCGGATATGTTCTCCAGGGATAGTGAGAATTTTGTTCGCTTTAGAGAGGCTTGCAAACTCAATTTTTGCCTACTTCCCCATTCCTCTGGTGATGAGGAGCAGAGGGTGGGGATCATCATCTCGCTGATCAGGGATAACGCTCAGTCTTGGGCCTTTTCGATGCCGGTGGGGGCACGGCCCCTCTGATCGGTGGATGAATTTTTTGTAGCCATGGGGCAGATATATGATGACCAGGATCGTATTGCTGTGGCTGAATCTAAACTGCGTCTTTTATGCCAGGGTAAAAATTCCGCAGAGATATATTGTTCTGAATTTCGGAGATGGCCAGCTGATACTGGTTTGAATGATGCTGCACTCCGAAGTCAATTTTGCCATGGTCTTTCGGAAAGATTGAAAGATGCATTCGCTTTTGATGAGAGACCAGCGTCGTTAGAGTCAGCCATGTCTCTAGCTGTTCGTATTGACAGGCATCTTAGAGAGAGAGAGGAGATTACTCTTTCCTATCATATTCAGCCAAGGACAGTGGGGCTATCTCATTCAGTGCGCAGGGGTCTCAGTCTGTCTCAATCCCCTCTGAGGAGGAGGCCATGCAGCTGGGTTTGCTTGCCTCTGATAGTAGAGTATTCAGCTCTCAGAGGAGGGTTTGTTTCTGTTGTGGGGGTATAAATCATTTGGCTAATGTTTGCCCCTCTAGGAGATTCATGGCGTTTTCTGAGGGTAATAAAAAAAAAAAAAAAAAAAACTCCAAAAGCTTTTCATTTGCTACTATTGGCAAGGTTGATGCGGAAATTGAAGGTTTGCCGTTTGCTTGTATTTCCCATTTTCTGCTACCTACCAGGGTGGCGCTAGACAGCAAGAACATTGTTTGTAAGATTTTTGTAGATAGTGGAGCAGCTGTCAATCTCATTGATAATCAATTTGCAACAACGCATGGTTTCCAGGTATGCACTTTGGAAAAGGATATACCTGTTTTTGCTATCGATTCCGCTCCACTTTCTCAAAGATCGTTAAAGGGCATAGTTCACAATATCCGTTTGACTGTGGGTGACGCTCATGTTGAGGATATGTCATGTTTCGTCTTAAGCGGATTACGTACTCCTCTAGTGTTGGGGCTACCCTGGCTCACTAAACATAACCCTACCATTGATTGGCAAGCAAGGCAAATAAATGGTTGGAGTGAGTTTTGCAGAGAGAATTGCCTCACGACGTCTCTTTCAGAGGTTTCTACCAAGACTGTGCCATCTTTTCTCTCTGAATTTTTGGATGTGTTTTCCGAGAGTGGTGTCCAGGAGTTTCTTCCTCACCGGGAGTACAACTGCCCTATTAATCTCATCCCAGGTGCCAAGCTGACAAAATCGCGACTATACAATCTCTCTCAACCTGAAAGAGTCACTATGCGTACCTATATCTCTGAGAACCTGAGAAAGGGACACATGCGACCCTCGAAGTCACCTGTTGCCGCTGTTTTTTTTTTTTTTGTTAAGAAAAAAGATGGTTCTTTAACCCCTTATGGACACATGACGCCTGGCCGGCTGTGATCGGAACAAGGTGCCTGCTCAAATCATTGAGCAGGCACCTCGGCTAAATGCGCGGGGGGGTCCCGTGACCCCCCATGTCCGCGATCGCAACAAACCGCAGGTCAATTTAGACCTGCGGTTTGTTGCGACTTCTGCAGTTTCTGATCCCCGCGGTCCCTGACCGCGGCGATCAGAAACTTTAATGTGGCGAAAATATATATTTATCACCCCCCCTGCACCTCTGAATTATTTTAGCCCGGTGGGAGGTGCAGGGGGGGGTTGCCGGTGGTGTGGGAGGTGCGGGAGGCGGGCGGTGCGGCAGGCGGGATTGCGATCCCCCGCCCGCCTCCCATTAAATAATCGTTGGTGTACAGTGGATATACCAGGGTGCCAGCACATTGCTGACACCCTGGTATAAACGGCTGACATCGGTGATGCGATGTCAGCCATTTAACCCTTTCCATACAGCGGTCCGTACGGACCGCTGTATGGAAAAGGTTAACAGCTCGGGGAGCTCCCTCCCTCTCCGATCGGGGGGCTGCTGTCAGCCCCCCAACAGACCCGTCCTCACCCTTCCCCGTCTGCGAAGTTCTGGCAGACGGGGAAGGCTCCAATGGCAACAGGACTCCTTCTCAGGCGTCCTGCTGTTCATGGTGCTGAACAGATCTGTGCTGAAGGCATAGATCTGTTCAGTGTAAAAAAAATACAGTTCAGTACCCTATATAGAGTACTGTACTGTATTATGCAGACATCAGACCCACTGTATCTTCAAGAACCAAGTGGGTCTGGGTAAAAAAAAAAAAAGTGAAAAATGTAAAAATCAAAAAACACATTTATCACTGATTAAAAATGAAAAAAATATAAAATTCCCTACACATGTTTGGTATCACCGCGTCCGTAACGACCTGATCTATAAAACGGTCATGTTACTTTACCAGAACGTTGAACTCCATAAAAATAAAAAATAAAAAACTATGATGAAATTAAAATTTTGCCCGTCTTACTTCCCAAAAAAAGGTAATAAAAGTGATCAAAAAAGTAGCATGTACACCAAAATTGTAACAATCAAACCGTCATCTCATCCCGCAAAAAATGAGACCCTACTAAAGATAATCGCCCAAAAACTGAAAAAACTATGGCTCTCAGTCTATGGAAACACTAAAACATCATTTTTTTGGTTTCAAAAATGAAATCATTGTGTAAAACTTACATAAATTAAAAAAAAGTATACATATTAGGTATCGCCGCGTCCGTATCGACCGACTCTATAAAAATATCACATGACCTAACCCCTCAGGTGACCACCGTAAAAAAATAAAAATAAAAACGGTGTAAAAAAAGCAATTTTTTGTCATCTTATGTCACAAAAAGTGTAATAGCAAGCGATCAAAAAGTCATATGCACCCCAAAATAGTGCAAATCAAACCATCATCTCATCCCGCAAAAAATGAGACCCTAGTTAAGATAATCGCCCAAAAACTGAAAAAACTATGGCTCTTAGACTATGGAGACACTAAAACTTTTTTTTTGTTTTAAAAATGAAATCATTGGGTAAAACTTACATAAATTAAAAAAATTGTATACATATTAGGTATCTCCACGTCTGTGACAACCTGCTCTGTGAAATGACCACATGATCTAACCTGTCAGATGAATGTTGTAAATAACAAAAAAAAAACGGTGCCAAAAAAGCTATTTCTTGTTACCTTGCCGCACAAAAAGTGTAATATAGAGCAACCAAAAATCATATGTACCCTAAACTAGTACCAACAAAACTGCCACCCTATCCCGTGGTTTCTAAAATGGGGTCACTTTTCTGGAGTTTCTACTCTAGGGGTGCATCAGGGGGGCTTAAAATGGGACATGGTTTAAAAAAAAACAGTCCAGCAAAACCTGCCTTCCAAAAACCGTATGGCATTCCTTTCCTTCTGCGCCCTGCCGTGTGCCCGTACAGCGGTTTATGACCACATATGGGGTGTTTCTGTAAACTACATAATCAGGGCCATAAATAATGAGTTTTGTTTGGCTATTAACCCTTGCATTGTAACTGGAAAAAAAATATTAAAATGGAAAATCTGCCAAAAAAGTTAAATTTTGAAATTGTATCTCTATTTTCCATTAAATCTTGTGCAACACCTAAAGGGTTAACGACGTTTGTAAAATCAGTTTTGAATACCTTGAGGGGTGTAGTTTCTTAGATGGGGTCACTTTTATGGAGTTTCTACTCTAGGGGTGCATCAGGGGGGCTTCAAATGGGGCATGGTGTCAAAAAAACAGTCCAGCAAAATCTGCCTTCCAAAAACCAAACGGCGCACCTTTCACTCTACGCCCCGCTGTGTGGCCGTACAGTAGTTTACGGCCACATATTGGGTGTTTCTGTAAACGGCAGAGTCAGGGCAATAAAGATACAGTCTTGTTTGGCTGTTAACCCTTGCTTTGTTAGTGGAAAAAATGGGTTAAAATGGAAAATTAGGCAAAAAAATGAAATTCTCAAATTTTATCCCCATTTGCCAATAACTCTTGTGCAACACCTAAAGGGTTAACGAAGTTTGTAAAATCAGTTTTGAATACCTTGAGGGGTGTAGTTAATAGAATGGGGTCATTTTTGGGTGGTTTCTATTATGTAAGCCTCGCAAAGTGACTTCAGAGCTGTAGTGGTCCCTAAAAATTGTTTTTTTGTAAATTTCTGAAAAATTTCAAGATTTGCTTCTAAACTTCTAAGCCTTGTAACATCCCCAAAAATTAAATATCATTCCCAAAATAATTCAAACATGAAGTAGACATATGGGGAATGGTAAGTCATCACAATTTTTGGGGGTATTACTATGTATTACAGAAGTAGAGAAACTTAAACTTTGAAATTTGCTAATTTTTCCAAATTTTTGGTAAATTAGGTATTTTTTTATGCAAAAAAATGTAAAATTTTGACTTCATTTTACCAGTGTCATGAAGTACAATATGTGACGAAAAAACAATCTCAGAATGGCCTGGATAAGTCAAAGCGTTTTAAAGTTATCACCACTTAAAGTGACACTGGTCAGATTTGCAAAAAATGGCCTGGTCCTTAAGGTGAAATAAGGCTGTGTCCTTAAGGGGTTAAGACCATGTCTGGATTTCAGGGAGCTGAACCGTATCACGATTCGTGACCCATATCCGCTTCCTCTGATCCCGGACCTGTTTAACCAGATTGTTGGGGCTAAAGTTTTTTCTAAGTTGGATTTAAGAGGGGCATACAACCTAGTCAGGGTCACGGAAGGGGACGAATGGAATACGGCCTTCAATACCCCTGAGGGTCATTTTGAGAATTTGGTTATGCCCTTTGGTTTGATGAATGCTCCGGTCGTCTTCCAACATTTTGTGAACAGCATTTTTTATCATTTAATGGGGAAATTTGTACTGGTGTATCTAGATGACATTTAGATTTTTTTCTCCTGATTTCAAGACTCATCGGGACCACCTATGTCAGGTCTTGCTGATTCTGTGGGAGAATAAATTGTACGCTAAACTGGAAAAATGTGTGTTTGCGGTTCCGGAGATTCAATTTCTTGGTTTTCTTCTCTCCGCTTCTCGTCTTCGGATGGACCCTGAGAAGGTCCGCGCTGTACTTGATTGGGAGCTTCCTGAGAATCAGAAGGCGCTGATGCGGTTTTTGGGTTTTGCCAATTATTACAGAAAGTTCATTTTGAATTATTCCTCTGTTGTTAAGCCACTCACTGATTACTGATGACTAAAAAGGGGGTGGATTTTTCCTCGTGGTCGGTAGATGTGCTTAAAGCCTTTTCTAGTATTAAAAGAGTTTTGTTTCCGCTCCCATTTTTATACAACCTGATGTCTCTCTACCTTTTATTATTGAGGTGGATGCTTCTGAGGTGGGTGTGGGTGTGGTCTTATATCAGGGTCCCTCTCCTGCCAAATGGCGACCGTGTGCCTTTTTATCAAGGAAATTATCCTCTGCAGAGAGAAATTACGATGTGGGAGTAGGGAGTTGTTGGCCATCAAATTAGCTTTTGAGGAATGGTGCCATTGGTTAGAGGGATCCAGACACCCTATTACCGTGTTTACCGACCATAAGAATCTGGCCTACTTGGAATTGGCCAAGCGTCTGAACCCGAGACAGGCCTAATGGTCTTTGTTCTTTTCTAGGTTTAATTTATTTGTTACGTTCCGCCCTGGGGTTAAAAATGTGAAGGCGGATGCCCTGTCACGTTGTTTTCCGGGAGGGGGGAACTTTGAAGACCCGGGTCCCATTTTGGCTGAAGGGGTGGTCATCTCTGCTCTTTATCCTGATTTGGAGGCAGAGGTTCAGGCAGCCCAGGCAGAGGCTCCTGATCTTTGTCCTCCTGGGAGGTTGTTTGTGCCTCTCGCTTTACGACACAAGGTTTTTAAGGAGCACCACGATACTGTCCTTGCTGGGCACCCGGGGAGTAGAGCCACAGTGGATCTCATTGCTCAGAGATTCTGGTGGCCTGCTCTTCGTAAGACAGTTGAGGGTTTTGTGGCAGCCTGCGAGACCTGCGCTCGTGCCAAGGTCCCTCATTCACGGCCATCGGGTTCTCTCCTCCCGTTACCCATTCCTTCCCGTCCTTGGACGCATCTGTCCATGAACTTCATTACTGACCTACCTCGTTCCTCAGGGAAGACTGTGATTCTGGTGGTAGTGGACCGTTTTAGCAAAATGGCACATTTCATTCCCTTTCCTGGGTTACCCAATGCTAAGACGCTGGCGCAAGTGTTTGTTGATCATATTGTTAAATTGCATGGCATTCCTTCAGACATCGTTTCTGATGGGGGCACACAATTTCTTTCCAGATTCTGGAAGGCCTTCTGTTCTCACTTGGGGGTTCGGTTGTCGTTCTCTTCTGCTTTTCACCCGCAGTCGAATGGTCAGACCGAACGCGTCAATCAGAATCTGGAGACATATCTGCGCTGTTTTGTGGCAGAGAATCAGGAGGATTGGTATTCTTTTTTGTCCCTTGCTGAGTTTGCTTTAAATAACTGTCGCCAGGAGTCCTCTGATAAGTCACCATTTTTTGGTGCATATGGGTTTCATCCGCAGTTTGGGACATTCTCTAGAGAGGGGTCTTCTGGTTTACCTGATGAGGAGAGATTTTCCTGCTAACTTCATCCGTGACATGTTCCCACCAACAAGACGCTGAGGGCAGGTACCTACTACTAAAGGGCACTATTGGCCTGGCGGCCTGGTTCATAAACCTTATCCCTATTATAACCCCCTTTCAGGAAGGTACCGTGGTTCTAGGCGGTGACCTCAACGACACTCTAGACCCGATATTAGAGTCATCCACCAGCAAATCTGCATTGTCTAAATGCGCACTTCGAACAATTAGCAATTCATTAGCTGATTTAAACCTGGTCGACGTTTGGAAATTGCTGAACCCTTCTGTAAGGGATTATACCTTCTACTCAAATGTACATGGTTCATATCAGAGACTTGATTATTTATTAGTTTCTAAGGAACATATGTAATCTTGTCTTAACCCTTGTATTCAATCCACCTTTCCGACCATGCCCCTATATTTATTTCCATCTCCCCTCCACATGCCCCTCCCAGGGCATTTAGGTGGAGACTTAATGAGCAGCTCCTCTCTAACCCAAACCATGTCTCCAAACTAAAAAAAAGTCCTGGAAGACTTTTTTACTTTAAACGCCCTTCCAGAAACCTCTCCCCACACTCTGTGGGATACCCATAAAGCCTATATGCAAGGGCAACTTATTAGCTTAGGTTCTCATGTTAAAAAGTTAAGAATGGCCCAAATTGATAATCTTCTCCTGAATATAAAAAAACTGGAGACTCAACATAAACAAACTCTCTCTGGCCCACAACTTGCTGATCTCATGAGGAAGGACCAAAATTGTCATATGGTCAGAAACGTGTTGACGAAACTATCCTGTATGAAGATTTTAACCGCATCAATAAAAAGTGTTTCCTGCTTAGAAGTGGAGCTGGATGTTTTTTCTTCCAATATTTGTTCAACTGCAATCAGGTGCGGTATCCTTGCTCATCTAGCAGAGGAAGAGAGTCACCGGAGTTGGGTATAAAAGGAGGATTAAACCCCTCTTACAGACCACCACTGAGGAAAAGGCCAGGAAAGGACCCCGAAACGCGTTTGGTTTCTGTACACCTTGGACATCAGCTGATGAACTTTTACGAGACCCCAACATCCCGACAATTGGATCTTAATTTTGCCGGAACAGCGACATCCCACAAATGCGAATGAAGTAAGACGCCTTGATAATTACCAACTAAGTCCAGGCTTGCAACATCGGTGAACACTATTAAGAGATCTCTCGTGCTGAGAGCTATATGACCACCTCGAGCAAGCGACTAGACCCAGGTACTGCCTAATCTGATTCAGTGAGCCTCGTGGGACGCCACGGTTATACTCACATCAGACGGCAAACAACAGGTGCATTCGTATTCCTAGACTGTATGTTCATTTGCTTCTACATAAGCGAATTTATTTCATTAAATACAGGGACACTTATCTGCTTATATCATCGGACATTATACCTGGCATATTTCTTCACTGGACTGAGTAGTGGTTTATCGAACATATACCGAATATCTATCGAATATATATCCACTTTTATATTAGTTGCCCTTTTTAGCATTGTCTATGGTATATCATTGTATTAATGTAGATGTAATTATCACATTTTAATTCGTTATCTGGGTACTACATCATTTTATATTGTCATTGTATTTTAGATTTTATTGCAGTATAAGTTTAGGGCTATTTGCTAATATCCTATTAATAAATTATTGTTATATTATATATATCTGCTCTTGGTCTCCACTTGGTCTAGCTGGTGAGTGCTCAGTCTTTCCATACATATATACTATAACCCTTTTATGACTGGGTGAGTCATACTAGACTTAGTAGTACCCATTTTCATAGCCGCTTACAGAGTGAGCCACCATTCCTTGATTCAACTTGCTGATCTCACCAGACTCCGATCCGAATTAAAAAACCTATTAAATACTGCTTCAGCTAAACACTTTCTCAGCTCCCAATTCCTGAACCACTATAGGCTTGAAGTAAATATATCTTTGCACAAAATGGCTGTATTTAAAATGGCTGTATTTCAAATCCCTGAATCAAACCCCTGTATGTAGACGGAGTATCTCACACGGTCTGAACCACTGTAGGCCTGAAGTAAATATATGGATAAATAAATATAAGGCAGGCACTCAATATCTCGCTGAATAAATGGTGTGTTTATTAATCAATAAAATGAAGTTTATTTAATTATTTTTGGGTAATCTTGGATAAAGGTTTTTATAAAAAAAGGTTTAATAAAATGGAGAAATATTAGGATATAAGATTGTGATGGGTAGTGGTAATTATTGTATTGTTAGTTGGTGTGTCTTTTAGTAGGTTGGTAAGTGCAGGTATCCAAGGGAGTGGAGGTAATAGATAATGGTACTGAAAAAAAAAATTATGAAAAATTATGAGATAATGATTGGAACGGTGAAAAATATATAATATAAGAATGGAAGTAAAAATAAAATAATAATAACAATGGAAGAGATAAAAATAAAAGTAAAAATATTTAAAAAAAATAGTCAATGGTAATGTTGATAAGATCAGTCCAGGATAAGTTGAGCTAAAAATAAGTATAATAAAAAAGGAAACTCTTGGTCGATAGCTAGTTGGATAATCCAATGTCTGGTAGTAAGAGTGACAAAACGTCAGCAAGGTGAGTAGTGGTTTAGCCAAAGAAAACAGTGTAAGTAATAGTGACCGGTTGTTACTCACTGTGTTATGGATGGCTCAAATGTTCACTATTGCCGGTGGCGTCCCACTCGGCAAGGAGCTAGTACTCACCTTGCCTTTGCACTCTTCTCTGTATGGTAGCAGTACTGGGTTCCGTAGATTCTCCCGGCGTCTTGCTGTCTCGTGCTGCGTACTTGTGCGGCCTGTGTTGCTGGCTCGGCGTCTCACGTGATCAGTCACGTGGTTTCTTTTATGCTTATCAGCTGATACCTCTTCCTTGCAGTATGTTGGTCCTATTTTCCTTTGTATCTTCTTGGTTATGCAGAAAACCAATTTATCAGATGACGGTGTGGGTATTGGTGGGTAGTCTCATAGGTGATGCCAAGTATACTATCTCCCAGATGCGTTTTGAGGTAATCCTACTTCTTCCTCAGTGGCCATGTTGAAAGTGTTTGGACTGCCCTCTTTTATACCCACTTGTTTTAATGTCCCACCAAAAACCCGACCCGGATTTCACTGATTAGTATATACTGCTTATATTATGTCTCTACTGAGATATTGTGTTGTGATTTCTACCAAGCGCAATTTATTGTGGTGGTTTTTCCTCTTTATTTTTCTTTTTATTTAGTGGTTATGGAAAATCTTATTTCAATCTTGGTTATTTTTAAATTATTAAATTTTTTGTGTAGAAAACGCAGTTGCGTTTTATGTGCGTTTTTCTTGCTTTTTTTGAGGTTATGTGCGTTTTTCATTTCTTGATGCTGTTTTGTCTATATTGTATCATCCTATGTATTTCAGGAGAGATTGGACAGTTTTTTTTAAAGTATTTCAAAATATTTTTATGGGTAGTATCTCCTATTTTTCATTTTTCATTTAATTTCCTATTTTTCCATATTGCATCTTTTTTTGGGTTTAGTTTTGACTATAAGTCTTTTTAATGACAGTTCTTCATGTGAATTTTGCAAAAATATGTGTAGGTGGTATGGGTCTAATGGTGTGTCACTTTTGATGTAAAAACGCATATGCGTTTTCTGTCCGTTTTTTATCTATACGTGCGTTTTTACGTTTATTTTCATTGTTTTGTCTCTTTAGTTCAATATATTGTTTCACTTTATTGAAAAGAGTGATTTATATATGTCTAGTATTTTATCTATTGAAAGAACACTGTTTTTTGGGAAATCGAATTGCCTGTTTGTGTTTAGTTGTGTAGAGGTCCACTGTGTCTCGTTTTCTGTGTGTATATTTTTCTTATGTGTTTTTCTTTCTATATTATTCCTTTCTTCTGATATGGCAATAGTTGGGTGTAAGTATGATTGTTAGGGTGAGAGTCCACCATCAAGGGGCGGCCGATGTGCTGGTAGAACAGCCGGACCTCGTCCGTCCATCGACGGGGGCCAGACACCTGATGTTCAAATGTACGCGTGACACTAGTTGGAGTTGTAGGTTAAGTATTGAGGGGATGTTATGTAATCAAAGAAATCCAAATAGTTCAAACTCTGCATTTAAACCGTCTGGTATTAGTGTTTCTAAATCATAGATTCTTCAAGACTCTTGTCTAGACATTCGTGATATGTGTTCTCCCCCTCTCCAATTGATTTCCACTTTCTCAAAGGCTGCATATGTTAGTTGGTTTGCATCTTTGTTGTGGTATAGTTTAAAGTGGTTGGATAGTGTTTTTGTTTTTTTTCGTATCCGTTTTTAATATTATTTCTGTGTTCTGATATTCTTTTTTTTAAATAATCTCTTGGTTCTCCCTATATATTGTTTTTTACAGTGGCATTTGATTATGTAAAGTACATTGGATGAATTGCAGGATAGAAATTTGTCGATTTGGTAAGTAAACTTATTAGTTTTTGATGAGATTTCAGTAGTTTTTTGGGGAAAATTTGTGTTTTTGCAGTTGCAGCACAGTCCGCATCTGTAAAAACCTTTTTAAGTTGAACCAATTATGTGGGGTTTCTTTATTTTGTGTTTTTTAGGATTTGGAACTGTAGATGCTACTTTTAGTGATAAATTAGGTGCTTTTGTATATGCAATCTGTGGTGTACTTGTTAACAGGGGACCGATAATTTTATCTTTTAAAATATAGTGCCAGTGTGTAACAGTACAGCCTGGATCACAGCGGCTCCCTGTGACGATACGCTGACTTGTGCTCCAGCGTGGAACGCACCGGCCGTCTGCGATGATACGCTGGCTTGCGTTCCAGCGTGGAACGCAGCGACCGCCTGTGTTGTTACGCTGGCTTGCGCTCCAGCGTGGAACGCAGTGGCTGCTGGGCCCTCCTGTGACTCCGCCCACTTACCGTCCGGCCCTTAAATAGAAGACAGGTGCTAAGCAGGGTGTTCCACTAATGGAGTGCGCACCCTGCTAGCTCCACTGCATCTGAGGACTCTGTCCACATATCCAGACCTGGATCCCTAACAACAGCGTGAAGGACTGTCTACCTTCTTGCCACTGGCTTCCCCACTGCTGGCTTCCTAGCCAGGACCAACTAACCGCAAGTATATGCCTGTTACCTGCTCTGATTAATGTCCTGGAACTCTGAGTGGGGTGGTTCCTGACTGGTGTGAGACGATACTCCCAAACCAACTCTGAACCTACTGCATACTATATACTAAACTGTGGACATGCTCTGAACCTACTGCATACTATATACTAAACTGTGGACATGCTATACTAACTCTGAACCTACTGCATACTATATACTAAACTGTGGACATGCTATACTAACTCTGAACCTACTGCATACTATATACTAAACTGTGGACATGCTATACTAACTCTGAACCTACTGCATACTATATACTAAACTGTGGACATGCTATACTAACTCTGAACCTACTGCATACTATATACTAAACTGTGGACATGCTCTGAACCTACTGCATACTATATACTAAACTGTGGACATGCTCTGAACCTACTGCATACTATATACTAAACTGTGGACATGCTATACTAACTCTGAACCTACTGCATACTATATACTAAACTGTGGACATGTTCTGAACCTACTGCATACTATATACTAAACTGTGGACATGCTCTGAACCTATGGCATACAATATACTAAACTGAGGACATGCTATATACTAACCCTGAACCTATTGCATACTAGATACTAACTCTGAACTGTGCACAAGCTTATACTAACTTGTGACTCCTGTAATACTGGGAGACCTTCCTCTCCAGCAGTAATACTAAATAGATGGATAGCGGTAAATGATTTTGTTACCCCAAACTCTCCGCCCAAGACTGAGAGAGACGCCTGGGGTACATACTGAGTAACCGCGAATCCCACAGCCAAGAACAAGGGCAGTGGGATAATAGTGCATGTCCATTGCTTCCGCAGTTGAGATCCTAACTGATCAACTAGGTGCATATTAGTGGAACCCACATGGATCCAGCGGAGGTTGCAGGTCACCTCGTCACCCGCACTAAGAGGGTGGAGACCCTCAATGTGACTATACAACATCTCCAGCTAGAAAACCAGGCAATACGGTAACTTGTCACTCAGGGGCCAGGACACCCCCGTGATGGACCAGAACCCAAGGTCAGCCCACCTGAGATATTCGCGGGTGACCGAAGGCAGTTCAGGGATTTCCTGAACGCGTGCAAACTAATGTTTGAGCTGCAGCACCGGACTTACCCAACTGACAGAACAAAAGTACTTACCATGATATCATACCTCAGGGGGGAGCCCAGAGCATGGGCCAATACTTATTTAGAAAAAGAAGACCCAGTCCTGGAATCCTTCCCTCTGTTCCTTGAAAAAATGGCCCTTCTCTACGAGGACCATAGTAAACAGCTGACCGCTGAGACCGCTATACGCAGCCTTAAACAAGGGAGACGACCTGTAGAGGACTTTATTGCGGAATACACTCGCTGGGCCCAGGAGACTGAATGGAATGACCTCACCCTTAGGAATCAGTTTCGCCTAGGTCTTTCCGAGGCCCTGAAGGACGAATTAGCCCGAGGAGAATTACCACTTACACTTAATGCCTTGATGCAGAAGGCCACCACCATTGACAGACGGCTGAGGGAACGCAGAGCCGAGAGAGTCTCAGGCTTCACACCCAACCCAAGACCGTCCAGCCAGGGTCGAGCTGTAGAGATGATGGAGATTGGGGCGATCCGAGGTCCTCTGACCGAGAGAGAGAAAGCCAGGAGACGTAACCTCAACCTCTGTTTATATTGTGCGTCTGCTGACCATACCGTTGACGGATGCCCCGCGATACGTAAGAAGTGCGAAGGTAAGAGCGGCACGTCTTGTACCTTAGGCAGTACAAAAAATAGTACTGGTGGTTACATATACACGTCTCTCACCTTACAGTGGGACCAAAACCGGATTATCGTTGAAGCCATGGTGGACACGGGAGCATCGGGGAATTTTATCGATATGCATCTGGTTGAGCGAAATAAAATTCCCCACATGAGAAAAAACGTTCCGATATCCGTGAGTTTCATTGACGGTACCACTTCTAGTCCTATCCACAGTCAGACTCAACCCCTCATGGTGACATGTGAAAATAACCACACAGAATTCTTATCCTTTGATATCATACACTCTCCATTGTTTCCCGTGATTCTTGGGTTGCCATGGTTGCAAATACACCAGCCAGCCCTCCTATGGAAACAGGGGAGAGTTCAGTTTACGTCACCTTATTGTATGGAGACCTGCTTTCCTCTCAAATCTCTCATGCACGTGGGAGTGAACCAGGTCCCCAGCCAATACGCAGACTTTGCTGAGGTATTCAGCGCAAAGAAGGCGGAATCTCTTCCGCCCCATAGATCTTACGATTGCCCCATAGACTTGCTGCCGGGTAGTGAGATACCCACAGGTAGAATTTATCCATTGGCACAACCAGAACTTGTTCACCTCAAACAGTACCTAGAAGAGAACTTACGAAAAGGTTTTATTCAGCCTTCAACCTCCCCGGCAGCAGCAGGGATGTTCTTTGTGAGAAACAAAGACTCAAGCCTAAGGCCCATTATAGATTACAGAGCCTTGAACAAAGTAACAATCAAAAATCGGTACCCCTTGCCACTAATATCTGAACTCATAGAAAGATTACAAACAGCAACAATCTACACCAAGCTGGATTTGAGAGGCGCATACAACTTAATTAGGATCAGAAAAGGTGATGAATGGAAGACAGCTTTCCGCACTCGGTATGGTCTCTTCGAGTATACAGTGATGCCCTTCGGGTTGTGCAACGCCCCTGCCACATTCCAAAATTTTATTAACGACATCTTTAGGGATCTACTGGACGTATGTGTAATCATCTATCTTGATGATATACTAGTGTATTCCGATAACTTACACGATCACAGGAAACATGTCCGTTGGGTTCTCGCACGGTTAAGTGTTCATCGCTTATACGTCAAACAGGAAAAATGTGTATTCGAGACTACCTCTCTTCCCTTCCTCGGATACATAATTTCACCCAAAGGTATCCAGATGGATCCCTCAAAAATCACTTGCATCCAAAATTGGCCGATTCCGGATTCCAGGAAAGCTCTTCAACGGTTCCTGGGGTTCTCAAACTTCTATAGGAAATTCATTAAAGATTTCTCCGCTACCACTAAACCACTAACCCGCTTAACTAGTGTCAACAGGAAGTTCGTTTGGTCCAAGGACGCCCAATCAGCGTTTGAGTTATTAAAGAACAGGTTCACTACGGCACCGATACTGACTCTCCCAAATCCGAACCATCACTACGTGCTGGAAGTAGACGCATCCCAGGCAGCCATAGGAGCTGTTCTGTCCCAGCGAAGCTCTTTTTCAACTCCGTTACATCCTATCGGGTTCTACTCCCGGACGCTAAATACCGCCGAATTCAATTACCCCATAGGCGAAAAGGAACTCCTCGCCATAAAGTGCTCCCTGGAAAATTGGAGGCATTTACTTGAAGGATCAATACACCCCATCACAATTTATACGGATCACCGTAATCTACAATACCTGAAAACCAATAAAACATTATCAGGCCGTCAAGTACGGTGGAGTTTTTTTTTTGACAGGTTTAACTTCCAAATTACATACCGACCAGGCTCAAAAAATGGGAAGGCCGACGCCTTGTCACGACTGGCTGAAATTCGCACCTCAGACACGGCCCCCACATGGATCATTCCACCGAAGAAACTCGTCCTTGCCACCATAACGTTGGAAACCCAGCTCAAGGATGCTCTAATTAATGACCATGCTAATACCCCCCCTGGTCTTTCGCAGAACCAACAGGGTCTCCTTTACAAGGACAGCCAACTGTACATACCACTAAAACCATTGCTAAAACCACAACCCTGATACGCAGGAACTTCTGGTGGCCAAAGATGACCAAACAAATTGAGGAATACGTTTCCACGTGCGAGACCTGTGCCTCATGTAAAACTGACAGAAACCGACCTTATGGTCTCCTAATGAGTCTTCCCATCGCCAACAGACCCTGGGAATGGGTCTCGATGGATTTCATAGTTGAACTTCCCCTTTCCAGAGGAAACAACACCATCATGGTGGTAGTGGATTTGCTGACTAAGATGGCACACTTCGTGCCCCTCAAGAAGTTACCCTCCTCCAAGGAAACGGCCGTGGTATTCCTGTCTAATATTATTAAGTTACATGGAATTCCTAGCCAGGTCATATCAGACAGGGGTTCGCAATTCGTATCCAAATTCTGGAGAGCACTTTGTTCCAGACTTCAAATCGACCACAGAATGTCTACCGCCTATCACCCCCAAACTAATGGGCAGACTGAAAGGGTGAATCAGTGTCTGGAACAGTATCTCAGATGTCACTGCTCATTTCTCCAGGATGACTGGGAGGGCCTACTTCCTCTCGCTGAATTTGCCTATAATAATTCTACGAATTCCTCCACATTACATACTCCATTCTTTGCTAATTACGGATTTCACCCTAGGTCTCTTCCTCAAACCAGCCTTCCCACAAACGTTCCATCCACAGACGATTATCTGACCACTTTGCAAACTACCCTTAAGACGCTAAAAGACAACCTTCAACGGGCAAAAGAAAGACAGAAGTGTTACTACGACCGTCGTAGGAGAGAAAGTCCTCCCTACCAGGTCGGGGACTCGGTTTGGTTATCAACAAAAAACCTTCGGTTGGGGGTACCTTCCAAGAAATTGGGAAGACAATTCCTGGGTCCTTTTCCGATAGAAAGGATTATTAACCCCAACACGGTGAGACTCACCCTTCCTCTGCGATTACAGGTACATCCCACATTTCACGTGTCACTACTGAAGCCGTTTAGATCTAGGCCGTTCCCATCAAGTGATCCTCGACCCTTGCCTCCGATAGAGGTCCAAGGAGAAGAAGAATTTGAGGTTGAGCAGCTCATTGATTCCAGAAGAAGACGGGGGAAGATCCAGTATCTCATTAGATGGAAGGGGTATGGTCCCGAGGATGACTCTTGGGAAGATGTGCAAAACGTTCATGCTCCCAGACTCCAAAGATTGTTCCGTAGAAGATTTCCCAACCGACCCTCTCCTAGTGGGGTACCCCGGAGGGGTCCCTTAAGGGGGGGTACTGTAACAGTACAGCCTGGATCACAGCGGCTCCCTGTGACGATACGCTGACTTGCGCTCCAGCGTGGAACGCACCGGCCGTCTGCGATGATACGCTGGCTTGCGTTCCAGCGTGGAACGCAGTGACCGCCTGTGTTGTTACGCTGGCTTGCGCTCCAGCGTGGAACGCAGTGGCTGCTGGGCCCTCCTGTGACTCCGCCCTCTTACCGTCCGGCCCTTAAATAGAAGACAGGTGCTAAGCAGGGTGTTCCACTAATGGAGTGCGCACCCTGCTAGCTCCACTGCATCTGAGAACTCTGTCCACATATCCAGACCTGGATCCCTAACAACAGCGTGAAGGACTGTCTACCTTCTTGCCACTGGCTTCCCCACTGCTGGCTTCCTAGCCAGGACCAACTAACCGCAAGTATATGCCTGTTACCTGCTCTGATTAATGTCCTGGAACTCTGAGTGGGGTGGTTCCTGACTGGTGTGAGACGATACTCCCAAACCAACTCTGAACCTACTGCATACTATATACTAAACTGTGGACATGCTCTGAACCTACTGCATACTATATACTAAAATGTGGACATGCTATACTAACTCTGAACCTACTGCATACTATATACTAAACTGTGGACATGCTCTGAACCTACTGCATACTATATACTAAACTGTGGACATGCTATACTAACTCTGAACCTACTGCATACTATATACTAAACTGTGGACATGCTATATACTAACTCTGAACCTACTGCATACTATATACTAAACTGTGGACATGCTCTGAACCTACTGCATACTATATACTAAACTGTGGACATGCTATACTAACTCTGAACCTACTGCATACTATATACTAAACTATATATATGCTCTGAACCTACTGCATACTATATACTAAACTGTGGACATGCTATACTAACTCTGAACCTACTGCATACTATATACTAAACTGTGGACATGCTATACTAACTCTGAACCTACTGCATACTATATACTAAACTGTGGACATGTTCTGAACCTACTGCATACTATATACTAAACTGTGGACATGTTCTGAACCTACTGCATACTATATACTAAACTGTGGACATGCTCTGAACCTATGGCATACAATATACTAAACTGAGGACATGCTATATACTAACCCTGAACCTATTGCATACTAGATACTAACTCTGAACTGTGCACAAGCTTATACTAACTTGTGACTCCTGTAATACTGGGAGACCTTCCTCTCCAGCAGTAATACTAAATAGATGGATAGCGGTAAATGATTTTGTTACCCCAAACTCTCCGCCCAAGACTGAGAGAGACGCCTGGGCTACATACTGAGTAACCGCGAATCCCACAGCCAAGAACAAGGGCAGTGGGATAATAGTGCATGTCCATTGCTTCCGCAGTTGAGATCCTAACTGATCAACTAGGTGCGTTACACAGTGATTTTTGATGATTGTCTCTACTTTTTTGTATTGGGCATTGTATGGAAGGATTATTCTTATCAAATCTTCTGCTTGTTTCTCTTTTTCTTTCTTGTTTTTCTTGTTCCCTTAGATTGTGCTTCAAAGAATTATTCCCTTGCCATATCTCTGACTTTGGATAACGATGTGTCTAGTATGTGGGGTGGGTATTTTTTGACTAAGAATTGTTCCTTCAGTTGTTGTGCTTCTTTTTCAAACTCTGTTCCTGTAGTGCAATTTATTTTTAAACATCGGCATTGTCCAGTGGGAATGTTGAGTAACCATCTTGGTAGATGGCAACTGGAGTATAGTATATAGTTATTTTTAGATACTTCTTTTTGGAATGTACAGCATTCCAAGTGGTTAGCTTGGATTTTGATTGTCAGATCCAAAAAGTTCATCTGTTCTTTGCTGATGTTTGAAGTGAATTTAAGATTATTAGGGTTTTGGTTGATTTCATCAAGGAATAGTTCTAATTCTCTATCAGTTTTTTTCTATATGAATATGATCTCGTCTATATACCTACGCCAGAGTACTAGGTCCTCCCCCAGTCTGGGTGTAATATGCTGTTGTTCCCACTGTGCCATGAAAAGATTGGCATAGCTGGGGGCGAACCTAGTACCCATGGCGGTACCTCTTGTTTGGAGATAATAATTGGGTCCATAAGTGAAGTAGTTGTGTGTTAGTATGTATCTAACTCCTTCTACTATGTATTGTATTTGAGTTTCTTTTAAGTCACTATTATGCACTAATTGTTCCTTTAGTGCATCTGTTCCCTGGTCGTGGTCTATTATTGTGTACAATGAATTAACGTCCAGGGTTCCAAGAGTCCAATGGGGTTCATATTGTAGGTTTTCGACTATCTGGATTACTTGGGTGGTGTCTTTAATGTATGAAGGAATTTGTTTGACAATTGGTTGTAGTAATTGGTCTATATATTGGGATAAATTAGATGTGAATGATCCTATACCTGAAATGATGGGCCTTCCTGGGGGGTTCTCTAGACTTTTGTGTATTTTTGGAATACAGTAGAAAATTGGCAACCGTTGTTGTGTTGTGGTTTTGTATTTGTATTCTCGTTCATGTAGGAGACCTGCATCTAATCCTTTTTCCGCAAATTCTTTGAGTGTGTTACTGAAATCTTTGATCGGGTCTTTTATTAGTTTTGTGTACATAGTTGTGTCTGACAGTTGTCTTTTACATTCTTCCTCATATTGTTCTATATCTAAAATGACTGTAGCTCCCCCTTTATCAGCTGGTCTGATAATGATGTTTTTTTTCTTTTTTGGAGTTGTTTTATTGCTTGTATTTCCTGTGTGTTAAGGTTATTTCTCTTTTTTGATTTTTCTTTTCTTTCTCTTAGCTTTCTCAGATCTGTTTGTACACTTTTCCTAAAGGTGGAGATTTCTTGCCCCATTTCGTGTCTAGGGTACATTTTTGTTTGGTGTTTTAAATGTGTATGTTGGTACATATTTTGTGGGTCTTCGTTTCTTACTATTGGATATTTCAGAAAATACTTTTTTAGGCATAGTTTGCGTATAGATTTTTCGATCCCAATGAAAGTATCAAATTTATTTAATTGTGCCGTTGGTGCAAATTTTAGTCCCTTGTTGAGTAAGTTGGTTTGTGTTGGTGTGAGTGAGACGGAACTTAGGTTAACTATAGTGTTTTCATTTTCTTCTATCAGGTTCTGTAATTTCTTCTCTCTTTTTTTCCCCTGTCCTCTTCGTATAGGTTTCTTCTTTGATTTTGTGCGTAGGGTTGGTGTTGGTGATTTTGTGTGTGGGGATCTGATTTTTGGTAGCTTTGGTGTGCACTCCGTGTGTGTTGTGTTCTCTGAGTATGATGGTCTTGGTACCAGTCTTGATTGAGAGCTCTGGATTGGGTTGTTAGTAATTCCTCCCATTCTTTTATGAATTCCTCATTAGAGATGTCCTCCGCGAACATCGCTTGTTCGCGTTCGCTGCGGCGCATGAACATATGCGATGTTCGGTCCACCCCCTATTTGTCATCCATGAGAAAACTTTGACCCTGTACCTCACAGTCAGCAGACACATTCCAGCCAATCAGCATCATACCCTCCCTCCCAGACCCTCCCACCGCCTGGACAGCATCCATTTTAGATTCATTCGGAAGCTGCAGTCTTAGTGAGAGGAGGGACAGTGCAGCTGCTGCTGATTTAATAGGGAAATTGATAGTTAGGCCAGTGTATTCAGTGTCCACTCCAGTCCTGAAAGACTCATCTGATCTCTGCTGTAAGGACAGCACCCCAAAAAAACCTTTTTAGGGCTAGTACATCAGTCTGCTTTTTTATTTTTATTTTTTCTCTGTAATCTAACTGCAGTTGCCTGCCAGCATGTGTGTCAGGCACACAGCGTATACTGTGCCCACTTTCCCAGTGCCACCACTCATATCTGGTGTCACAGTAGCTTGCATTTAAAAAAACAAAAACTTTTTTGACTGTAATATAATTGCAGTTATTTGCCTGCACGCGTGTGTGTTAGGCCTACAGTGTGTACTGTGCCAACTACTGCCAGTGCACAGTGCCACAAGTGCCACTCATATCTATTATCACAGTAGATTACATTTAAAAAATATATATATACATTTTTTGACTGTAATATAATTGCAGTTAGTTGCCTGCAAGCGTTTGTGTTAGGCCTACAGTGTGTACTGTGCCAACTACTGCCACTGCACAGTGCCACCACTCATATCTGGTGTCACAGTAGCTTGCACGCATAGTACAACTAATCTAAAAAAAATGACAGGCAGAGGCAGGCCACCCCGCAGGGGCCGTCGTGGTCGTGGTGCTGTGATTCCCTTTGGCCCTAGAATAATGCCCAGTGTTCAGAGGCGACGTACCCTGAACTCGAAAAGTTCTGAGGACATAGTTGACTGGCTAACACAGGACACCCAATCTTCTACAGCTTCCGCTCGGAACCTTGACGCACCATCCTCCTCCAGCTCAGCTTCGGGCACCTCTCAAGTTACCACTCGCCCGCCTGCCGCCACCACCAACACTAGCACCACAGCCGCTTCACTTGATCTGTCAGAGGAGTTATTTAAACATCAGTTGGAAGAAATGAGTGATGCACAATCATTATTGCCAGAGGATGTAGATAAAAGGGATATGTCTCAGTCAGGCAGCATTACACACATGGACGTACGGTGTGATGATGATGATGTTGTACCCGCTGCTGCTTCCTTTGCTGAGTTGTCAGATACAAGTGAAGCGGTTGATGATGACGATGTGTCCGTGGATATCACGTGGGTGCCCGCTCGAAGAGAAGAAGAACAGGGGGGAAGTTCAGATGGGGAGACAGAGAGGAGGAGGAGACGAGTTGTAAGCAGGCGGAGGTCGTCGCAAGGAGCTAGTGGCACAGTCAGACAGCATGCATCGGCACCCGGGGTCAGCCAGACAGCACGCCAATCAACGCATGCTGTTGCCACCACCAGAATGCCGTCATTGCAAAGCTCAGCAGTGTGCCATTTTTTTTGTGTGTCTGCCTCTGACAACAGCAATGCCATTTGCAACCTGTGCCAAAAGAAACTGAGTCGTGGGAAGTCCAACACCCACCTAGGTGCAATTGTTTTGCGAAGGCACATGATCTCAAATTACAAACGCCTATGGGATCAACACATGAGTACAAGCAGCACACAAACTCAAAGCCGCCATTCTCCTCTTGGTCCAGCATCTTCAGCCACGTCAACCACTGCTGTCCTCCTTGCCCCCTCTCAACCATCCGCCACTCCGCCTCTCGCCTTCAGCAGTTCCTGTTCATCTGCCCACAGTCAGGTGTCTGTCAAGGAAATGTTTAAGCCAATGTCACAGAGTCACCCCGGCAATGCTGGAAGAGGAGTCTGAGGAAGAGGAGTCAGAGGAGGAATGTGGCTTTGAGGAGGAGGAAGACCAACCACAGCAGGCATCGCAGGGTGCTCGTTGTCACCTCTCTGGTACCCGTGGTGTTGTACGTGGCTGGGGGGAAGAACAGACCTTCAGTGAGATCAGTGAGGACGAGGAACGGGACATGAGTAGCTTGGCATCCAACCTTGTGCAAATGGGGTCTTTCATGCTGTCGTGCCTGTTGAGGGACCCTCGTATAAAAAGGCTGAAGGAGAACGACCTGTACTGGGTGGCCACGCTACTAGACCCCCAGTATAAGCAGAAAGTGCCTGAAATGTTACCGAATTACCGGAAGTCGGAAAGGATGCAGCAGTTCCAAAACAAATTAAAAAGTATGCTTTACACAGCGTATAAGGGTGATGTCACAGCACAACGGGAATCTAACAGGGAAGAGGTGAAAGTAATCCTCCTCCTACCACGACCATTCCGGCAAGGACAGGACGCTTTACAGACGTGTTGTTGATGGAGGACATGCAGAGCTTTTTAAGTCCTACGCATCACCACAGCACTTCGGGGTCCACCCTCAGAGAAGACTCGACCGACAAGTAGCAGACTACCTCGCCTTAACTGCAGATATCGACACTCTGAGGAGCGATGAACCCCTTGACTACTGGGTGTGCAGGCTTGACTTGTGGCCTGAGCTATACCAATTTGCGATAGAACTTCTGGCCTGCCCCGCTTCAAGTGTCCTGTCAGAAAGGACCGTCAGTGCAGCAGGAGGTATTGTCACTGAGAAGAGAAGTCGCCTAGGTCAAAAAAGTCTAGATTACCTCACCTTTATTAAGATGAATGAGGCATGGATCCCGAAGGGACTGACAGTGGGCGATACATTTGAGTAAAAAAGGCCTGATGAGATGAGCTGCCTTGGGCTAAAAATGGTCCACACGCTGCTGTATTTTATCTCTGCATGCCGGATGACTTGCGTGACTACTCCGCCACCAACTAGGGTTCAAGCCAAAATGTTTTAGTGCACTTTCTGCCTGGAAAACATAAATTTTTCTGGCCGCTGCTACAGCAACGGCTGCAACAATACCTAATTTTTCAGGCATGTGTACATGCCTAATTTTTCTGACCTTGTTGTGGTGAAGGGGCTTGCGTATCACCCCAGATGAGATAAGGTTGTTGCTTCATTGTGAACAGACCAAAAGCGATCGGCTGGATAATTTTGCATAGAAAAAACATGAATTTACTTTGTGATCATCTAAGGTGATCATTAAAGCCTACTAGGCCAACAATGGGCCCACACTGCAGAATCATTGTTTTCTGGGTCACTTAACTGTCACTGAACTACCTCAGCACGACCATAGGCTTTGAAAAACCACCATCGCCTGCAATCTGCCAAACGTGCGCACGAGCACAGTCATCACTACACCAAGATTGACGCATAGAGGAATAAAATTTATGTCATGAGTGTGTCAACTATTGACAACTCTTTGCGGTTGTTTAAACTCTATTCCATACACGTCCCCTGATAGGAATAGTACTACTTAACATACCACTCATATTGGGATTGCATAGTACATTGCACGGCGCACGCGCAGTGCCCCAAATTGGAAGTAAGAGGACTGACCAAGCATCTTTTTCCATCTCCCGGTTCCTAAAATCTATTCCATACACGTCCCCTGATAGGGCACGTAACAGGGATTAAACTGATAGGAATAGTACTACTTAACATACCACTCATATCTGGTAGCACAGTAAATTGCATGGCGCACGCGCAATGACCCAAATTGGAAGTAAGAGGACCGACCAAGGATCTTTTTCCATCTCCCGGTTCCTAAAATCTATTCCATACACCACACCGGCCCCTGATAGGGGACAAAACAGAGATTAAACTGGTAATAACAGATTTTTTTAATAAAAAAAAAAAAGAGGACAGCCTCTGTGGAGCTGGGTATTTTTTGGCCACGTTACTGAACGCTCATGCACAATTGCTGTAGGCTCATGCGTTCTTTTGCAGAGGTGACAAACCTGGTCAGTCAAACCCAAGGCAACATCCTCGACCTCATCCCTGATGCGTTTTTTCTGGAGCGTGCCCTGTGAAGAGTGCTGGATCAGGCCGTAGATGAGCATGAAGAGGAAGAGTTGTGGTTATCACCACCAGAAGCAGCCTTGTCGTCGTCGATTGCTGGACCTGTGGCAACGCAGAGAGAGGAGTCTGAAGAAGAGGAGTCAGAGGAGGAAGGTGGCTTTTAGGAGGTGGAAGACCAACCACAGCAGGCATCCCAGGGGGCTTGTTGTCACCTTTCGGGGACCCATGGTGTTGTACGTGGCTGGTTGGAGGAAGAGACCTTCAATGATGTCAGTGAGGACAAGGAACGGGACATGGCTAGCTTGGTATCCAACCTTGTGCAAATGGGGAGTTTGCGGTTGTGCAAATGGACTGTTTGCGGTTGTTTGCGGTGTGTTAAACGGGGAGTTTGGTCTGTCACTGAGAAGCGGGCGTAACCCTTACACTACCTAAACGATACAAAATCATACCCGATGTTTTAAAGCATGTTATTCCAAAAAATTTAGGAATGTTAGGTGATTTATGCCCTTTATGGATTAAAACCTGACTCTGCGTCAACTACGTAATTTTCCATGGGAGTTTTGCCATGGATCCCCCTCCTGCATGCCACAGTCCAGGTGTTAGTCCCCTTGAAACAACTTTTCCATCACTATTGTGGCCAGAAAGAGTCCCTGTGGGTTTTAAAATTCGTCTGCCTATTGAAGTCTATGGCGGTTCGCCCGTTCGCAAACATTTGTGAAAATTCGCGTTCGCGAACGGAAAATTTTATGTTCGCGACATCTCTATTCCTCATTACAAAAGGTCATGGGCTGGCGATTTATATAGTTGGAGACCTTTGGGTATTGTGTTCTGGTCTAAGTATAGGTTGACGGATTTAATTTCCCATCGTTGTCTAAGTTGTGAGATCAGTAGGGTTTCTAATTCTCTGAAAATTTCTGTCATAGATTTTTGTTTGTTGGTATTTGTATGTGTGTGATCATCAAATGTAAAGGTTTCTACTCTTTGTCGTTGGTTTTCTATGTAATGCCAGATATCCATGGTGGTAAATGTGGGGAGCTCTACTATGTGTGGGTGAAAGTTTAGAAAAATACAGACAAGAAGTAGATAATGGCTCTCCCAATTGACTGCCCTGGATAGGTGCTCTGTCTGTAGTGCCTCACCTGGCCACTGATGAGCAGAAATAACGGATAAATAAATATAAGGCAGGCACTCAATATCTGGCTGAATAAATGGTGTGTTTATTAATCAATAAAATGATGTTTATTTAATAATTTTTGGGTAATCTTGGACAAAGGTTCTTATAAAAAAAAGGTTTAATAAAATGGAGAAATATTAGGATATAAGATTGTGATGGGTAGTGGTAATTATTGTATCGTTAGTTGGTGTGTCTTTTAGTAGGTTTGTAAGTGCAGGTATCCAAGGGAGTGGAGGTAATAGATAATGGTAGTGAAAAAAAATGTAATGAAAAATGATTGGAAAGGTGAAAAATATATAATATCAGAATGGAAGTAAAAATAAAATAAGAATAACAATGGTAGAGATAAAAATAAAAATATTAAAAAAAAAATAGTCAATGGTAATGTTGATAAGATCAGTCCAGGATAAGTTGAGATAAAAATAAGTATAATGAAAAAGGAAACTCTTGGTCGATAGCTAGTTGGATAATCCAATGTCTGGTAGTAAGAGTGACAAAACGTCAGCAAGGTGAGTAGTGGTTTAGCCAAAGAAAACAGTGTAAGTAATAGGGACCGGTTGTTACTCACTGTGTTATGGATGGCTCAAATGTTCGCTATTGCCGGTTACACCCAATTATTGCCATATCAGAAGAATGGAATAATACAGAAATAAAAACACATAAGAAAAATATACACACAGAAAACGAGACACAGTGGACCTCTACACAACTAAACACAAACAGGCAATTCGATTTCCCAAAAATGGGAAGTGTTCTTTCAATAGATAAAATACTAGACATATATAAATCACTCTTTTCAATAAAGTGAAACAATATATTGAACTAAAGAGACAAAACAATGAAAATAAACGTAAAAACGCACGTATAGATAAAAAAACGCACAGAAAACGCATATGCGTTTTTACATCAAAAGTGACACACCATTAGACCCATACCACCTACACATATTTTTGCAAAATTCACATGAAGAACTGTCATTAAAAAGACTTATAGTCAATACTAAACCCAAAAAAAGATGCAATATGGAAAAATAGGAAATAACATAGTAACATAGTACATAAGGCCGAAAAAAAGACATTTGTCCATCCAGTTCGGCCTGTTATCCTGCAAGTTGATCCAGAGGAAGGCAAAAAAAAAAAACCTGTGAGGTAGAAGCCAATTTTCCTCACTTTAGGGGAAAACAATTCCTTCCCGACTCCAATCAGGCATCAGAATAACTCCCTGGATCAACGACCCCTCTCTAGTAGCTATAGCCTGTAATATTATTACACTCCAGAAATACATCCAGGCCCCTCTTGAATTCCTTTATTGTACTCACCATCACCACCTCCTTAGGCAGAGAGTTCCAAAGTCTCACTGCTCTTACCGTAAAGAATCCTCTTCTATGTTTGTGTACAAACCTTCTTTCCTCCAGACGCAGAGGATGTCCCCTCGTCACAGTCACAGTCCTGGGGATAAATAGATGATGGGAGAGATCTCTGTACTGACCCCTGATATATTTATACATAGTAATTAGATCTCCCCTCAGTCGTCTATTTTCTAAAGTTAATAACCCTAATGCTGATAATCTTTCAGGGTACTGTAGTTGCCCCATTCCAGTTATTTCTTTAGTTGCCCTCCTCTGGACCCTCTCCAGCTCTGCTATGTCTGCCTTGTTCACAGGAGCCCAGAACTGTACACAGTCCTCCATGTGTGGTCTGACTAGTGATTTGTAAAGTGGTAGGACTATGTTCTCATCACGGGCATCTATGTCCCTTCTGATGCAACCCATTATCTTATTGGCCTTGGCAGCAGCTGCCTGACACTGGTTTTTGCAGCTTAGTTTGCTGTTTATTAAAATTCCTAGATCCTTTTCCATGTCAGTGTTACCAAGTGTTTTACCATTTAGTATGTATGGGTGACTTGCATTATTCCTTCCCATGTGCATAACTTTACATTTCTCAGTGTTAAACCTCATCTGCCACTTATCTGCCCAAGCCTCCAATCTATCCAGATCCCTCTGTAGTAGTATACTGTCCTCTGTAGTATATATACAGTATACTATCCTCTGTAGTATATATATACAGTATACTGTCCTCTGTAGTATATATATACAGTATACTGTCCTCTGTAGTATATATACAGTATACTGTCCTCTGTAGTATATATACAGTATACTGTCCTCTGTAGTATATATACAGTATACTGTCCTCTGTAGTATATATATACAGTATACTGTCCTCTTCAGTATAAATTACTTTACACAGTTTAGTGTCATCTGCGAAAATTTATACTTTACTATGCAAGCCTTCTACGAGATCATTAATAAATATATTGAAGAGAATAGGGCCCAATACTGACCCCTGAGGTAATCCACTAGTGACAGTGACCCAATCTGAGTGTGTACCGTTAATAACCACCCTCTGTTTTCTATCATTGAGCCAGTTACTTACCCACATACAGACGTTTTCTCCCAGTCCGAGCATTCTCATTTTATATACTAACCTTTTATGTGGTACAGTGTCAAATGCTTTGGAGAAGTCCAGATATACGACATCCATTGATTCGCCGCTGTCAAGTCTAGAACTTACCTCCTCATAGAAACTGATTAAATTAGTTTGGCATGACCGATCCCTCACGAAGCCATGTTGATATGGCGTTATTTGCTTATTTCCATTGAGATGCTCTAAGATAGCATCTCTCAGAAAACCTTCAAACAGTTTACCCACAACAGATGTTAAACTTACCGGCCTATAGTTTCCAGGCTCTATTTTTGGACCCTTTTTGAATATTGGCACCACATTTGCTATGTGCCAATCCTGTGGGACATTCCCTGTCAGTATAGAGTCTGCAAATATCAGAAATAAGGGTCTGGCTATGACATTACTTAATTCCCTTAGGATACGGGGGTGTATGCCATCCGGTCCTGGCGATTTGTCTATTTTCATCTTTTTAAGTCGCTGTTGTACTTCTTCCTGGGTCAGACAGGACACTTTTAATGTGGAATTTATTTTTACATTCTGCATGTCATCTGACAGTTTATTTTCCTCAGTGAATACGTTAGAGAAAAAAATATTTAACAGCTTTGCTTTCTCCTCGTCGCTCTCTGCGACTCCCCCCTTATTACTTTTTAAAGGGCCGACACCTTCAGATTTATACTTTTTAACATTTATATAATTGAAGAACATTTTAGGGTTAGTTTTACTCTCTTTGGCAATTAATCTCTCGGTCTCTAGTTTGGCCGCTTTTTTTTTTTTTTTACATGTTCTATTTTTTTCCTTATAGTTTTTCAGTGCTTCTGTGCTACCCTCCTGTATTAGTGATTTATATGCTTTCTTTTTGTCATTTATTGCTTTCTTTACAGTTCTATTTATCCACATTGGTTTCTTTTTGTTCCTTAACCTTTTATTCCCATACGGTATGTACCTCTCACAATGAGATTTTAGGATGTTTTTAAAGATATCCCATTTTGTGGCTGTATTTTTATTTTTGAGGACTTTGTCCCAGTTAGTTAGGCCTATGGCCTCTCTTAGTTGGCTAAATTTAGCTTTTTTGAAGTTTGGTATTTTTGTTCCTCCCTGTAGAAATGCTCTTTTGAATGATAATTGGAAGGTTATTACATTATTGTCACTATTTCCCAGGTGTCCACCAACCTGCACGTCTGTTGTTCTGTCAGGCCTATGGGTTAATACTAAGTCCAGTATGAAATGAAAAATGAAAAATAGGAGATACTACCCATAAACATATTTTGAAATACTTAAAAAAAACAGCCCAATCTCTCCTGAAATACATAGGATGATACAATATAGACAAAACAGCATCAAGAAATGAAAAACGCACATAACCTAAAAAAACGCAAGAAAAACGCACATAAAACGCAACAGCGTTTTCTACACAAAAAATGAAATAATTTAAAAATAACCAAGATTGAAATAAGATTTTCCATAACCACTAAATAAAAAGAAAAATAAAGAGGAAAAACCACCACAATAAATTGCGCTTGGTAGAAATCACAACACAATATCTCAGTAGAGACATAATTTAAGCAGTATATACCAATGAGTGAAATCCGGGTTGGGTTTTTGGTGGGACATTAAACCAAGTGGGTATAAAAGAGGGCAGTCCAAACACTTTCAACATGGCCACTGAGGAAGAGGTAGGATTACCTCAAAACGCATCTGGGAGATAGTATACTTGGCATCACCTATGAGACTACCCACCAATACCCACACCGTCATCTGATAAATTGGTTTTCTGCATAACCAAGAAGATACAAAGGAAAATAGGATCAACATACTGCAAGGAAGAGGTATCAGCTGATCAGCATAAAATAAACCACATGACTGATCACGTGAGACGCCGAGCCAGCAACACAGGCCACACAAGTACGCAGCACGAGACAGCAAGACGCCGGGAGAATCTACGGAACCCAGTACCGCTACCATACAGAGAAGAGTGCAAAGGCAGGGTGAGTACTAGCTACTTGCCGAGTGGGACGCCACCGGCAATAGCGAACATTTGAGCCATCCATAACAGTGAGTAACAACCGGTCCCTATTACTTACACTGTTTTCTTTGGCTAAACCACTACTCACCTTGCTGACGTTTTGTCACTCTTACTACCAGACATTGGATTATCCAACTAGCTATCGACCAAGAGTTTCCTTTTTTATTATACTTATTTTTAGCTCAACTTATCCTGGACTGATCTTATCAACATTACCATTGACTATTTTTTTTAATATTTTTATTTTTATCTCTACCATTGTTATTATTATTTTATTTTTACTTCCATTCTTATATTATATATTTTTCACCGTTCCAATCATTATCTCATAATTTTTCATAATTTTTTTTTTCACTACCATTATCTATTACCTCCACTCCCTTGGATACCTGCACTTACCAACCTACTAAAAGACACACCAACTAACGATACAATAATTAGCACTACCCATCACAATCTTATATCCTAATATTTCTCCATTTTATTAAACCTTTTTTTATAAAAAACCTTTGTCCAAGATTACCCAAAAATTATTAAATAAATGTCATTTTATTGATTAATAAACACACCATTTATTCAGCCAGATATTGAGTGCCTGCCTTATATTTATTTATCCGTTATTTCTGCACATCAGTGGCCGGGTGAGCCACTACAGACAGGGCTGGTGAAAGGATTTTTGCCACCCTAGGCGAAAGCAAATTTTGCCGCCCATTGACTCCACCCATTGACCACGCCCCTTTACCCGCCCCCTTTTTCGGACACCTATTCCATGCAACATTGTGCACTGTCTGTGGGGGCAGTATTACTTAGTGGGAGCAAATTACGTAATGGGCACTGCCCATTACATAATTTGCCCCCCAGTGCCCCAACAAAGTAATACTAACTGCCCCCACAGACAGTGCACAACTGCACACTGCCCATTACGTAATTTGCCCCCCAGTGCCCCCAACTAAGTATTACTAACTGCCCCCACAGACAGTGCACAACTCACTGCACACTGCCCATTACGTAATTTGCCCCCCCAGTGCCTCCACTAAGTAATACTGAACTGCCCCCACAGACTGACACTGTGCACAGTCACACTCCAGCCAGGCAGGCTCCATTATGTCATTTGAAATTGCCGCCCCCCTGAACAAATGCATGCCCACGCAGGCTCGCAGGGGCAGCACAATTCACCATGATCCGGCCGGCCGGCAAGTACAGGAACAGCCGAACAGGAGGAGTCAGATGGATGACAGCCAGGTAGGGGGCGTGAAATGGGGGCGGCGGCTAGAAATCGGGAGAAGATGTTAGAACTTAGATGGATACATCACAAGTAGGGGGCGTGGCGCGGGCGGCGGCTAGTCGGGAATCGGGATTCAGACTCCAGAGTGCCGGCGCCCCCAGGCAGAGTGCGCTCTACGCGGTGGCCTACTCTGCTTATGGGTGGTGCCGGCCCTGACTACAGACAGAGCACCTCTCCAGGGCAGTCAATTGGGAGAGCCACTATCTACTTCTTGTCTGAAGTATATATATTTTTGCACAAAATGGCTGTAGTTCAAATGTATTTTAAATACCTGATTTAAACCCCTGTATGTAGAGGGAGTATTTGACAGGGCCTTAACCACTGTAGGCCTGAAGTAAATATTTATTTGCACAAAATGGCTGTATTTCAAATCCCTGAATCAAACCTCTGTATGTAGAGGGAGTATCTCACACGGTCTGAACCATTGTAGGCCTAAAGTAAATACATCTTTGTACAAAATGGCTGTAGTTAAAATGGCTGTATTTTAGGGTTAGGGTTAGGGTTTGGCATACCTCGGTTGTAACGAGTGGTTATTTCAGTCAACGTTGCTCTTCTATCAGCTTGAATCAGTCGGCCCATTCTCCTCTGACCTCTAGCATCCACAAGGCATTTTTGCCCACAGGACTGCCGCATACTGGATGTTTTTCCCTTTTCACACCATTCTTTGTAAACCCTAGAAATGGTTGTGCGTGAAAATCCCAGTAACTGAGCAGATTGTGAAATACTCAGACCGGCCTGTCTGGCACCAACAACCATGCCACGCTCAAAATTGCTTAAATCACCTTTCTTTCCCATTCTGACATTCAGTTTGGAGTTCAGGAGATTGTCTTGACCAGGAGCACACCCCTAAATGCATTGAAGCAACTGCCATGTGATTGGTTGACTAGATAATTGCATTCATGAGAAATAGAACAGGTGTTCCTAATAATTCTTTAGGTGAGTGTATGTGACACTACGTACACTGTCGCCAGCTGTGAGAACGAGAATGTGAAGCGCACATTTCACATCAACATGCTCAAGGAGTACAAAGGAAGAGAGGAAGAAGTGGCGGCCGTATGTGCCCCAGCATCTGAGGATACGGATAACTTACCGTTACCTGATCTGCTAGGGAGTAACCAGATAGAAAGGGCCATAGAGTTGGTACACTTGGGGGAACGGCTGGGACCACAGGAGCAGACACAGGCTATCACCCTTCTGAAAGCCAAACAGGCCACGTTCTCTCAGGAGCCCCAATACACTAGACTAGCGACCCACAGGGTAGAAACCCCAAGCCAGGCTCCGTTGAGGCAAACCCCCTACCGCATTCCCGAGGCGGTCCGGGAAGGAATGCGTAAGGAAATTAAGGAGATGCTCTGTTTGGGAGTCATTGAGCATTCAGAAAGCCCTTGGGCCTCACCTGTGGTACTAGTGCCAAAGCGGGACAGTATGATCCGCTTCTGTGTAGATTACCATAGACTAAATAATAAGACGGTTACAGACGCCTACCCAATGCCCCGGGTAGACAAACTGGTGGACCGCATCGCTAGGGGGAAGTATCTGACTACTATAGACTTATGAAAGGGCTACTGGTAAATTCCCCTAGCCGAGGATGCTGTTCCAAAATCCGCCTTCGTCACCCCGTTCGGCCTGTATAAATTTAGGGTCATGCCATTCGGGATGAAGAATGCTCCAGCTACATTCCAAAGAATGGTAGATCGTCTCCTAGATGGGCTCCAGGACTTTGCGTGTGCCTACATGAACGACATAGCCATTTTTAGCAATTCATGGAAAGCCTACTTAGTACACATAGGGAACGTATTGGACAGGATCAGAGCAGCTGGTTTGACTTTGAAACCCGAGAAGTGTCACATTGGTATGGCGGAAGTTTAATATCTGGGACACAGGGTAGGTTGCGGAAGACAACGACCGGAGCCGACTAAAATTGAGGCTGTTGCCAATTGGCCCACTCCCCATACCAAGACACAAGTTATGGCTTTTTTAGGGACAGCTGGTTACTATAGACACTTTGTTTATAACTATAGTGCCCTGGCTAAACCCTTGTCAGACCTGAAAAAACTCACCCCGACCGGTCCTGTGGTCCCCGGAGTGTGAGACAGCTTTCCAAACCCTGAAGCATGCTCTTGTAAATGCACCTGTTTGTACCTGTTCTTGCCGCCCCTGATCCTAATAAACATTTTATCGTTCATACAGATGCTTCCATGTTTGGACTGGGGGCAGTGTTAAGCTTATCTGAGCTGGAAACTATTGCCCAGGGAGGTCAGTTATGCAGCTATCGAAAAAGAGTGCCTAGCTCTCGTCTGGGCACTGAAAAAACTGACACCTTATCTCTATGGCCGTGTATTCAACCTCATCACCGACCACAATGCCCTAGTCTGGCTCAACCGGGTTGCAGGGGATAATGCCCGTCTTCTCAGGTGGAGTCTTGCCCTACAACCATACGACTTCACTATACACTACCGGCCTGGCAAGTTGAAAGGGAATGCGGATGGCCTGTCTAGGCAAACAGAGTTGGTAGCTTAAGTATCTCAGGGGCTACCCGGACATCCCCAAGTCGACCCGAAAAGGGCCCATCTGTGTCTGCCGGAGCTGTCAGCATAGAAGGAGCAGTGTGAAGAAAAGCCCTTTATTATGCCCTCCATCATGAACACTGTTTGACTCTTGTTCACAGTTTTACCACAGCCAACTAAGGATGTGACACATGGGGAGGGGGGTTGGCTTATGTTGTCACTCAATTATCTCCCATGATACTGGGGAAAGAGTTATGTGCACTGTATAAACTTGATGTGTGTGTGTCAATAAAGTTCAGTTCATGGTTTACCCAGCAATAGGCCTCAGCTGATGTGTGGGATGATTTCATGCCTGAGGGAGTACACCTGACAGGATTATTTACGATCCGGGCAGGAAAAGGGGGACTCGTGACGATGGGAGTTGACCAGACCGTCACACTTACATAATAGTACCAACCCATAAATGACCCTGTTTAAGAAATGACACCCCTCAAACCATTTAAAACTGGTTTTAGAAATGTTGTTAACCCTTTAAGTATTCCATAGGTTAAAGCAAAATAGAGGTGAAATTTCAAAATTTTTCATTTTTTGCAGATTTTTCATTTTAATCAATTTTTTCCTGAAACACATCAAGGGTTAACAACAAAACAAACCTCAATATTTATTACGCTAATTCTGCAGTTTACAGAAACACCCCATATGTGGTCGTATACCGCTGTTTGGACAGACGGCAGGGCGCAGAAGGCAAGTAGCGCCATATGGTTTTTGGCGGGCAGATTTTGCTGGAATGGTCTTTGGGCACCATGTTGCATTTGCAGAGGCCCTGAGGTAACCCCACAGTGAAAACCCCCAAAAAGTGACCACATTTTATACACTACACCACCCAAGGAATTTTTTAGGGATGTTTATATTTGGCTGTGAAAATGAAAAGTGAATTTTTTTTTTCAACAAAATGGTGCTTTAGGCCCAAACTTTCTTTTTCACAAAAGATAACAGGATAGTATCCCCCCAATTTGCTACCCATTTTCTCCTGAATACCCCAATTGTGGTCGTAAACTGTTATTTGGGGATACTCCAGGGCTCAGAAGGGAAATAGCGGCATCTGGATTTTCTAACATCAAATTTTCTGTCATGATTTTTAAGAGCAATAACTTTTTTTTATTTTTTGTTGAATGAGCTGCGTGAGGGCTTATTTTGTGTGAGACAAGACGTCGTTTTTATTGGCACCATTTTGGGGTACATTTGGCTGTTTGGTGTAAATTTTTATACCGTTCACTTGATGAGGTAGATCATGTGATGTTTTTATAGATCCGGTCATTACGGAACCATACATGTCTAGATTTTTTTTTATGCTTTTACATTTTAGAAAAAAAATCATGTTTTTGTGTTGGCATTTTCTTAGAGCCATACAGATGTAGCAGGGTCAGCACTCCAGCTCTTAACTAAAATTTCTTAACTCATCGCGTTACTTTGAGACAAAAGCCATTGAAAAGCAATTGAAGGTGTTTGCTTAGATTTGATAACACAACTCAGAAATCTCAGAAAACAGGAGTGTTAACTCTACTCCATCCGTATTTTGTTTTCATTTTTCTGGCTATGTTCTTGTGTGAGGGCTTGTTTTTTGTGGGACAAGGTGACGTTTTTATTGCTACCATTTTGGGGTTAACATTATGTTTTTTGGGAGGTGAGCTCACTAAAAAAATCTGTTTTGGCACAATGTTTATTTATTTTTATTTTTTACGACGTTCCCCTGATGGGGTAGATCATATGATATTATTATAGAGCTGATCGTTGCAGATGTGATGATACCAAATATGTCTCTTTTATGTTTTCTCTTCTTTTTTTAACATCTTTTAAATAACTGATTTGGGCAATTTTTTTATTTTTTAAATGTGAAACTTTTTTTTTTCAAAACACTTTATTTTTTTATTTTTTTTATTTTATTTTACACTTTGCATTCCCCATAAGGTCATACAAGAACTCTGGGGTACATTTAAATCATTATTATTTTTATATTGATTTCTCCTATAACTGGGGATGACATAGTAGCCACAGTTACAGGGGAAATACACCCCCAGAGAGCCTGTACAGCAAAATACAGCGCTGTACAGCCTCAGTGCAGGTCTGATCATGGTCTGTGGAAGATCCGAAAGCTCATGCACTGCCCCTCACATAACCACTGGGCTGGGACAGGAAAGCGGCAGATCGATTCCTCAGCTATATACACAGCGCTCATTCAGCGCTGTGTATACAGTGATCTAAAAGGCAGGGACACCCAGAATGGTTCATGCCTTCTCTCTGGGTTGCCCTGCTGTCACTGACAGTGGGACCACCATTTGGCAGCTGCAAGAATAGCGTGCAGCTGCCATCTTTAAAAGGACGTTCAGAAATGTCCGATCAGAGATAAACCCGACCGCCCAGGACGTTTATAGACTTCTACCCCTTCCTGGCCAGCTCTCTATAGGGTATCATTGGGGCTCATGTTTGTTAATACTTTGAATTATATTTTAGATGTGACATTAATAATGGATAATTCAGTTCAGTTAGTTGTTATTGTTACTCATGGAATTGTTACTACTGTTATCTAGACATGTAATCCTATGTATAGGCAGCAATTTTACCATATGATTTCACTGTCAATGCAAATTTTATAGTACATGCTATCCATGCTTAAAGGTAACTTGTCATCAACTTGATGCTGACCTCCCTGAGAGCAGCATAAAATAGTGACAGAAATGCTGATTTCAGCGGTGTGTCAGTCATGAGCTAAAAGTAAGTGGTTGTTGAGAACTGGCATCATAATCATTGCAGCACAGGCCTTGAAGAGAGTCAACTCTACCTAAGAAGAATCATGGTTATTCATCATCTCCTGCTCTCCTCCCCCATCTGCTGATGATTTGCAGTTCTCTCCTAGAGTGAAAGGGAAAAAACTAGGTAGAAGCCTTTCAATCATCAGCAGGTGGGCAGGGAGAGCAAGAATTCCTAAATGACCATGGCTCTTCTCAGGTGGCCGTGACTCTTTTCCAGGCCCAGGGGCGTAACTAGAAGTGACTGGGCCCCACAGCAAATTTTTGTATGGCCCCCCCCTTGCCCCAGAAAACTACTGATCGTTAAACAAAAACAAGCCCTCACATAGACCGAAATATAGAAAAGTAATTTTTTTAAGTAATTAAACGAAATAAAAACCATACAAGTTTAGTATCGTATTGAGCCGCAGAATAAAGACGCATTTTTAGTGAACGCTGTGATGTGAAAACCTCAAAAATCTTGGCGGAATTGTTTTTTTTTTTTTTTTTTTTTTTTTTTTTTAACCCACAAATATATTTTTTTCCTGCTTTCTGATACAAGACATGGTAAACTAATTGGCGGCATTTAAAAAATGCATCTTGTCCCACACAAAATAAGCCTTCATATAACTGTGAATGGAAAAATAAAAAGGTTATGGCTAATGTACAAATGAAAATGGGGCCGGTCTTTAAGGGGTAAAAGGTATCAAACTACAATGTTTTATATTGCTTGCTCTTTTTGAGAGCATCAGGGTTTTTGCACATTTTACATACACAGCTCTGCTACATGCGCACACACACACAGCTCTGGGTGGCACATTATATATCACTGTGTTGCACATTTTGCATACACAGCTCCGCTGTGCACATTATACATTCCTCTGTCTCATACAGCTCTGCTACATACACCACACACACTACTGTGCTGGATTCACACTATACATCTATCTTTGCTGCATTATACACATGAAGCACCCTCAGCTCTGCTACATGCACCCCACACACAGCTGCTCTGGGTAGGCAGACACACACAGCTATGCTACAGCCTCGCTGTACATCTTGTTTGCAGATTTGACTAAATCTGCAATGTGTGAATGAGGCCATACACATCATCCCTGCATTAACCCCTAAGTACCCGGAATTGTAAGTGCTAGGGTGCTAACCTCATATGTTCAACAGTTCAAGCCAAAGTCAGGAGCAGATGAGGATCATAAAGGCGCTACCAGTCCACAGCCTGGCTCCTCCCACCCACATGACCGGTCACATGGTCATGACATCATCAAAGGTCCTGTAGCTTAGAAGGATCTGGCATCTACACTGAGCTGCAGGGCGCAGAGCCCCTATGTCTGGTATACTGGGAGGGGGGGCGCGGAGCTGAGGGATCCCTATATGTTTAGCTCTGCAGGGATAGACAGGGCACGCTGCTGGGGGCCGGGCCCCTTGTCAGCCCGGGCCCCGAAGCAGCCGCTTCCCCTGCTTCCCTGGTAGTTACGCCACTGTCCAGGCCCAATCTGCAATAATTGTGATGTTGGTTATCGGCAACCACTTACTTTTAACTTATAAATGACAGAACCGCTGAAATCAACTCACCTGTCTCTACTTTATTCTGTCATTAGTATGGCCAGCATAAAGTTAATGACAGGTTACCTTTAATTCTTATACATGTTATCTGTATTCTTGTAGTTTTACCAGACATTCCTGGTTTACCTATTAATCAATCAATCGTATATAATCAATCAATCACACTTGTACAATCTCTCACTCACACGCACCGCGCAGAGAGTACGACCTGTTGACCAATAAACAAGTTAGACTGCAAAGAACAGTCCTCTTATTCACTGTGTGAATGTGTATGAAGACAGAACAGTAAAACAGATACTAGTCACCAGCGATAGTGGATATTTCTATACGGAGCCGCCATCACACACGCGGTCCTGCGTTCAAGATTGCAGCTTCTGTCATACAGTCACAAGTGAGAAAGCAGCCCCCAGCAAGTGCAGCACGATCCAGACCACAATGTAGTCAATATCTACATAGATTGATTCCGCACAGAGACATTAACCAACTCCTGACCGCGCGTTCACAGGATCGAAAGGTAAGCGAGTGGATCTCCAGCCTGCCAGCGGCGATTGTTCGCTGGCAGGCTGGAGATGCGATTTTTTTTTTAACCCCTAACAGGTATATTAGACGCTGTTTTGATAACAGCGTCTAATATACCTGCTACCTGGTCCTCTGGTGGTCCCCTTTGTTTGGATCGACCACCAGAGGACACAGGTAGCTCAGTAATAAGTAGCACCAAGCACCACACTACACTACACCCCCCCGTCACTTATTAACCCCTTATTCACCCCTGATCACCACTGATCACCCCATATGGACTCCCTGATCACCCCCCTGTCATTGATCACCCCCCTGTCATTGATCACCCCACTGTAAGGCTCCATTCAGACGTCCGTATGATTTTTACGGATCCACTGATACATGGATCGGATCCGCAAAACACATACGGACGTCTGAATGGAGCCTTACAGGGGGGTGATCAATGACAGGGGGTGATCACCCCATATAGACTCCCTGATCACCCCCCTGTCATTGATCACCCCCCTGTCATTGATCACCCCCCTGTAAGGCTGCATTCAGATGTCCGTATGATTTTTACAGATCCACTGATACATGGATCGGATCCGCAAAACGCATACGGACATCTGAATGCAGCCTTACAGGGGAGTGATCAATGGCGGGGGTGATCACCCCATATAGACTCCCTGATCACCCCCCTGTCATTGATCACCCCCCTGTC